>NC_140490.1:21974921-22319921 GCF_964271855.1 Acomys minous | reverse complement strand
TCTTGATATATAGTGTAGAAACAAGGAAGATACCTATCATTAACCTACCTCTGGATACCATACACACATATAAACATATGTATGCATGCGTGCACATACACGAAAACATGCATGCACATCACACATGTATATACGTGCAAAACTTTTTCTTTTTAATTTGAAAATAGCTTTGGCATGGCATTCCTCACCCCAGTTCTGAGCACTGCACTCACGGCATGGCAGCATTCTACTAATTGGGCTACATCCTCCAACCCCAAGAATTTGCTTCTTCTAAGTCTTAGACATTATTTTTGCATGCACACAGTGTACCTTTGGGGTCATTTGGTAGCCAGCTTTTGGGGACAGGTGGAGAAAGGGAGCCATGGTATATAGTGTATCTAGGGTTCCTTGGCTCACGTTCACACCTGGCTAGTTTCAAGGCACCAGCCTGGCCTTACTGAGCATGGCTAAAAGGAAACACACAGTATCTGCCTGTGCCTTGAAGCTGGCGTGGTGTTGCCTCCAGTGCTCCAAAGCAACGGGCTTTGCTTATGGTCCTCCTCTGTTACATCGCTCTTCACATCCCGTGAAGATGCACCTAAATCTGTTCTGTTGTTTCAGCAGTTGCGCTACACTCTGTATGTTCCTGGGGGCATAAGCATTTGTGTGTGTGTGTGTGTGTGTGTGTGTGTGTGTGTGTGTGTGTGTGTGTGTGTATCCATGGAGACGCTCCAGACCATTGTGGGAGATCCAAAGCTGGATAGCTGGGTAGAATACCAATCTGCCACAGATGCCTTGCTGAGTCCCTGGGGCCCTGAGCGGTGCTTGGTGACTAGCTGTGAGGCAAGTCTTGATGGACGAGAACACCCAGGTTTAAGCCTGTCATCAGCCTTGCTGGCCACCGTGTGCCAACTATGTGGTGGGCAGCAATGGGTGCCATTTGTTATCTCTGCTTCGGTTTAGCTTCGGCAGCTGTCCTTGAAAGATGTGACCTTGCTCTTAGCCATGGCTCTAGGTCATCCTTCTTGGCTGTTGGGGAGGTGAGGTCATCTGGGGCAGGTGGCTTGAGACCTTGTGGTCCCAGGCCAAATTGTCCAATAAGTCTTTATCTCTGACTTTGGCTCTAGGCCTGAGGAGGGTAGACAACAGGGAGAAATGTATCCAGCTCTCCCTGGAGGACAAATGCTTATTGTTGGTTGCTAATAACACTTTGCTTTTTTGTTTTGTTTTTGTTTTTAAATAAAGTACCTAGCAGAGAACACAGGAGCTTTGCAAGTCTTTCTGGTGGGTTTGGTCCCTTTCTGAGATCTGAAAATGAAGAGATCATATTTGATGAAGAGTCTTGATTGGTTACCTATGTATTTATGAAACCAAGTGGCTCTAGAAATGGATTGCATGGATTTTTTTTCCTTTCTTTCTTTCTTCCCCTTCCCTTTCTTCGTCTTCTGGAGACAAGGTCTTGTTACACATAGGCCAGACTGGTTCAGAACTCACTGTCTTTCTGTTTCAGCCTCTTAAGTGCTAGGCTCCAAGTGTATACCACTGTAGCTAAGAGCTTGGGAGGGTGGGGCAGGAGGATTGCTGTGAGTCCAAGCTCCGTCTGGGTTATATAGTGAGTTCCAGTCCAGTCTGGGCTACAGAGTGAGACCCTGTCTCAAAAACAAACAAATAAACAAACAAACAAACACAAAATATACACAAAAGAGAAAGAAACATGAATTTGCCAGAAGTCCCCAAAGCTATCTCGTGCCCTCTTTCAAGCCTTGTTCACTCCTCCGACCACTGACTTGACGGCCAAGAGGCTGGGATACCTGTGACCGCCTCTGCCTTCCTGAAAGCAGCCATCACCCGAGTGCTGTGCCCAGGAGCAAGCCTCAGCCTCCTGGGTCTCTGCATTAGGCTGTCTGTAATGTCTGTGATCCTGGTGCACAGGTATTGTTGTTGCACACCAGCCATTTGCCCCTGGGTGCACATTTGTGCAAGGTCCAGGTTGGGGCTTGTGGCTGGTTACATGAGACCCTCTGAAACAGCGGTTCTCAACCTGTGGGTCGCGACCTCTTGGTGGGTTGGATGACCCTGTCACAAGGGTCTCTCACATCAGATATCCTGAATTTCAAATATTTGCATTATAACTCATAATAGTAGCAAATTACAGTTATGAAGTAGCCGTGAAAATAACTTTATGGTTGGGGGGGTCACCACATCGTGAAGAACTGTATTAAGGGGTCACAGCATTAGGAAGGTTGAGAACCACTGCTCTAGGAGATGCCCTTGGCCTAGTAGGATGCGGCTCCCACTTGTACTTCTTGAGACTAGGTGACCTTAGATTGCAAGTGGAACTTTGTAGATGGCAGGCTAAGGATCTTCCCATGATGCAAATTGTCCCGGAGTATTCTAGAGGGACCAGTCTCGGAAGCCATGGGGAAGCAGTGTTCAAGGTTGAGATGTGACAATTAGAGCTGTGAGAGGAGTGAAAGGTCTGAAGATGCCACTGTCGGCTCTGAAGATGGAGGAAGAGACTCAGCTCAGGAATACAGGGCAGCCTCTGGGAGCCAGAAAATGCAAGAGAAAGACACTTCTAGTGCTCCTGGAAGGAGTGCAGTCCTGTTGGCCCATGTTAAAGGGTGCATTTGTTACTTACTTTGTGTAGCAACAGCAATGGGAAGTAAATACAGGGTTGTTATGAAAAGTGCAAGTGAGAACATTCTAGAACATATCTTGTTTTTGTTGTTGTTTGTTTGTTTTTCAAGACAGGGTTTCTCTGTATAATAACCCTGGCTGTCCTGTACTCTTTTTGTAGATCAGGCTGGCCTTGAACTCACAGAGATGCACCTGTCTCTGCCTCCCCAGTGCTGGGATTCCAGGCTTACGCCACTACACCTAGCTAGAACACATCTTGTAATCTGTGTGTATAGTGACTAGATGTTGCCACCGTTCCCAAGATGCTCCAAGAGCAGCAATATGAGTCCTGGTTGCTTTACAGTCTCACCACCCTCTGTGCCTCTGGGAGTAGACATTTGTAAATGACAAAACAACAGGAGCCCATGGCCAGTTGACATAGTGGTACCATATGTAAAGGAGGCCAGTGCTCAGGAAATGCCTGTAAGTACTGGCTGATTGCAGCCAGCTGAGAAGAGGAATGAGGGCGTGGCCATGCTAATCTCTACCTGAGAATGAGAATTCCTCTTCCAGGGAAGTGACTGCGATGGCTGATGGCTGATGAGCTCGAGATTAACATAGAAGTTTCCCTCTGAAGAGTTAGAACAACGTGCCGATCTTATCTTTGTATGGATCTATCTCATTGGCCAAGGCAACTGGTGGGGGGGGGGGGGGGAAGGCTGCGCTGTGTAGTCAGCTGCTCAGTGTGAGAATTGTTGTCACTGTCCTCTGAGTGCTGTGCCCAGGAGCAGGTCTCTGTCTCCTGGAGCCATGCATGTGTCCTCTGAAATGTCTGTGATGCTAGCTCCCCTGGGGGCTGTGGGTGGGTGCCTGTGAGAACCAAGGCTCTTAAGCAGACAGAGCCTGGCACTGGTGGCTATCCTTCTTGCCAACAACAGGGTAAAGTGAGGTATAGGGTAAGCTCCTTTTACAGGAATTGGTAATCCTGGGCTCAGTGACCATTTGTTTGTTCATTCATTCATTCATTCATTCATTCATGATCAAGCTATACGATACACATAATACAGTGGGGGGGATCATAAACAGACTCCTAAGCTCATGAGCTTGCTCTATATTTGTAATTCATTATCCAGTCTGTGAGACCATTTCTAGGTCTTCTTTATCAACAGTCTTTTCATTTTTGTGTGTGTGTGTGGGGGGGGGGTGAGAAACAGGAGTATTCACCTGATAGGCACTAAGTATACCCTCTGCCGCTGAGCAAGATTCCCAGCCCCCTCCCCCATTTCCTGATCCTTAGGGTGAGTCAGTAGCAGTGCTCCCTACTTGGCATCCTCCATGTCAGAACCTGGTCCTGGACACCCCTCCTTGCTGGGGTAGAAATTGTTGCACTGCCCTGAGGTACAAGCTGAAGGGTGATGGCTTCCAGATGGCTGGGTGGTGCACACTTGTAATATGAACGCTTGGGAGTTGAAGAGCAGCAGTTCACAAGTTCACGGTTGGACGAGCTACATAGTAAGTTAAGTTGGAAGCCAGCTTAGGTTACACGAGACCCTCTCTCAGAAATAAAACGAAACAAACAAACAAACAAACAGGGACAGAAGAGTTTCTGTAATCCTGGATCAAGCTAGCCACACCTCCCAGGTACCCTCTCACAGCTCCTTGGGGGCGGGGATCTCGGGGATAGTACTGCTGTACCCTGATTAGGGACGAGGGGTAGCGTGTTGTGCTGCAGGAACTATGCTGTGTGCAGAAGAGGTTGGGACTAAGCAACCTTGGCTTCCAGACTGGAGGGAGGTGACCTGAGACGATCCCAGCCACAGAGTGACTCAGGTCTGGGCTGTGGATATTTCCCTCCTGCTTAGTAACTGTACTGCCAAGGCACCCTGGAACCCTGTACTCAAGCACTTCGTCACACTCTCCTTATTCCTGCCCCAATCCCCCCTTCCCCCCTTCCCCCCCCCCCCCCAGGATGCACATGCTACAGCTGATGAGGTTAGCTCTGATGGAAGCCAGATCAGTGGCCCTAGACAGGGATCCAGATGCTAAAAATATCTCATCGCTTGATCTCTGTGAGTTAAACGAAATAGTGGCATTGGCGTCAAGGGCTGGGGAATCTCCCTAACACTGATTCTGTCCCGTTTCCCCAGGTAGGGACCGGCATCCCTAGGAATCTAGTCCTCACCTAGATCAGATGGCTCTTTAACCTGGGAGGAGGCCAGACCCATGTGGAGCAGATGGGAGGCCATAGGCCGGAGATACTGCCAAGCAGGCCTTTGAGGCCCAGTGGTGAAGGTGGTTGGAGCAGCAGTGCTGGGCGTAACCATAGCAGCAGCTTAGGTGATCATGGATGGCCAGAATTAACCCTCAATCCCGATCTAGGAGGCAGTGGGTTGGAAGTAAACACGCGATCCCTAAGGATGGCTTTGCAGAGTGGAAGCTGACTGCTTTATTTTAGTGTGACACTGAATGAAGTGGCTGATTTGTGTTCAGAGGCATGCCTCTGAAGAGAGTCTATCTTGTGATGTTAACCACAGCCTTTTTTGGTGAGGAATGCAGCAGCCACAGCTGCACCTGGAGCCTAGGAGTATGGCTCATGCGCCCTGTGGAGTAGATGCTCCCAGAGTGAAGAGGAGGAGGGGCCCTACAAGGACCCTAATTCTTCCTCGTCTCTTCCGCTGGCTCCCACTGGCCTCTGTTACTCGTGAGTATCTCCACGTGGCTCTTCGGCGTGGACAGTTAGGGACCATAACTGTCCCAAGGAGTTACTTTTTGAGGAATTTAGATGTCATCTGTGCTCCTCATCCTGTTCCAGGTGCCCTGCTCAAGAGTCACATAGAAAGTACCATGAGGATGTAGGGGGAAGTAGTGCCTGAGAACTCAGATGCATCATACCTTGTCAAAACCCAGAATGTATCCATTTCCTTTTTTTTCAGATTGTGGAATATCTGCAGTCTATAATGGGATACCTTGTCGAAGGGACTCAAGTCTAAACACAAGATTTATCTTTCTTAAATACCTTATGCACATAGCCTCAAAGTTAGCTTTATGTAATATTTTAAACATTAATTTTGTGAATGATGCAATGTTTTCTGGTCTAGAATTAATTTTTTTTTTTCACTTGGGATCTTGTTAGGGTTCTGAAAGTTTCAAATTTTGTAGTATTTTAGAGTTTGGATTTTTGTTTGTTTTTGTTTTTCAAGACAGGGTTTCTCTGTGTAGCCTTGGCTGGCCTGGACTGGCTTTGTAGACCAGGCTGGCCTTGAACTCACAGGGATCTACCTGACTCTGCCCCCCTGAGTGCTGGGATTACAGGTGTGGGCCACTGTGCACATCTCAGAGTTTGGATGTTTTGATTTAGGGTTGTTCAACCTGGAATTGTTGGAGGAAAGGAGGATGGATTTGGTTGGGTACTGGGTAGCCTTTGGTATATATTAACTTGACTGTCCTGATGTGTTTATAACTGAAAATTGCCAGTTTTGTATGTGTAAACAATGATGGTCATTTTGCTTATTCAACTCATTAAGTTAGTAAGTAAAGGAATGGGTTTTATTGTGGCATTATCATACATAGGTGTCATTGTGCTCTATTCTAATCCACTTCCCTGGGCATTTTGTGTTTTAGGAAAGAAAATCTGGATCTGAAACGCTGGGTCTACAGAGAATTTCACAGTAATGAATCAGTGCATTTATAGAGGAATGGAAGAAAACAAGGAAAGGTAACAACTAAGAAAAAAAAAGTGTCATGTGATGATTCAGTGCAGTGTCACATCCCAGGGTCTGTATGCATTGGTATAAACCCTGAAGAATCTGGAGGTTTCATGGGGCTAGGCGAGGTGCTTGGTGGTACAGTCTTTTCCCAGCATGCATCAGGCTCTAGGCATGGTCCTCTGTCTTCCAAACACACATCTCCAGTTTGTTTCACTGGAGGAGAGAGAGAGAGCATCGTTAAATATGAGCGAATTTTTCTAAGCCCCAGAACATCTGGGATCAATAGAAATGATGTGGTGTAAAATTAAGTGTCTTGGTTCAAAACTGTAGGTGTTTGTCCCCAAATGCAGTACCACCTGCTCAGAACGCCATGTTTGTGAGTAACGGTCAGCCTCTTAAGAGCAAGCAGGAATGGACCCTGAGCTCTTTCATGCCATTTCTTCCTTCTTCTTTCACTCCCTCTTTTTTTAAAGAATAACTTTTTAAATTTTAGTAATTAAAAATGTTAAGCCGGGTGTGGTGGCACACACCTTTAATCCCAGCACTCGGGAGGCAGAGGCGGGTGGATCGCTGTGAGTTCGAGGCCAGCATGGTCTACAAAGTGAGTCTAGGACGGCCAAGGCTACACAGAGAAACCCTGTCTCAAACCCCCCCCCCCAAAAAAAGTTTTAGTTCTCAGTCTTGAGTTCATTTCTGTTTTCCCCTATGATCTATGCAATTCATATTATACTTTACATAATATATACATTTCCTTCCAGAATTTTCTCTGGGCATGTAGATATATGGAAGTAAGGTCATTCTTTTATTTTTTTTCTTCTTTGTTGTTGCTGGTGTGTGTGTATGTGTATGTGTATGTTTGCACGTGCACACATGCGTGTGCATGCACACACATGCATGTTGAAGTCAGGTGCCTTTTTTTTTTTTACCTCTCTCTATCTTATTTATTGAGGCAGGCTCTCTCATTTGAACCCGGAACTTGGAGATTCATCTAGTCTCCTAGCCAGCTTGCTCCCGTTTCAACTTCCTATGTGTAGTGATTGTAGGCGGGCTGCCAGGCCTACTTGGCATATATGTAGGTTCTGGGAATCCAGACTCAGGTCCTCACATTTGGGCAGCAAACTGTTTTACCCGTGGATCCTTCTCCTCAGTCTCCCATTTCTCCTTTTTAAAGTGCATGTTATGACGGCTGGCCTCCTTTATAATCCTTTAAAACATTTAATGGTGTCTCCTATAATGTCTTTGAGGCCGCCTGTGTCAATCTCCTTTGTTTTCACACCACACCAAGCATGAGGAGCGTCTGTCTCACTGATTGCTGAGCCAGCTCACGGTGCTTTGACTGGTTCTGGCTTTTGTTGTGATGTGTGCTGGGGTATATTCCTTTGGGCACACAAGCTAATGGTTCTCTGTGGTGGTTACCAAGGAAACAAGTTGCTGGATTATCCTGCATACACACTTAGAGTCTAATAAACATGATCAGATCACTCTCCAAAGAGCACAGTTTGGCTTGTCAACTGGGTACCAGGTTTCCTGATTGCCCACCTCCTGAAAATCTCAGCTCTGTCCTGTAGTTTTTGCAGTCTTCTGGGTGAGCAGCATTCTTTTATGGGGTTGTAATTTCTTCTCCTCCTTCCTCCGGGGAAGTTCATCTTCTTGGGACTGTTGCCTGGTTTCCTCTCCCGGTGATACTGTAAGCTCCTGTACTCACAGGAGCATCGCCTCCTGAGACCCAGGCCCCAGCATACCTGGGCACTCCTGGCCCTTCCCAGGTGCAGTTGCAGCTTTGCTTTCTCTTCTGAAGAGCATCCGGGCTGCTGTCCCAGGCATCCAGTGCGGAAGCAGCAGCCTCTCTTTTGACTCTGAAGGATTTTGAAGAGCCTAGGGTTAGATTTCCTGACTTCCGGTGCGCTTCTCCACCAACATCCCAGCTGCACCACTGGTGATGGGCTGGGTGTTTGATGGGTGTCAACCCCCTCTTTGCATCAAGTGACCCTACGTCTCTGCTTGACTTCTCACAGGGGATCTAGAAGGAATGAGTAGTGCTGTTCTCCCTGTTTTGTAGTCATAGGTGACAGATGAGACTTTATTCAAAGCAGCCCAAGGAACAAAAAAAGGAAAAGCACAGTTTGGTCACCTAACTGGTGCTCTTGTTAAATAGTAACTGAGCCACACTGGCTCAGGGGTGAGTTCTCCTGTGGGACATGTCTCTGGAGTCAGCGCGCCCTGTTTGCCGTTGCCTCAGACTCTTGCAGCTGTTGCTCTGCATCTGTGGCTACTCTCTGAGTGGGTAGAAGCTGAGAGGTGGGGGGTGGGGGGTAGCATGTCCCCACCAGCATTTGGCCCTGGGCTTTTGCGTACCAGCACTTCTGTCCTGTGTACCTTTGTGATCAGAGGCTTCGCTCAAGCTCACCCAGCTACTCCTGTGGAAGGATTTCCCAGGCTGAGCATCTTTGTTGTGGGAAGTGAATATATTTTATTAGGAAAAATGAGTCCACTGAGATGTAGTGGGGTAGAAAGTGTTCTTGCTTGTTTTTGGTAAACCTAACCCTTCAGTCTGCCCGAAAATGGTTTGTTTTAGAGCTCATTCAAAGATTAAGACATCCCTGGCAGGGCTGAGGATGCGGCTCGGTAGTACAGCCTTGCCTAGCATCTGTGAAAGCCGAGGTTCCTTCCTAACACAGTACCACAGAAACAAATACGTAGGTGAATATAGAGACAAAAGAAGTGCAGGCAGAGAGCAATTGCAAATGCTCCCCTAAGTTCCCCTTCTTACATATTTCAAAATCATTAAATTCTGGGGGACTGGCTGGCTGGCTGGCTGGTTATGAGCATGTACCCGCTCTTGCAGAAGACCTGAGTCCAGTTCCTAGAACCCACGTTGGCTCACATCTGCCTGTCACTCTAATCCTAGAGGATCTGACACCCTCTTTGACTTTCACAGGCACCTGCACTCACATGCACACACACAGACACAGACACACAGACACACACACACACAGACACACACACACACACACACACACACACACACACACACACAGACACACACGGAGCCGGAAGAGATCCTAGATTTACTGTATTTCATTCCTTATTACCGTTTAAGCACACAGTCTAAGAGTGAGGAAATAATTGTCCAAGTTCAAGCTACAGGAGCATGTGTTGGCCCTCAGGTCTCCGGGGTCTGACTGGCCATGGCTCTTTCCACAGCATCACAGCTACCTCCCGTGGGAGTGGCTGATCCCAGAAGCCTGGTCCCTGTTGTTTCACAAGTAGAGCTCATTATCTGGCGGTCCCTTGAGGAGAGCTAGCCCGTTGGTTGATGAATTGCTGAGTCATCCCATGGGCGTTTGCAGGATAGTGTACTAAAAGCAACAGGCAGCTAAGACAGGCGCTCTCAGAGAACTGAGAGTTGATTGGGGAGGAGAAATACTCGATGAATATTGTCTTAGTTAGGGTTGCTATTGCCGTGTTGAGGCAACATGACCAAAGAGCTCCACGGCTCTCTTTATCACCAACATCAAGTCAGAACAGGAACCATGGCAGGCCAGGAACCTTAGCCGGGAGTTGATGCAGAGGCCATGGAGGGGTGCTACTTACCAGCCTGCTTCAGCCTGCTTTCTTATAGAACCCAGAACCATCAGCCCACGGGTAACCCCATCTACCACTCCCACATCAATCACTAATTAAGAAAAATGCCCTGCAGGCTAGTCTACAGCCTGATCTTCTGGATGCATTTTCTCAATTGACTCTCAGATGACTCTAGCTTGTGTCAAATACACTCGGCCAGCAAAATGCAGCACCACAGTTTGGCCCGAAGCCAGGCCACTTTTGGAGGACAGGGCCTTACCAACCACACAGCCCTCTGCAGAGTACAGCTTTGCTTCTGAGATCTATGGACACAGGGTCTTTTAACCAAGTGGCTTTACTGGAAGAACATCTACTCCCATAGTATTTATGGCTGGGCCATCACTCCTGGTTACTTCCGCTTGTAGATGGCAACTGATCCACCAGCGGCCCAAGAACAAGAGATTTCCGTGTGATAAAAACCCCCAGGGAGTGAGGTTTCCGGCTGCACACAGTGACAATGACCAGATAATGTTATTTCATCGTGCCCGGTTAAGTCAGCTGCGCAGCAGGAAACGGTGTCAGGCAAGCAGGAGTTCTGATGTTCCCTCAGGTGCAGAGAATGCTGAGGAGAAAAACCCTTGCCCTCTCCATCACTTCTCCCTGTGAAGTGGGCTTTTAATGAGAGCCTCAGTCATGCTGGGGAACTGGGAAGACCAAGTTCAGTCATTCACCCATTCACTAATTCATTCATTAGTCCACACTCCGTTACCCAGCAGGCCTCAGCATTGCTTTCCTTGCCTAGTTTCCACTCAAAGGCTCAAAGGTTGCATATATATGTATTTCTTAAAAATAGAAGTACTCTCTGGCTTAAGTATTAAGATATTGTTGCTGCTTGGTGTCCATGGGAAATTGGGCCCGGGATCCTCATGAAGATCAATATTCAAAGATGCTCAAGTCTCTCCCATTAAGTGGCAGGCTGCCTACAAAGAGCACAGACGGCCTTCTGCATTGGTTAAGTCATCTCTTGCTCGCCTGTGGGAGGTAACGCAACAGCAACATTACACAGTTGCTATTTTGCTGTGTTATTTAAGGAGTACTGATACAAGTCAGCAGCCAGTCCTCATGGTGTTGACCTAGGATGCCAGGATATAGGAGGCTGAGGAACAGGACTGGAAGTCCAAGGCCTCCCTAGGCTATATTGGGAGTTTAAAGCCAGTCTAGGCTACTTACCGAGACCTTGACTTAAAAAGTAAAAGGCCTGGAGTTACAAATAAATCTCAGAGATAGAACGCTCACGTAGTGTACGTGAGGCCCCAGTACTTCAAAACATAAAGGTTCATACATGTTTAATATGAGCGAATTAAAATTTTTTCTTACTTTATGTGTGTAAATGTTTTGTCCACATGTATATATGGGCATCCTATGCTGTGAGATGCCATGTGGGTGCTAGGAACTGAACCTGGGTCCTCTGCAAGAACAGCAAGTGCTATTAACCACCGAGCCACCACTCTAGCCTTCAGCATCTCAGGAGCCTGAGGGAAGAGGTTTGTGAGTTCTAGGCCAGCCTAGAACTGCATATGAAGAGCTTGTCCCCACAACCAGTCATATACGCAGATCGTTGTGCTCTGAACTGTGTTGACTCTGCAGGACCCAGTGTGCTTTGAGCCACTCCTATGTGCTAGCTCAGTCAGGTCCTCTCCTGGAAGCAAGGGCCTTGTGTGCAGCCATGAGGCCACCAGATGCCTAGCCCAGGGCACTCCTCTGTATCGGCTGTTAGACAGTTCACTTCTGACTCCCTGATACCCTTGGCTTATGGACAGCTTTGGTGGGATGAATTCGCTGGAAGAAGGAACGTGTAGGAGGCCCCAGGGAGAGCTGGGTCCCACAGTGAGATTTTCCCCAGGGTGGGCCCCAGAGCCCTGTTCCTCTTATTGATTGTTGTTGGCCACTCTCTTTTCCCTGGTCCACTTAGCAGCTTCCATCTCATCATTAGCCCCAAGCTGTTTTATTTGTTGCTTTTTTTATTTTTTATTTTTTAGCTCTTTGTTTACTGCTTAAAGGACTATGTGGCACCTGTTTACCTTCCACCAACTCCATAGAGTTCAGCTGAGGACTTTCACAAGCTGGAAAGTGACAGCTAAGAGTTTGCAACCCCTCTTGACACTTCACCTCTCACCTCGCCAGCATTTCCAAGAGGTTCCTTAAAAAAAAAGACTTTTCCTACTTACAGGAATAGAAATGTCAGAAGGGGAGAAAATGGAGTCTTTCGGCAAACATGTTTGGCCAGTGGCTGACTTAAGTTCAGCTAAGTAGGCCCTTCACTTAAAAGATCAGGTTGCACGGCAGGGTTTCTAAATAGAGCTCCAGGTTGTGTGTGCCTCACCCCCTTCCCCGGCCCCCTGCCCCATCAGCTGTTGGACAGATCACTCTGATATTCAGACCCAGTCCTTCTAATATGTGGCCAGGGCACGAGACAGGTGTGTCTTATATGGACGAGGAACCAAGATCTACTAAGGCAAAGGCAAAGGCTGGGCAGTGGTTTTAAGACTCAGATCTAAGGTTCTGAACCTCAAGATCAGTTTTCTTGTATTTTTTTTTCCCCCACCACACCAAAGTCTATCCATCCTTGTTCTGGCCAGAGGCAGAATTTAGAACAGTGCTTTAGAAACTGTCCTGTCGGAACCTGGTGGCCCAGCGTTCAGGAGGCTCGGGGAGAGAGATCAGTTGAGCCCATGAGTTTGAGAATAGAATGTAGAAGCTCCATCTCAACAAACAACGATAATAAAAATCATCTCTGTGGCTGTTAAAGAAGCAAACTCTCCCCCCTTCCTTCTCCTGTCTCCCAGCGGCTGACTTCTACATAGGAAATGCATGATCGTTATTGGCTGCCGTGGGAGCCTCTGGAGATGCTGTGTGTGTTCATAGGTACCGAACCTCATAGCAAACAAAGCAGGGCAGTGTTATCATATAGCTACGTTTTACGGGAGAGGGAAATGAATTCTTATGTACCTGTTCCAAGGTCAATGGTAATTCGAGGTCTTAGATTAAAATCAGTGTCTTTGACCCTTCCCAGGCATGGAAGCCCTCCACATGCATGCTCCTCTCAGACCTCCCACCCCTCCCCACCCCTCGACTCTGCACGGGGAAGCTTAGAGCCTCTCTACAGAATGGGCTGCAGCTACTGAGGCTGTCTCAGGGATGGAGTTCTATAATTTTGAGATGCAGAGGTGTGTATTTAATCCCATCAGGAGAGCGTATAGCCTATTCCTAGTTCCAGCCTTTCAGTGGGCTCTCTAGTGACAAAGGGAACCGTGCAGGGTGGAGGGTTGAGGGTGGGGTGTCAGGGCACAGTGATGATTCTGACACATTTCCTAAGTCTCCCTCTGTGGTCAAGCTTGCTCTCTGTTGCTCTGATAAACACCATGATCAAAAACAACTCGGGGAGGAAAGGGTTTATTTCCGCTCACGTTTCAGATCACAATCCATCACTGAGGGACAGGGCAGGAACTGAAGCAAGAACCGTGGGGAAACAGGCTTTCCTGACTTGCTCACTGCCTCATGCTCAGCTAGCTTTCTTACACAGCCCAAACCTACTTGCTTAGGGATGGTGCCGCCCATAATGGCTGGAGGCCAGTCGGATGTAGGCAGTTCCTCAACTGAGGGTCATTCTTCCCAGGTGTCTCTTGGTTATGACAGTAAAAACTAACTTGTACACCCTGCCTGTCCATGAAAGGAGATAATGGTGAGACACTGTTCCTCAAGTTGATGTGTGGGTTCAGTGTCCTGAGAGCCGCTTATCCTGTCTCCTGCACACTTGACTGGCATATAAAATGATACAGTACATGGCCCAAATAAACCATTCTTTTGCCACCCTCAGAGCCAGGAAGGAACTAAGTGTCTAGCCTCTGTTTCATCTTCAAGGATTTAACTGAGTCCCTGCCATGCATTAAGCACCCTGCTTAGTTCCCTGTGGGGGTGGGGGTCGGGGTGGGTCACAACAGCCATGGACGCTGCCTTCATGGTGCCTGTTGTCTGAAAGAGGAGATGAGTAAGTGTAGTGGAAAGTTTTGGTGCCTTTAAAAACTCAGTTATAGCTGGGTGGTGGTGGCACACGCCTTTAATCCCAGCACTTGGGAGACAGAGGCAGGTGGATATCTGTGGGTCTGAGGTCAGCCTGGTCTACCGAGTGAGTTCCAGGACAGCTAGGGCTACAGAGAAACCCTGTTGCAAAAAAACAAAAACAAAACAAAACAACAAAACAAAAACCAACCCCCCCCCAAAAAAAACCCAAAAACCAAAACTCAGTTATGGCTGAGCCAGGCTTGGTAGCACACGCCCTTAATCCCAGCACTCAGGAGGCCGAGGCAGGTGGATCTCTGTGAGTGGGAAGCCAGCCTGGTCTACAAAGTGAGTCCAAGACAGCCAAAGCTGTTACACAGAGAAACCCTGTCTCGAAAAGCAAACAAAACAACCCCAACCCCCCGCCCCAAAACCACTCAGTTATGATATGTAAACATGTTTTTGCTTTAATCCCAGGTGTAGGATATGGGGCTAATTCAGATTGTCCACAGCAGTAAACTATTTGCCTAGTGCACGCTCGAAGAGAGGCTCTTTGCCAGCTGCAGTTAGTTTAATTCTGAGGACTGTGGAGAGGCAATAAATACAAAGAGGGTGCTCCAAGAAGGAAGAAGGTGGCTGCTGCTCCTCCCTGTTGATGTAGTTTGATGAGAAGTTGATGAAGGCTGGAGAGAGGGCTCAGTGGTTAAGGGAAGAAGTTGGAGATGTCCTGAAAGGAAGATTGGACTTGCCTCAAGGACCCTGATGACCCTGACCAGCAGGAAGCAGCTAAGGAAAACTATGCCCCCTTCCCCCCACTCATCTTCTTTCTCTCCTACCTGGTGTTGGGGTGTTAGAAGGGATAAGGGATGGAGAAGGGAGAAAGAGGCATAAGCAACTAAATTAAAATAGATAATAAAAAATAGTGCCTGCAGCTAAGAGGTAGGGAGACACAGGAGCTTACTAGAGACCTCTCCCTACCCCGAGTGTCACTCATGTTTCTGTTACTCTGTCTTCATATGCACTTTTTTTTTAAAGGGTGGTGTGGACCCCCTTAGTGCTGAGTGCCTGCTGTATACATATGCACACCTGGGGAACAGCTAAACACACACATTGGAAAGATTTCAGTGATGTCGTGCACACATTCACACTGAGAAGAGAGGTAGGAGCAGATGTCTCTGAGGGGCTTGAGCCTGGTCCACATTCACCTGGCCACAGTGCTGCTTACGGAGTAACTGCTGCCCTAGGGCAGTGGCACTCTTCCGCATACCTGCCCACGCTGGATAGAGGCCACGTGTGTCATGTAAATCTCCCTCCTGGGGAATCTGATAGAAAATTCCTGCCAGGCAGGAGTGGAACAGCTACTCTGGAGGTAAATTAGCTTTACCAACTATATATGATCCAAGCACTGGGTCCACTGGGCTGTGGCAAGGTAACGTGCAGAGGGCTAAACCCTGCCTAGCTGAGGTGCCTGGGCCTGCTGAGGATAAGGCTTGTCTGTACATTGCCACATGCTTGCCTTCATCTTTGGTTGTTCACCTGACAGCTCGTGGATGATGGCCACCCTGTGTGGAAAAAAAGCCTTTTGTCTTTTTTTTTTCATGTGGAGAACAGTTTTGTTTTTATGTTCAAAGTGTGTTTCTTGGGATGGCCCGCTCCCCCCCATCTTGAAGCGGGTGTTTTCAGTGCCCTATGCTCCTGAAGAAGCATCTTTCTGTCAGCCTTGCTTCTCCGCCTGTAGGCTGCCAGAGGGTGGTGGAGCAGCCGGCACCCAACACTGCCGTTTGTACGAGGCTACAGACTGTAGTGGTTTTAGGCATTTCACATCCATAAAGTAGGAATTGGGGCTTCTGTGCCAGGTGCTTTTTTTGTGTGTCTTTCTTCTTTTGGAAAGGGATGAAGGAGATTCTTTGTGACAGGCATGTTCTCGTAGGGAGGTTGTCACCGCCGGAAAGGCAGTTTGTTTTTTTAGTGTGACAACCGTAGTTTCATCATACTTTCACTGTCACTTGTGTTTTAGTTCTATGATTGTCATATGGATTGACCGAAGGGGCAGGAAGGGGCCGCTCTGCTGGGGCCTGTAATCTAATGAGCTGGAACGTTCTGTTGTGTTACTGTAGTTAGGGGTGAGTTTGAAAAATGATTTTGGTGCTAAAGCTGGAACCAAGGGCCTAGCCTTCTTCCACTATATGGGGCTTGGGGACTGAACTCAGATCCTCGGGTTTGGTAGGAGGTTCCTTGACCAGCTGAGGCTCTTGTGGGGCCTCCCTGGGCTATTTTAATCATCTACTCTTTTCTTTCCCACACCTCTCCAGGAAAATCTGGGGGAAGACAGAGGGCAGGCTTCCTTGGGATGTTGCAGAAAGTAGAAAGGGCATCAGAAAACTACTGTTGTAACAAGCATTGTGCTGGTGCATAGTAGATTTGATTTTAATTTTCAGAAAAAAAATATGATGACTTTCTGGAGGCCTAGCTGCCCTTGGCCCTGTGCTCTTTAGCTTTTCACTATAACATGCCACAGTCTAACTTTTGTAGTTCTTCCTACCCAACTGCATTGGGGAGGAATACTACCAAGAGTTTCCTTATGTTTTATTAACATATTTGTATGTTTGTATGTGTATGTGTGTTTGTGTGTGTATTTATGTGTACACATGTATGTGTGTGTGTTTGTGTGTGTATGTCTGTGTGTTTGTATGTGTATGTGTGTGTGTTTGTGTGTATGCACATGCATGCACATGACTATGTGTGGGTTAGGGAAATAACAGTCAGTGAATGAAGCAACAGTGATGGCTGCATGGACTGTGCTTACCTTCTGCTGATACAGGAAGATGGAAAACAGAGGTATAAAGTGATATTAGCTGGTGGCACGCACTCTAGGGGAAAGTAAGGTTGGGTGGAAAGTTGTTATAGATAGTGCCATAAAGAGGACATAAAGTGTGCTTTATGGGGCAACGTTTGAACTCAAACTGAGTGTTGAGGGAGTAGGCCTTGTGCAGCCTTCTTAAGAAGAACCATGGTGCTGCAAGGACAGCATGGGCAAAGGCCCAGGACTAGGAACAGGGCTGACTTTTCGTGCTGGGCAGCAGGCAGGCCAGTGCTGATTGGTTGGTCAGCTCTATTACTGACAGTCATTATTGGAAAAAATGTCTTTTTCTGTGCTGGAAAGAAAGGACCTGCTGGCTTCCCCAGGAGACTGTGGGGTGGGTAGCCTCAGATGAAGGGTCACACACTGGGTGCATGGCCTCTGCGCTGGTCACAGCGCTCACTCCCAGTGTCCCTCCAGAATTCACATGGAGGAAAATATGGAACACGGCGGAGAAGAACACAACCTCATAATATTTATTTGATTTTGAGATGAGGTTTTACTGTGTTCTCCAGACTGACTCTGAGCTACTGTGCTCAAGCAACCTCCTGTCTTGGCCTTCCAGATAGCTGTCTGTCTGTCTGTGTTTATTGATTTCTTTTGATGAAGGGTCTTATTCTGTAGCCTAAACTAGCCTAGAACTCATTGTATAGCTCAGGGTGGCCTTGAACTCACAGGGATCTGCTGCTGCAGCCTCCCAAGTGGGGTTATAGGTGTTATCACCATACCTAGTTAGGAACATATATATATATATTTTTTTTTTTTTAATTTATTTTTCCTCCTAAGAAAGAGTCTCACTATGTAACTCTAGCTGTTCTGAAACTCCCTATGTAGACCATGCTGGCCTAGAACTCAAAGACCTTCCTTCTGCCTCTTGAGTGCTGGAATTAAAGGCATATGCCACTATGCCTGGCCAGGAATGTATTTTTGAATAATTATCTTGCTAGCTGCTTGTTATCTCATATTCAGGTTGGTTTACTTGCTTGCTTTCCTATAAGAACACTATTAATAACTTATTTTCTTAATATTGACTAACATTCTCAAATTATCTTATTTGTTCTAATGGTTTTTCAGATCTGTTTTTAATATTATTTTTGTGGGGAAGGATTTTTTTCAGACATATAATTATATAATCTTTAAATTAATTAAAATTTCCTTCCCCTTCATTTCCAGTTGGTGAGACTTATTTTTCTTCTAACTGTACTGGCAGCTCTTTCCTGGGTGATGTCAGCTGGCGTGGCCTAGGCTCCTCCTCCTTTGCAACTGTGATGTGCTCTCCAGCTGATCTCTTAAGGAAGCTTCCCTCTGTTTCTAACTACTTAGGAGTCAGTTCTAAGTGCTGGAATTTAACATGACAAGCATCAGAAGACACATCTGGTTTTTGTTATGGGTTTTTCCTTTGGATTCAGTTAATGAGATGAATTACATTGACGGAGTTCCTAAGAATGCAGTTCCTGGAGAAAATAGAATTTAGTTGTGACCTGTAATGTGTGTGTGTGTGTGTGTGTGTGTGTGTGTGTGTGTGTGTGTGTACGCACATGCACACGTGCACACGCACATACATGTGCATTATGTATGTGTTTCTCAGGGGGCGTGCAGAGAGGCTGAGGGCCCAGAAATTCAGTGACTGATTCGGGTGGTAAGTCCCTGCCAGAAGGTGAGGGTTTTTTTTTTTCCACCTCTGGAAGCAGGAGTTGGGAGGGAGGGAGGCACCTGCAGACTAAATTCAATGAAAGATTTACCCAGCCTCCCCAAGTTCCTACCCGAACCCAATCTTGATTCATCATGGTGATCCTAAGTTGCTCCCTTTCCAAAATGATCTGAAAAGGCACATGTTTTTAGAGTTTTTAAGATGACAACAACAGTCAAAATTGTATTTTAAAGACTATGTGTAGGAATGCACTGTGTGAGTTCGTTGGAGTTATAGATGGTTCTGAGTCACCATGTAGGAGCTGGGAATCTAACCCAAGTTTTCTGTAACAGCATTGAATACTGATTTATTTATTTTGTCTTTTAGAGACAGGGTTTCTCTGTGTAGCCTTGGCTGGCCTGGACTCACTTTGTAGACCAGGCTGGCCTCGAACTCAAGTGCTGGGATTATAGGTGTGCCCCACTATGCTTCCGGACCATCTCTTTAGCCCCAAGGGTTGTTTGCTTGTTTGTTTGTTTATAGATAAAGTACCTTATGTAGCCCAGGCTGTCCTGGAAGCCACAGCTTTCCTGCTGAGCCTCCCAAATGCTGGCACCAGCATGACCAGCTCGAAGAGTATCTTCGATGTGATGTTCAATATCTTATGAGTGGGATTTATTATAGCAGGAGTATGACTTCTTGTCACCTGGACCCAGGTGGTGACTAAGCACTCCTGCCCTTCATATGAAGATCTGACTCCAGGGCCGTTAGAAACCTGCTCCTGAGTCTTTGTCCTGGGAAGGAAGGGGGAAGCTGCCTTCAGTGGCGGAGACACTGATGTCCAGAGGCATCTTTGCCTCAGGTGCTAAGCATGATCCTGGTCTTCTGAGGCACAGGCTCCTCCCCTTCATCCTCCTTTATAAGTGAGGCATTAGAGAGAAGGGGGGGAGGGGGGAGAAAGAGGACTTGCCGGAGGCCATCAGTGGGCATAGGCTTGAAGCAGGGGCCGGCCCCTGGCTGCAGCTCACACACTGTGGTCTCTGATACCGTGTGAAACCTGGTGGTTAAACCACGAGACTTGCTTGTTCTTTAACTTCATTTCATGCTACTTTAAAAATGTTATTTTTCTTAGAAAATCTTGAAATTCTCTTTATGAGATGGCATATACGGTAGGAAAAATATGCACACTAGAATCTGGCAGTCTTGCAGTCTTCTTCCCATTCTGTCTTATGACCTTGCCCCAGGGACATTATCTTTGTGAACCTTGCCTTCATCTGTAAATGGGATACTGTTAGTAATGACGTCATAGGGTGAGTGTAAGGCTTAGATGAGAGGACTCACGTGCCCAGCGTACTGCCTGGCAAATGTGAACTGTACGGCATATGTCGCTGCTTAGCAATGGCGTGTATTCCTAGAACTGCCGTATTAGTAGACTTGGTCCTGGATGAGCATTGCAGAGTACTCGTGTATTTATATAGACTAAGAGAGATCTATTGTCACTGGCCAGTGTAACCCATGAAGCCACAGTTGCACATACAGTTACTCCCTGACTAAATCATCCTAACACGGTGCAGGGGTGTGTTTAAAAAGCTACAAAGAGCTATAGAGAAAAACAAAAACTTGACGCACTCCGGAAAAGGAAGCTTCAACCAAGAAAATATCTTTATCAGATTGGCCTGTGGATATGTCTGAGTGGCATTTATTTATTTATTTATTTATTTAGATTCCTAATAGATGTGAGAAGACCCACAGCCCACTGTGGGTGGTTTCCATCCCTGAGCAGGATGAGCTTGGCTTGTGTAAGAAATGTAGTTGAACATGAGCTGGAAAGCAAGCCAGTAAGCAGCATTTGTTCATGGTTCCAGCCTCGGGTTCTTGCCTTGACTTCCCTCAATAACGGATTGTAACGTATAAACTGAATGCACCCTCTCCTCCCCAAGTTGGCTCGGGATAGCGTTTTATCACAGCAACATAAAAGCAAACCAGGATACCAGCTTATAGCATTTTTCAGTTCGGGGAGTTGAGACATGATATTAAAGTAAGCTGATAACATCTCAGCCTCCCTCACACACGGACATTTTAGCATAACTTTAATTTTATAATTCTAAGTTAAAGTTCTTCACAAGCCTATATTAGTTGCACCAAATAATGGGTTTCACCGTGACACTAAATTTGTCTTAAAAGTAATGATAGTGTGGCATTTAAGAACACAGGCGCTGGAGCCACGTTGCTTCGATTCAGATCTTGGTTGTACCACTAGCCAGATGTGTTACCTCGGCTATGTTGCTTGACCTGTCTGCACTGTACTTTCCTTGAGTGTACAGTGGAGCTAATAATAGGTCCTGCCTGTCTCGTGATGTTCCTGAGGATGATGGGAGCGAATGCCTCTGTAGCCTGATGCCTTAGCTGGTGTGCAATAAGCCAGACTTTATCACCAGAAGCATGTCTACCTGTGCTTCTCTTTAGCATATCGGATGAAGAGTTGCTGCCTTGATGTTCGTAGCTCTCACTGCTATGTGTGCTCTTCTCAAATCACTGTGACTTTCCCCAAACCTATTTCTATCCCGTCCATTATAGAAAGGGGGAAGAGCCAGGCAGGTGAGGTGGCTCATCAGGTAAAGGGGATTGCCATGTAAGCCTGGAGGCTGGAGCTACACACACACACACACACACACACACACACACACACACACTATTTATATTATACAATCATAATATGTAATTATAGATTAATATACAATTGTAGTATGTTACATATATAATACTTACTAATTAATAACACTTAAAGAGAAGAAGCTAACTTGATCGTGCCTCCAGCAGTGGGTGGTGTTCTGTGGCAATGACAAGAGAGGTGGGTTGACTCTTGGGGAAATGTGAACAGGCCATTATCCAAGGCTCCACCTTTTGTTCAGTGGGGACAATGTTTGGCTTTCAAGGGCAAGTCATTCCTGGGCATTGATGACCACACTATGGGGAAGGAGGTATACTCAGGTCAAAGTATGCCAGGAGGGCGATGGCATGGTGAGGGTGTTGGCATGAGGCCGAGAAGGGCGGTTTCTCTAGGGTCTAAGGCAGTCAGGTCAGCCAGCTGAGCAACGGAAAGGATGTGAGAAAATAAAAGGCGCTGGCTTGGCGGGCCTGGGTTTTCTCTTCTGAAAAGTGCTCCATTCAGCTCTCACTTGGCCCCTTGAGCTGCAGGGAGCCGCAGGAAACAGAGCCAGCTAACCCACATTTAATGAGATCTGGGTTAGTGGACTCCTTTTCTTCCCACAGCATGCCCTGGCCGCTGGACCTCTTCCAGGGTGGGTACAGTGAGGGCCATTTACACAGCTCTGGCTGGCTGGGCTTTCTTAATGAAGTTTGCCAGCTCCCACATAGAATGTGACTCTCCTCCTGGTTTTTCTAAGCGTCAATCTCTGTTGATCTTTGTGTACTTCTGTGCTCGGGGGATGCCTCAGCACATCTTTACTGTTGGGTCTTTTATTTTGGTCTTCAGTGGTGGTTTGACTTTGCTGGGTGCTATGATTAGAGTTTCCTTTAGTTGTGACTTCCGTGTGTGTGTGTGTGTGTGTGTGTGTGTGTGTGTGTGTGTGTGTGTGTTTGCGTCTGCTCGCACTTCCCACCTCCCTCCCTCCCTCCAGGCCTCACTGTGCCTTCTTTCTGGGGCTGGGACGCTGGGCACACAGTGATACAGTGATTTCCTTGTCTGCTTGATTCCCGCTAGCTGATAGGCAAGGGCATTTTCAAACTCAACACCTGCTTGTCCAACCCGCCAGCTGCACACCACAAAGACAGCCCACTCTCTCCCAGGCCAGGGAAAGGGGAGATAAGAATAGACTCGGGAGGGACAGCAGGAGTGAAGGACACTGCCCAGGCGTGGGTGGGTCTTTGATTTGGCAATGGGCTCAACACATGTCAGCTGATGCAAAGAGGCCCCTCACGGTATTTCTGAGAGCCTGGGAGGGCTTACATTACGTGCTTTTTGCCTTCTTTTTCTTGTGCTTGTAAGTACTGTTATCATCTAGAAGGCAGTTTTCAGCCATCCATCTGCACTGTTGTTTGGGTAGGCACTGCCCCGTGAGGTACATAAAATAGAGTGGACCATGTCAGTGAAAGTGGCCACTGGACGAAGGGACAGCCTGTGGACATGTATGTCCCTCTTGTGTGGGTATGAATGCTGACAGGATTCCTGCAGCGGCATGCTTGCCAACTTTGTGGTGGAACACGAAGTCTTTCTGTCTTAAAGATTTATTTATTTTATGTGTATAGGTATTTTGCCTTGCATGTATGTCTGGCACCACTTATGTGCCTGGTGCCCACGGAGGTTGAGAGAGGGCGTTGGCTCTTCTGGAACTGGAGCTACAGATGGTTGTGAGCTGCCATGTGTGTGCTAGGAATTGAGCCCAGATACTGTGAAAGAGCAACCATGCTCTTAACTGCTGAGCCTCCAGCCTGCAGACTTACTCAGAGGTCTCCTCGAGAATCTCAGAAGGCCTTGGACAAGTCACTCTAGTTCACTTGCCAACTAGACAAGCATATACCACACAGGGTGGTCACTAGGGTTCTATGAGATAATCTTCATGGAAGGTGGAGTCCGTGCCCAAGTGTGGATCCTTATCATTACTACTGACACTGTGGCTGAGCTGTCATCAAGGGAAGGGCCCTAGGTTTGGGGGGACAGAGCATGGATCACATACCTGGCCTGAGAGATGCCTTTATCTGTACTTCACCCCAACAGGCCTTGATGGGGAGTAGTGATGTCACAGGCCCTCCCCTCCGGTTCCCTCAGAATTTTTGGGTTCCTCCTGTGGTCCTCCAAGGAAGCCTGCATCCTGGGTGGATAGGCTTGCCCACAAAGGCTGTTCCTGAGCACGAGCTCTCTGCCTGGTCAGGCTGGCTGCTCCTGTGTGCTACTTCCTCTGCGTACTTTCAGCGCAGGCTGGGGAGAGTGATGAAGGTGGGGCTGCATGAGAAATCGCTTTCTAAACCCAGAGGCCCAGAGGCTAAGAAACACGGGCCAGGTGTTGAGAGTGGTCAGTGACAAGCAGTTTGAATCATCCATTTGTGAAGTGAGAGAAAGTGTCTGTGTTAGGACACTCTCTGATGCCAAATCCATGTTCAACATCCAGTGCTTTGGATCAGGATCTCCTAACCTGGAGACCAGGTATACTTTGGGTGGAAGGATCTTGGCTGTGGGCATGCTCTGTGCTTTATCAGCATTCCTGGCATCTACCCAGAATGTTCCATCAGCACTTTCCGGCAGCTTATGTTCAACAGCAGCATCTCCAAGTATGGCCTCATGTACCCTAGGTGGGGTAGAGAAAAAGAGGAGAGGCCTGTTCAATCATGGAACACATAACGGCATTCAGTCAATGATAGGCCATGCCTATGACGGCAGTCCCAAAAGAGTATATGGCCAGGGGCCTGAGTGCTCATCTGAGTTTGTATAAGTAATGTGGTACCTTGGATTAGAACAGCCCCATAGGCTCACATATTTGCATGCTTGGTCCCCAGTTGGTGGAACTGTTTTGGAGAGATTAGGAGGTGTGGTCTTTGCTTTGAGGTTTCAAAAACCCGTGCCATTCCCAGTTAGCTCCCCCTCTGCCTCATGCTTATGGCTCAAGATGCAAGCTCTCAGCTACTGCTGCAGCTCCATGCCTGCATACGGTGCTATGCTCCCTGCCACGATGGTCATGGTCTCTAACCCTCTGCAACCTTGAGCCCCAGATGGAATGAATGCTTTCTTTTATAAGTTGCCTTGGCCACGGGTGTCTTTGTCACAGCAATAGAAAAGCAACTAAGAAAATTATATTCCTCACAGTCACAAAATGACCTCATGATGCATTTTTCACTGAGCAGGGCATAGCTGTATTTGTCACAAGGAGGTGACTTAAGGTTATGAAACATGGATGCTCAGTACCAGTGTTTTCAAAATGGGAAGTCATTAGGGAGCTCATCCCTAGGGCAGACCGCAGTGAGATGTACGCTGTAGACTGTGCACCTATAACCATTTTGTTCACGGGGGTCCCCAGTGGCATAAACTTGGTTGCAATGTTTGAAAATACCTTGCTCTCTGCAGCTATACTTCTGTTTGTTCACTGGCTCACAGCTCTTGGTCCCCTTTGGAAGTGGCGTGAGGTTGACCCCATCCACCTGCTTTGAGTTTTCTCCGTGTTATCGCTCAGTCCCTATGACACTTGTACATATTGCCGTTTTCCACCGCCAGGCAGAGTGTGAAGGTGCATTTACCCACTCATAAATCCTGCTCTGTGGTTTCTTTTGGCCTCCTTCCTGAGCCACCCCGTGTTCCCTGTTAACGCCCCATTGTCTTTGCTTCAGTAGTGAGCCGACAAGCCTGGCACGGCGGCTCATGCATGGGGGTCAGAGTTAGGAGAATCACTCTGGGTCTGAGGCCAGCCTGAGGTAGAGAGTAAGTTTTAGGTTAGCCAGGGATAGAGTGAGACCTGGTCTCAAAAAAACCAAGCAAGCAAGCAAGTAAACAAGCAAGCAAAAGAATAAGCAAACTCCAGGCAGTGGTGGCAAACGCGTTTAATCCCAGCAGGTGGATCTCTGAGTTAGAGGCTAGCCTGGTTTACAGAGTGAGTTCCAGGACAGTAAGGGGGCTACTCAGAGAAACCCTGTCTCAGTAAAAACAAAACAAAGCAAACAGAGTGATCAAACTAATGAGTAAGGACCCAAATGTCTCCTTTGGAGTATAGCCTGTTCTAGAAAACACTGTTTGTCATTCAAGCGAACCCTCCCCACTGTGGAGGCCCTTGCGCATATGCTGATGACCTTTGCTCTTAATGATTGTGGTTCTTGGGAGTCAAGCTCTTGGGATGCAGACACTAAAGCTGTGAAAATCTAAAGACAAGGTCTTGAGCAGCCTTACACAACAAAAATGGATGGGTGAAGCATAGGTTTTAATGTTCAAAATTAAATTTTAAGGCTGGGTGGTGGCGGCGCACACCTTTAATCCCAGCACTTGGGAGGCAGAGACTGGTAGATTGCTGTGAGTTCAAGGCCAGCCTGGTCTACAAAGCAAGTCCAGGACAGTCAAGGATACAAAGAGAGACCCTGTCTCAAAACCAAAAAAACAAAACAAACAAACAAACAAAGCCTCCAGACCATGCACATGGAGTAGCATGTACAGGTTTCGGTATGGGGCCCTGTACAGCAGCCTGCATATGTACATGCCAGTGTGCATGGACCAACAGGAAGGGACACATACAGATGAATACCACAGGGGTTGGTAGCAACGCAGGGAGCTGTGGATGGGGGTCTGTACCTCCCAACCAGCATGAGCACCCACAGATTGAAACACGGTGTGTGAAATGAGAGGGTGAGGTCAGAGGCCTTGACCCAGGAAGCATCTGCATGGGCTCTGCCACCTGCTGCTGTGTGGCCTCCCTCAAGTTCATGGCCACGCTGTGACTCAGTTTCCTCATCTCCAAAATAAGGTTCTAAGAATAACTGTGTAGACTATAGTGAAATTCCCTGCTGTTATCATTGGCAAGGTCAGAGATTCTTCCTGGTCTCCTGGCTCATACGCTTCTTTGAAGAGATCTGGACCAGAGTCCCAACGTCTTGCCCAAGGTTCTGTCATGTTGGTGTACTGTGCTTGTGCCTTTCTTGTTCTGTCCTTTGGTTTCTTTCTTTCTTTCTTTCTCTCCTTCTTTCTTTTCTACTCCAGCAATTTGATTGCCCAGTCGTCCCCTCATGCAGCCCGTCCAGCAGGCTGACAAGACACAGATGCTTCATCTCAGGATCCTAGCCCTGTGCTGCACTGTGCCTCTTTCCAAACACATGTTCTTGGTGGAAGGACTGAGGGCCTGGGAGAAGGGTGGGGATCAATTAGTCAGCCCACAGAGGCCAAAGGTCCAGTCCTTGGAGTACAGACCTTATGCTCAGTAGATCACCACTTCATGGATTTAAAAAAAAAAAAAACCAACTGTTCTTGTGAAATCCTTTAACTTCATAGTTTGTTCATGAATGTCCTGGCTGAAGTGAAAATTGAAAAACTCGAGCTATCTTTAGGGGACACAAGTCCAGACTTGGGGGCAGGAATCACCATCTGGAGTGTGATGAACAAGAGCAGCCACAGCTTGGACAGCCATTGCCATCCCCAGGAACTCCTTTCCCATCCCGTCCCTGCCTCCTGCTGGGAATGCCAGCCACTGTGACCAAACCTGCTGCTTTCCCAAGAGAATCCAGAATTCAGGGCCTTTTGTCAGGCTCTCAGGAAAGCTGCCCAGGCTTCGAAAGGTTAGCAACTCACTGAAGGGTTTCTTTTAAGCATACCTTTGAGGTAAGAGTTGAAAAACTGCCAGCTTGCAAAGGACAGGGGAGACGCCATGCCTACGCCCAGCTTTGCAGGGCTGGAAAACGAGACCCGGGGAGGATGCTCGGTCTTGGACCCAGAGCTGGATTTCACAGCAGATGACTGTGTCTCTAGTGCAGGCCTTTCTCTTCCATTTCTGCCCAGGCTGCTTCTGTTGGACTTTGGCTAGAGCTCTGAGCGGCATTTCAGTGCGTGTGCTGGGGTCATCCGGCCCCCTCTGCGGAGCCTGCAGCGTCTGCAGGTGGAAGGAGCCCCAGAGATTGTAAGCATGGCCTCCATCCTTGCCTGACTTGGATAGGACAGTGTTGGGCATCTGTCTTAGTTAGGGTGTCTATGGCTGTGATGAAACACCATGACAAAAAACAAAACAAACAAACAAAAAAACCCCAAAAAACCAAAAAACCAAAAACCAAAAAAACCCACAAGTTGGGGAGGAAGGGATTTATTCAGCTTACACTTCCTACATTGCTGTTTGTCACCAAAGGAAGTCAGGACATGAACTTAAGCAGGGCAGGAACCTGGAGGCAGGAGCTGATGCAGAGGCCATGGAGGAGTGCTGCTAATTGGCTTGCTCCTCATTGCTTGCTCAGCCTGCTTTCTTATAGAACCCAGGACCACCAGCCCAGGGATGGCACCATCTACAATGGATTGGATGCTACCCCATTGAGAAAATGCCTTACAGCCGGATCTCATGGAGGCATTTCCTCTACCGAGGCTCCTTTCTCTCTGATGACTCTAGCCTGTGTCAAGTTGACACATACAACCAGGCAGTACAGCACCCATCACACTGAGAAACACAGGGATGTAGTTTCCCTCAAGTTTGTTCTGTGTCAGCCAAGTACAGTCAGTGTGGCTCAGTGTATGTTTCCACATAGCAAACCTATATGGCTTCAAATATTCTGGAGCTCTGAACAGAGCTGGGGAAAAGACCTTTGAGGCCAAGACAGTTCAGCTTTGCCCTTGGGCCAGGAAAGACCAGGCTGCCAGGACCATGTTGTATCATTGCACCACAGTTGCTGTGGGTAAGACGGTGATGATCACATCCCCTTTGCTAAATGATTGGTCCGGCCCAGTGGCTGCATGACCAAGAGGCCCAGAAATGAGTGCTTCTTGTTAGCAAGGTGGGAAGGGGTGGTGTTTTTAATCCTCCTGTTTTCTCATCTTTGCCCAGTCTGCTTGAAAACATGAGAGTTTTATTTTTCCAAGTCATATCGTGGACCCCAGAGAGCAATGCCAATTTTTCTGAAGGAAACCTACTGCCATCCATGAGCAGTTAGTTGTCAGGGCTCAGAAGGGTGACTCATAAGCAGTGAAGTTCTCAGAATTCACTCATCCCTGGCCAGCTAGGAAGAAGCTAAGCCAGGAGGGGTGGGGCAGGTTGTTGCATTTTGAAAATAACATTGTGTGTTACAGTGAAAGCGTCCCCTTTGGGCAACCGGGCTCTTTCAAGCACAGGAGGCCCTGCCGAGCACCATACTGGCTACCCACTTTTATCTGGCAGATGGAGGGGTCTTCACTCTCTAAGACTTAGGACGAGACAGGTGCAATGGTGGCTGCCTTTCCTCCAGGCTGTTGCAGATGTTTCTGAAACCAGTGTGGGTGATAGCAGGAACAACTGGTTTTTCAGGCTATTAAGAAAGTGTCACCTATGTGGTTGAAGTAGGTTGTTGACCACCGATCTCCAACCCTTAAACTTCTAAAACAACCTAGAAGGCCACATAGATTGCCTTGGTGTGGTGATGTGTGTACTTTTTGGAGATGTCCTATGTAGTCCTTGCTGACCTCAAACTCATGACAATTCTCTTTCTTTTGCCTGTCAAGTGTTAGAGTCATAGGCATGCGCCGCCTCACCAGGCTATGCTGACTTCTTAAATAGATGATAAACGAACATGCAGAAAATTATGCCAATCACACAGATGACTGGATTTTGTACCCCTTAAAAAAAAAAAAGAATTTTATGTGCGTGCCTGTTTGTTTATATGAGCACCACATACATGCAGGTGCCTGTGGAAGCCAGAAGCAGATGTCAGGTCCCCTGGAGATGGAGGTCTAGTTGGTGAACCAGCCAATGTGGGTGCTGGGAACTGAGCTTCAGACCTCTGCAGGAGCAGCGAGTGCTCTCGTCTTAGTTAGGGTTTCTCTTGCTGTGATAAAACCATATGGCCAAAAGCAAAGTGGGAACAAATGGGTTTATTTCATCTTACAGCGTCTAGTCCATCGCTCAGGGAAGTCAGGGCAGGAACGGAAGCAGAGCCCATGGAGGTTCACCATGGCTTGCCTGAGTTTTTATACACCCCAAGACTACTTGCTCAGGGGTGGGACTGCCCACAATGTCCTGGGCCCTCCCACATCAATCGCTAATTAAGAGAATGCCCCACAGACTTGCCCATAGGAATTCGTACGAAGGCATTTTCTCAATTATCTTCCCAGACAGTCTAGGTTTATGTCAAGTTGACAGCAGCCAACTAGCCCAGCTCTTAACTGCCGGGTTGTCTCTCCAGCCCTGGATTTCACACTGTTGACACACCTCCCTGAAAGTCAATCCCACATGGAGAAAGTGTGTGACGGTGTTCAGGGACTTCCTCAGGGTGCTCTCCATGCTTTGTACCTGCTATCCTGACACCTAGTTTTGTACAGACTCACTGGGCTGTGGTGTTCAGGCCTCTTTGAAATGTCGTTTCATTGGCTTAGACTGAGATGGCTTAGGAGGCTCGTCTCTGAGCAGTGCAGCGGGTGTTGGAGTTTGGAGAGCTCTCAAGGGCAGACAGGGCCCTGAACTAATGATTGTCCTGGCAACAGCCTTGCCACGGAGACAGGAGGTTTCTTAAAGGCCCAACTATTCAGGAAGCATTAAAAGCTGAGAGCTGCCTGTTAGGGGCAGACAGGGGTGGAGTTTTGAGATGGAGCCAACAAGAAACGCCATGCGTTGTTACTGATAGAAATCTGACCATCCCCGGATGCCGCCTGTCAGAGCGCAGGCTCCTGGGAGTTGGCTTTCTGATGGCTCGGAAGATGCCATTGACACTGGAGACCAGAGGATGCAGCCTTTGTAATGAGTGCCCTGTCTGGTGGGCCCGAGGTGTGGGGATTCTTTCAGGGAGGCCATTAGGTGCTTTGGATGGGTCGTTGTAGCACAAGTGAACTCTATCTTGAGGCAGAACGTCTGTGGACAACTTCTTCTTGGTACTGGATACGAACAGCTGGAGTCCGTCCCCCTCCCCCACCCCCCAGCAGGTGTGGCTTAACTTGGCTCCTCAGTGGTCGCCTCTCATATTACTCTAACCATTAGAGTCACTCTAACACGTTAGAGTCTAAAGTGGGTGCTGGGTTGTCTGCAATATATGTATTTTGCTTTGAGTGGCTCAGAGCGGCAGAGAAATTAGCAGGTTCTGTTCAAAGACGTTCCTGTGTATTCAGTACTCATTAAACACTAAGTACCAACTGTCGCTAGGTGCCGTGGATGGCTTATCCTATGGCTATGGGGTAAATCGGCCTTATGGCAAGCAGCAATACAGGTGAGATAATTACTGGTATGAAAGCCACATGTTATACTGTAGTCACTCCTGATATGTACTTATGGGTTGTGTCAAGGAAGACCTATTGCAGAGATGACTTTTTTGGCAAACCCAAGAGAGATTTTGCTCTGGAGCCTATATATAGCTTTCTCATATGCCCGGTGATGGTATAACAATCACACCCTGTGCTGGGTCTCCTGCAAACATGGTTTTCTCCCTTCTCCTCCATGATGGATGCAAGAACTGGATGGAGTTGGTGCCCTGGTTCTTTCAAGGACCTGGTTTGCAGCTTTACTGGAGCTAATGCAGTCCGGAGGGCTTCCCTGGGGGCTGCTGGCCGTGTGGGGCAGAGACAGGTAACAGACACCTTTGCTACTGAAATTCTCTGCCTGTGTCATCATTCTGCCCCACTGCCTGAGATTGGGCCGGGCCACTTAATAACCTATGCCTCAGTTTCCTCATCTGTCAAATGGGATGGACATCAGTGGCTCTGGCATGAGATTGTTATAGTCACAGTTTAGTCCTCAGTAGATGCTTGCTGTCACCTCTGTGCACACTCCTGGGGTTCCTATCTCCCAAATGCTGAGGCTGGGTATGTTTTACAAATAAGCTACACGCCAGAAGCAGTCTCTTTTCCTTAGACTTTTGGCCTGGAGGTCTCTTGTTTTAGAAATGTCTGGGCTTCCTCTTAGTTTTTGTTTTTGTTTGTTTGTTTGTTTTTTCAAGACAGGATTTCTCTATGTAAAAAGAGCCCTGGCTGTCTTGAACTTGCTTTGTAGACCAGGTTGGCCCTAAACTCCCAGAGGTCCACCTGCCTCTGCCTCCCGAGTGCGGGGATTTTTAACAAAACCTCAGGGTGGGTGTTGAGACAAGATGCCCATAATATGCCTCCCCCTGATTTTCCTACCTCAGCCACTCATTTATTTCAAGGGTTTATAGAACTCAACCGTAACCTCATAGCCTGTGCTGAACCAGCTCTGCAGTGTTCGCCTGGACTGAGGTCAGATCACATTATCCAGGACTGGCGTGTGCTGGAGCCAGTTTTCCCAACGGAGGATCTGTAGGCTGGAGGCGCTGTTTCCTCCCATGATCATCTGTGTGTGGGCCTGGCCATGGCTAGGGGAGATGTCAGGCCTCAGCTGTCTGAAGCACAGGGAACACGTGAAGGGCTTGGGAGGAACCCGCTGGTCAGTCCGGATGCCGTGATATTCCAGGAAGGAAGCTCGGAGGGTGTCGCCTCTTCCCTTACAAAGGGTCTTGCCCCTTACACGCGTGGAAACATCAGGGTGGATCCCTTACAAAGTGGGTGTGTTAGCAAGCGGTCCCAGCCTATCGCTGTCTCCTTGGATTTATAGACTGTTGTTGGCAAAGTCATTCTGCTGGGACCTTTCTACACATTCCCCAACACTCCGTCACGGCCCTTTTGTGATCTGTGGAAGCAGACTGTCCCCCTCCCAGGACTGACGAGCTATGGAGGGTGAGGGCTTGGGCCAGCGGCAACAACAGTTCCGTTTCCAGGGTGACCGTGGCAAATCTCCAGACCTCGGCTTAAACATGTGCTTGGTTCTTGTACAGTTCAGGAGTTGAGAAGTCTGCAGTCAGCTGTGGGGCCTGATCCAGATGTGAGCAAACTTGCTTCCTGCTGGAGGCCGCAGGGCATGTCCATCCACAGGCTTGCCTGTTCCAGCCTCTGGAGGCCCCACTCTCCAAGGCTGGAGGTCTCTTCCTGGCCACACCTCTGCTGCTGTTCTTCCCACTTCAGAAAGTCTCTGTGATCTCCTGGGTCCCACCCAGCTGATGCAAGGTGGCTTCCCCATCTGGAGAGCCCTGCCTGTCTGTCTCACCTGTAACTTTCCTTTTCCAGGCAAAGCAGCAGTCTCAGGGTCTGTGGGTTGTGGACACCTTTAGGGACCGTCAGCCCTGTGCTCCAACATGCTCCCTGCAGTGTGACACTTACAGCCTCAAATGCCAGCCTATCTGGGGCTGGATCCCGGCCCTGCCTCCCCACAGGCATTGTAGTTGACTTGCTGTTAAGGAGTCACCCAACCTCTTCCTCCTAGGCTCAATTGCAGTACTATGTGGGACGGGCCTAGAGAATACCCTCAGCATCTTGTGACCATTATCTTCAATTGCATTTCTCTCCCTCCCTCCCTCCCTCCCTCCCTCTCTCCCTCCCTCCCTCTTCCTCTTTCTCTCTCTCTCTGTTGAGACAGGGTCTTACCATGTAGCCTTGGCTGGCCTGGAACCTACAGTATAGATGAGGTGAGCCTTGAACTCTTAGAGAACAGCACGCCTCTGCCCCTCAGGGCTGGGATTAAAGGCGTGCACCACTACCACCTAGCAGGTATGCTGTATGCACAGTGTTCTCTTTACCAAAAAGACTCCATGGTGGATACAATGTTTCCAGAAATCATTACTAAAGCTATGCAAGGTGCTTTTTTTTTCTTTCTTTCTTTTTCTTAGTTGAATAATAACATTACAACCATGTAGCTACTATCTCTTGGCCACTTACCCATATGCCAGGCAAAGAGGACATGTGACAACTTCTCTCATCGTCTCACAGCCACCTTATGATATAGATATTGCTGTGCATTGTACTCTATGGTATAGGAAGCAAAGGCTCAGACTGGTTAAGTCATTTACCTGAGGTCACACAGCTAATGTATTAGAGTCAGGATTCAAGCCCCTAGGGCAAAGTGAAGTGTGTTCACTAGGGGTTAAGCTGTCTGTAGATGGGGATCTTTTCGTTGTAATAATTACGCACTATTACATTCTCTTCAGTGAAGAATTGGGTTTGGGGGCTGAGGTACAGCTCAATGATAGAGCGCTTGTGTAGGATGCATAAGACCTTGGTTTGAGTCTAGTACCTTGTGTGTACAGAGAAATTAAAGAAAATAAAGGCTCAGTGTCTTAATCAACCAGTGGAAGGATAACATCATTAGAAAGTATCTAACTTTTTTTTTTTTTCTTCTCACCACAGGGGTGTGTGCTTGCAATGATGCTATACCATGGGTTAGTTTCAATTGTCAACTCCTGACACGAGTCACCTGGGCAGAGACTCTTAAAGAGAACCTGTTTAGATCATGTTGGCCTATGGACGTGTCTGAGGGGCACTGTTAGCATATAGGCGGCTGTCTCTAGGTTGCTTAGCAACCTGTGATGCCATCACCTGCCACCACCTAGTGTTCCAGACTATAAAGGGGCCAACCAGCCACCTGTCTCTCTCTCTTACTTTCTCTCTCTCTCCCTCTCTCTCTCCCTCTCTCTCTCTCTCTCTCTCTCTCTCTCTCTCTCTCTCCCTCCCTCCCTCTCTCTCTCTCTCTCTCTCTCTCTCCCTCCCTCCCTCTCTCTCTCTCCCTCCCTCCCTCTCTCTCTCTCTCTCTCTCTCCCTCCCTCTCTCTCTCTCTCTCTCTCTCTCTCTGCCTGTCTTGTCTGTCTCTGTCCCCCTGGGGTGCCCCTCACATCTTCTCCTTCCCCACACTTCTACAATAAATCTTATACGATACATATTATGTGGCGCATACTTAACATTGGTGCCAAAACCTGGGACCTTTGGAAGAGCAGACGGCTTTCTTAACCTCTGAGCCAACACCTAGCCCACTGTGGGTGGCTCCAATCCCTGAGCTTGGCTGCTTTAAGAATGGAAAAGGTGCTCTGCATAGGAAACCTGCATGTGTTCATGTCTCTCTGCCCTGTGCTGTGATTGGCTGTTATAAGTTCCTGCTACAGTACCTGGAACCATGGGGCTAGAATAAAACCAGTCCTCCCATGAGTTACTTTTTATTGGGGCATTTTATTGCAGCAACAAAAGCCGAAGCTGGCACAGATGTGGCGTTCCTTGGCTGTGCTTTTTTACAGTAAGTGATTTGATAAGCGGGCAGCAATGATCTGTGCTCGTGAGCGTGAAGCTCCAGCCAGGAGTGAACAAGACCTGAGACTGCTGACAGTGGAGTTCACGGTCTTTTCCCACAGGAGCGCCCTTGAAGTGTCTGCGTCCTGCAGTGCGAAGGCCTAGAATAACATCCATAAATTGGCTGTGGGGATCTGTACCCTGCTACCCACTGAGGAAGGAGGACTGTACACACCGAGGGCATGTAACTCCTCTGGGGCTTCCAAATGGTGGTTTCTATTCTGTGTGGAAAGATGAAGGTCGTTTAGCTGGCTGTTACTTGAAACACTCTGAACTAAACTCCAAACCAAGAAAATGCCAACAGCTTGCAGCCTGAGGATTGGTTGTAGTCCCCAAGAGCCCAGAACATAGACTTGCTTACTGCATCTGGATCCCCAGGGCCAGGAAAACAGCACTTGACTACTTTGGATCCTGTATCCTTCCGGCTGGTGGGGTCAGAAGAGGTGGATCTCAGTGAGGGTTAATGTTTGTAAAGACTGAACCGTACAGGGTATCAGTGCCAAGGCACCCTTGCCAGATGCGGCCAGTCCCACTGGCATGAGTTCTTGGACTGTGTGCCCAGTGGCCCCTTCTGTCATGTGACCCATGGGAAGAGTGGTTGGGGTTTTTTGTTGTTGTTGTTGTTAACTGTGTTTATATAGTCTCTGCTGACTGGGGAATCTGCAGTGGCTTACAGTGACTGACCAGTCAGAAACTGGGCCGCGCTCTGTGCCCTCTAGTGTCAGAACACCAAGGTTCAGTTTTTCTCATCCACCCAAGGCTGTGCATGAGGAAGCCCGGGGCTAGAAGGGGCACCCAGCTTTCCGCACTCTGGCACAGTTTCACAAGGATCATGACTTTCTGAATTGTAGAGTTTTCCGTTTTTATGGTGTTTGTTTTGAGACTGGGTCTCACTGTGTAGCCCACGTTGGCCCCTAATCCAAGCCCTTCCTGTCACAGCCTCCCATGTGCTGACGTGACAGGTGTGTATCCACACCCAGAAATATCATGCAAGCTTTACAGGCCCCTGTGTTGCCCAGGAATTTTAAAGTTGGAACTTGGAGACCCTGGGGGCATTGAGATGATTAAACCCTTTGATTTCCTGATAACCTCAAGGGGGAGATGATGGGGCTATAGGGAGAAGTGGTAACCCTCCTTTCACCCCATGCTGCCTCTCTGTTGACTCAACCAGGGGCATCTGAGGATATGATTAAAACGCACAGACTCTTGAGTTTCTGTGGTCCTGTCTGGGGTACCTGTGTGGAGCCAGCCCCGTCTGGAGACCTGCAGAGCAGACCCTTTTGCCATGTCTCCCAAGTTGTAGGGACTGCCTGTTCTCACCTTTGCCTTTGCCTGCCTCCTAGCCCAGGCTGCCCACCTTTAGCTGCCTACTGTAGCCCAGGCTGCCTCCAGCTCTTGGTCCTCCTTCCTCAGACTGAAGTGCAGAAGCTGTAAGCATGCACCACCATGCTTGGCTATCTTCTTTAAAGGAATTACATTTGCCCTGTGGAGATCCGCCCCTCCCCCCATCCCCCTCATCCTTACTTCTAGATGGCACCTTCCTGTTCCCTCCCATGGTGGGGAAGGAAGGTAGCTCTCTTGCGGGGGGGGGGGGTCTGTTTAATAAGGACAGGAATCTGCCTCATGAGGGATCCGCCTTGTGGCCTGAAGGCCTCCCGGAGGCCTTGATACCCCAGTCTATTAGTATCAGTCCCTAGGACAGGAGCTTCAGAACTACAGGGAGACCCAGTACTGTGAAGGTTTGTGGTGGGGGTATAGGTGTGAGGGAGAGGGGTGGCTATAAGCCGAGAGCCAAAAGCTGCCAGATTGTGAGGAGGCTCCTTGGGAAGGAGGGGATGTTTCTGTGGATGCCGGAGCCTTGCAGTCGGATGGGGTAGATGATCCATACACCCCCATTTATAGATCTGCCAACCAGGGCCGGAGGGAGTGGTGTGAAGAGCCGCTGGTCCCTCATCTTCCAGAGTCATGACCTCTGGTAACTCAGCTGAGGCATTGCTTCTTCACAGGTGTAGGGAGTGGTTAATGATTAATTGAATTTAATATTAGCCAGTCCTTGTGACCCATTTCCATTTTAAACAAGGGTCTTTAGCACCTGGACTAAAGGAGGCCTCAGAGATATATTTTCAACAGGAGGCCTTTGTGTTTAATCTAAGTTTCTATTAGAGTCTCAATTTGAGATAAAATTCAGCAAACAAGCAACAGCAACAAAAATACAATAAAATTTTACTCTCTCTTGCCCCCTTGTGGCAGACTCTTGAATACCAACTTTGGATTTGGTGATTGGAAAAGTCCTCATGGCATGTCTCATAAGCAAGGTGCCAGAGATGCCCCGATGCTTGATCTTGTAAACGGCCATCCAGTCAGTTCCCAGAGGGGAAACCATGCATACAAGGGAGATTGAGATGATTTTGATAGTTTCTGGTGCTTTTGTTTTATTACTCACCCATTCTCTGCTGAGCCAATCTCCCCAGCTTTCCCTGCCCTAGGCAGAGGGTGGACACTGTCCCTCCCCCCAAGCCATTGTTTGTGGGACATCTCCTTTTGCTCTCTGTGGTCCTCAGCTAGGGATGAGGGTAGTATGGAAAGTGTCCTGTGCATCGTTATACATCTAATGTGAAAAAGATGAAGAAATTATCTGTCTTTGTGATACTGTCAGGAGGCAGGCATCAGTTTTGATAGACAGGTGGCAGTTTCAATGGATGCTTACTGTAATTAAGTCCTTAGAGACTGTTCAGGTCAGCCACACACATGCTGGAACCTGTGAGCACCTCTTGTCCCGACAGAACCCCTGGTCCTGTGCTGCCTGCCTATCACGCCTTCCCCTGTCAATGGCTATATATTCTTTTTTTAAAAATTATTTATTTATTATGTATACAGTGCTCTGCCTATATGTACACCTGCAGGCCACAAGAGGGCATCAAATCACATTATAAATGACTGTGAGCCACCATGTGGTTGCTGGGAATCAAACTCAGAACCTTTGGAAGAACAGCCAGTGCTCTTTAACCTCTGAGCCATCCCTCCAGCCCAGCTATATATTCTTGGGCACACATTTTTCCCAAGCTTCATGTAAGATTGTGTTTCAAATAAGAGAGTGAGTGTGTGTGTGTGTGTGTGTGTGTGTGTGTGTGTGTGTGTGTTTCACTATTAGCTCAGCCTTAACCTCCCAAATACTTGGATTATAGGTGTATGTAGGTGTTCCCCTATGAACAACACACATTTAGATAGTTTTACGACACCTTTCCTCATGACCTCTGAACCTTTAATGAGGTGCATGTGTCTATTTCCACACTGGGGAACTGAGGCACAGGAAGATTAAGGTAACTGGCCACATTCACAGAATGACGTGCTTGCCTCTGCTTCTGCCTGGGGTCCCCTTTGTGCTCCCACAGCAGGTGCCCACAACAGCCCAGTTGTGACTGAGGTGAGTCAGGTAGAGAATGAATGAGGGCTGAAGTCAGCCTGAGTGGAGAGCCGTGGTCCTGTCACACTGTTGTGTTTGACAGACTTCCTTGTGTAGGCATTTGCACAATACAGAGTGGGGATGCAGCAGACTGGAGGCTGCCCTGAGGTGAACAGGGCCTGACTCCGAGCTACGGATGCCTAAGATCGTGTCTCCTCTGCTACCTACTTAGGTAGGCAGCTGGTGAGTGGATTCTCAAAAAGATCCCCCTCTCAGAAACTAGGTCTTTGCCAACCGTGTTTTACCTGACCCTCTGGTCACTAGAGAAGGTTGACATTACAACCTTCTGATCTGAATGCCACAGTCCTTTCCCTACCCCACAAGGCCAATTCCGTTTGGTAGGAGACAGCTATTGACTGTGGCTGGGGCATATGGGGGGACTTGACTCCATAATCATCGTGTGATGTTGGCACAGTAGCTGCTGGCAAAGGCCCTGGTTATAGGCGCTAGAGTTCATACGGCCCAGCCCCTCTCCAGCATTGCACACTCGCTGCCACAGGATGTTTGCACATGCTGCCACATCAGCTTGGAATGCCTTTCCCCATCTTCTTCAGGTTTCAGTGGTATCATGTGAAGATTCATTTTATTTGGTCTGGGCTTTGAAAAAAATACATATATATAAAACCTGAGGGAAAAACTTTTATTTAACTCAGCAAGAGAAGTAACATGGTGAGTGTAAGAATTGTATTTTAAGGATCACCAAGGAACACACACACACACACACACACACACACACACTCTCTGTATGTTTGTATGCATATACAATAGTAAACATACATATATAATCATGAAAGATGCTACAGAGAAAGGAAAACTGGATTAAATACAAACTTGCAGGCTGGAGAGGTGGCTCAGTGGTTAAGAGCACTGGCTGTTCTTCCAAATGGACCTGGGTTCAATACCCAGCACCACATGACAGCTCACAACTGTCTGTAATTCCAGTTTCGGGGGATCTGACATCTTCATGCAGGCAGATCACCAATGTACATAAAATAAAAATAAGTAATACTTATTAAAAAATAAGTACAAACTTGTATATAAAACTAATCTTTGAGACTATGCCTGAAAAATTATTTTTCTGCGTGTCTATGTTTTGTAAGTTGATAGCATCAGTGTGCAGAGTCTGGGGCTAAACCAAAAGAAAATAACAAACAAAGCAAGTTAGAAACCCTGACAATTGCACCTTAAAGTGAGGAATGGTTTATTTGCCTCCTAATTCTAAGTTACAGGCCATTTTACTGTAGGGAACTCAAGGCAGCAGGTACTTGTAGCACTGGTTCTGTGATGTCCACAGTCAAAAACAGGGCAATGAATTAGTGCATGCATCCCGCTGCTCAGCTTGAATTCCCTACCAAAGGAATGGTGCCACCCACAGTGGGCAGGTCTACCCATCTCATTTAACATCATCAAGATAATCTCCCATGGGCACACTCATCGGCCAGCCTCATCTAGGTGTCTCAATGAGTTCTTCTTCCAGGAGATTCTAGAAGTTGACATGCTATCTGCAGTTACCTTCCCTGTAAGCTGGTTCACGCTTTAGTTTCTAGCTTTGGGTAGTTTTCTAAGTGGCATTGTATCCTGAGTGCCCAGGACAGTCCTTGGCACAATGTTGGGGCCAGTGACTGTTTCTTGTGAGGATGGAGAAAAAGCCTGAGCCCATGGGTATCGATAGCTAAAGCATAAATCCAGAACAAAGCCTTCTGCGGGGAAGTGCAGGCACAGCCATCAGGTTGGCGGGTTTGGGGTCAGGATTGGCTGTGTGCAGAAGGATGGATGGCTATCACCGTGTGGGGGTGGGGTTATCAAGCAGGAAGTGGGGCGTAAGAGCTAGGGGAAGTCAGTGATTAGGGCAAAGAGCCGGGAAGGAAAGGAGCTATTATTTCTGGCATTGCTCACACACTGCTCTGTCATGTGAGCTGGTCTCCAGGGCCATCACAGTCTCACTTGTCCTCCTTGCAGCATCCCCCATCTCCACCCTGAGCATCCCAGAACAGGGATGTGGAGCCAGCAGGATGGGAGTCAGTGAGCTGAGGGGCCCTTAGCAAGGTACAGACCCTCTCTCAGCCCTGATTCCCTTATCTGTGAAAGCACCAAGGTCCCCGGGGCTTTGTTGTATTTGGAGATTGGAAGTGCTCCATGAGCAGCAAAAGGACCTTTTTACCCTGTACTGTGTCGCTCCAACAATAACCAAAGACATCCTTTATACCTTGCAATGGTCATGAGCTCTGATTCCTTAGCTGCCTGAAGCCTGCCCCTGACTCCACCCAAATCCTTCTCCGGTCTATTCTGCCCATAGGACTCTTCTTCCACCCCAGCTTTTCCCCACAGATCCTTGCTATAGCTCCCCCACGCCCACCAATTAGCCCCATTGGAGTCATAGAGAGTCATGAGTTCACACCGTACACCAGGGAGAAGAAACTGGCCGGGTCACAGACACTGTGTTCCGAAGCAGGTGGGAAACCGGAAGGTTTCAGAGCAGGCTAGCCAGTGTCTACTGAATCTGACCCCAAGTTGACCTGTCCTCTCAGCTACTAGGATCCCACTGTCCCTAGCCCAGACCTGCTGTGGTTTTACTGGAAGGAAGTAGCAGATGGGACTCGGGTTACAGTTTGTGAAGTTTGGAGTCTAGTGGCCATAAGGACAGTCTCTTAAGATGGTGATGGAGCACTCTGGGCTTTGGGGACACTTGGAGAGCCCAAGTGGCCTTGCATCTGGTGCTTTAGCACCCACAGGGACATTTGTAGATGACATTCAGGTGTACCAAAACAAACAAACAAACAAACAAACAACAACAATAGCGATAGCAGCAGTAGCATGAAAACACCCTAAGTAAAGAAAGGCCAAATGTGCCCTTTTCCTGTTAGCCCTTCTGCTGGGAAATAAAGCTTGTTAATTATCAAGTCCTATTATATTTTAAAAAATACACTGTGTGTGTGTGTGTGTGTGTGTGTGTGTGTGTGTGTATCAGAGGACAGCTTTTGAGAGTCACTTCTTTCTTTGCACCATGTGTGTTCTGGGGACCTGACTCAGGTTGTTAAGGTTGGCAGAAAGTGTCTTTACCCACTTGTCTTGACCCCACTCTCAATTCCAGTTTTTGAAAGGGACTGGGGTGTAGCTCAGTGGTAACGCACCTGCCTACCTTGTATAAAGCCCTGGGTTTGGTCCCCAGCCACACAAAATGCTAGAAGGAACGCTGGAGAGCTGACGGTGGTATGCGAGCATCTGCGGAGGGGTGCGGCTCCTCCATGGCGTTTCCAATGGTGGCCACCAGAGTGCACTGTGTGCTCACACTACGTGTGCCTTTCTTCTCGTTGTCCTTGTAGAGGTAAGGAGTCCTGCTGCCTCCAGCCCTCAGCCCTGGAAAAGATTCACTTCCAGCTATTTCTAATGGAACATTGTGTTCTCCAGAAGGGGCCTCCCCCTTTAGAGCTGCACTGACTGTGTTGTCATCCTAACATCCCAAGGTTGCCCAGCAAAACCTTGAAGGGAGTGCATTCCCCACTGCTCTTTCTTAGAGCACAAGGTTCAGACAGGAGTGTAGCCAGATGGGCCTGTGCTCTTACATAAACACTGATTAATTAACACTGGGCTCTGGAAAAGCTGACCTCCCTAACCTCACACCTCTCCTGTCCAGGATCTTTCCCCGCCCCTCTTCATTACAGAAATGAAAAGGGCGGTTTACGGTAACTAGAGAATTCGTGTGCCCAGGGGTTCTGGAACAGTGTTAGGACATTCCCACAGGGGACATTTTGTTTGTTTGTTTGTTTGTTTTCTGAGGCAAGGTTCCTCTTGTAGTCCTGACTGTCCTAGACTCACTTTGTAGACCAGGCTGGCTTCAAAATCACAGGGATCCGCCTGCCTCTGCCTCCTGAGCACTGGGATTAAAGGTGTGTGCCACTATGTCTGGCTCCCAAGGGGACATTTTAATTCCATCTAATGGATGGGATTATCCTCCCATCCTATAAATGCTATTAATAATTTTGATGGGTAATATCTATTGTGTCTCATGCATACTGGGCATTATTGTAGGTGCTTAAAAAAATAGTTACATTCATGAGGAGGCATGGTGGTGCATGTGCCACAATGCGTGTATGGTGGTCATGGGAAAACATGCAGGAGTTAGTGCTCCCCTTCCAACATGTGGGTCCCGGGGAATCAAACCCTGGTTGTCTGGCACAGCAGCAAGCACCTTTACCCACTGAGCCATCTTGCTGGTCCTCTCCGTGGTTTTTTATGAGCATGAGCTTGAGAAATCCGAGGCAATGGAAACTGCTGCTATACACTCACTCCAAGGATTTCTTACTCATCTGGTGAGGAACAATCTAGAAATGACCCTCAACGGCATTGCCTGTTCCCATCTATCACAGCAGCTCTGCTGCTGAGGAGGAGAAACTTCTGCAGTGCGGGCGGCTCTCAGCTGAGCATACACACTGAGGTACCGTCTGCTCTCTACCAGCTCCCTCCCTCATGCCCAACCCTTCCAGCCACATACTTCCCCTTGTGAAGAAGTGTCTTCCAGTCCTTCCACCAAGCCTTGCATTGCCAGCAGCTCAGTAGAGCGCTGGGTCTGTCGTGGGCATCCAGGCTCTCTGCTCTTTTGTCCCCCGCCCCCTCGACGCAGTGCACGCTTACCCTTCCCTGTCTTCCTGCTTCATCTGCTGATGGATGGTGGCAGCGGGGACAGCAGGGACGGTGGCGCTCACTGAAGGTGCCTAGAGTTGCAACATCAATTACCTGGTGTGTACCTTAATCATATCCGCCCTCCAAAACTCCCACTGACTCCAATTAACAGTTCCCATAAGGCACATGGGTACTGGACCATCCACGGGGCCATGGGAAGCCTATCAGCGGCCAGGCTCCTGAAGAAAAATGACTCTCCCTCCCATAGCTATCATGAACTGCCAATAGCTCTTCAGTTAGGGCAGGGTCCTAGGGGCCCCTCCGTTCTCCATGCTGGGATTTTCGGTGGGCTTTATCCTGTGTGGGGCACCATAGCTGCTGCAGAGTCATGTGAGCACAAGCCACGCCATGTCCAAAGGACAACAGTCACAGCGCTCCTGCTTGTCTTTTTGCTCCTATGCTGCCCTCTCTTCCGCAATGCTCCTTGAGCTCTCGTGGGGAGGTTTTGACAGAGTCTCGTCTATAACTGAGCACTTGCGGTCCTTATTTTCAGCACTTGCAACAGTCAGATGTCTCCACAGTACCCGCTGCCCACTGCAGCAAGACCCTTCCCTGACCAAGGTTGGGAGCAGCCCCTGACTATGGGTATGGACCCAGATATTTCTAAGGTAGTTTAACAACGTGGCCATTTAGGAAGAGAACATCAGTAGGTACCTGGAATGTCTTAAACATCACGTGGCTCACCCCGAGGATCCGGTGTTAGTCTGTTATTCGGTGTTTTTAAGATTATGATTTCTGTAACCATCCTATTGTCTTTTCACTTTCTTCCACAGTCCTCATGAGAGTGCACCCTCTCCTCTATCTCCCTTCTCTACCTACTTGGTCCCCCCCAGCCCCCTAGCCCCCCCACACCCTGCCCTGACACTGCCCCTTAGGTGGTCAGCTCTCTTCACAGGCAGAGCAGTCGCGAGAGCTTTGCCCAGTTGTTATCATGGGCTTCCAGTATGGAGCCTGGCCTTGGCCCAGCTCCTCATGACAATATTTCTACCCATTTGCTGGCTTTTTCCAAACTGTTCCCAGTTGCATTTCCCCCCCCCCCACTGCCCCCCCCCCCCAAGGCTGTAGCCCTGCTCACTCTGTTATGTGGGTCCTCGCCTTTGTCACCTAGCCAGGTCAGGGCGTTCACTTTGAACTCAGCTGCAAATGGCAGTTCCTGTTTGCTGGACCTTTCTGTCCCCACCTCTAGGGACAGTAGACTTTATAAGTAATACACCGAAGTCCAGACCCATCCCCAAGTTCCCAAGTCCTCTGAGGGAGCTGGGGTATTGCCAGCCGTTTTGCAAATGTGCTGAGTGGGGTGAGGCCTGTAGGGTCTCAGTGGGCCTGATTACAGACCCAGCCAGGAAGATGGCCTTGGACCTCTGCTGCATCTTGCCATCCCTAGTTGGAAGTGGGTTCTAGAAGCTGGTGACTAAGAGACTGGGGAGTGGAAGGCTACTGTTGCTTTCTGTGACCTTGCCCCCAGTAAACAGGTCTCTTATCCAGGGAGGAGAGTAGAGACTAACGAGCTGCTGGTACACACAGCAGCAAGGATAGACCTCAGTGTGTTCTGCTGTGTGAAGGGAGCCAGTCAAATGGGCAAGACTGGGCACTGTGGTGGTCCATGTGTGGGACATTGTGGAAAAGTCAAAATTATAGAAATAGGAAACGTCAGCAGTTGCCAGGAACTGGGCTAAGGCGGAGGGGGCTGAGGAGGGGCCTGAGGAGAGGGCTGAGGCGGAGGCTTCCAGAGGGGTGGTTGAGCAGTTCGATTGTGGTGGCAGGCATGCACTTACAAGATTTATCAGCACTCGCCTACTTATACCCAAAGAGTGAATTTTACTGAGCACAACAGTAATTCTAAAAAGAAAATCAAGGCCTGGGGCTTTATTTCAGTTGGCGGAGTGGCTGCCTAGCATGTCCTTGCTTCTCGCTCTAGCCCTGTGCACCCCTGTAGCCCTAACAGGAGGATCAAAAATTTAAAACCATCCTTGGCTACAAGGTGAGTTTGAGTTCAGCCTGGGCTGCACGAGGCATGGCCTCTTAAGAAACAAAACACAGCCGGGAGATGGTGGTGCATACCTTTAATCCCAGCACTCGGGAGGCAGAGGCAGGCGGATCGCTGTGAGTTCAAGGCTAGCCTGGTCTACAAAGTGAGTCCAGGACAGCCAAGGCTATACAGAGAAACCATATCTTGAAAACAAACAAACAAAAATAAAAATAAAAAAGAAAAGGAACAAACCACAAAGCCAAAGTAACTAACTAGATAAATGGGAATAAAGTAAAAGGCAAAATGAGCCAAATGTTCTATTTCATATCTACAATCCTAGCAGCTGGGAAGCTGACGCACAGGGATCCCAGGAGGCTGCAGCCATCCAGAGCTGCGGCGTAAGACCCTGTCTTGAAGCAAAGAGCAATAGAAAAAAGAAATAGATTAATTAATAAAATGAAATTCAATCCAGCAAGGAAAAAAGAGAAGTTGATGTCACCTTCCAGCTGTTTAGGCTTAACTCCAGTTTCCAGAGGTGGGGAACTTGTTAGAGCATGGTCAGAGAGTGACCCATGGCGAGCAATGCCTTGGGGAGCTGTGAGAGGCTCCGGGAGAAAAGGCAGAGAGGGCCTTCATCTCAGGTGCATTGTGTTCCCTGGATTGTTCTTGGGTGTGATTTTGTGTCTCTTGTGACAAACATATACATTCAACTTATAAAACATGCTTATTCTTGTTGGGTGTCAACGTGCCTGTAATAGAACCCAGACTGGTCCATGTACCCTGAATCTGGATGTGGCCTTCCTCCGCCTTTGTGCCTTTCCAGATATATTCTATATTATGTGCCAGAGAACTGTGTTTCAGTTGGTCTATCCTGAGGAAGCTCTGGGAAAGGGCTGCTCTCCTGATACTTAGTATGTGCTTACTGGCGTTTATTTACATGTTTTCTGAACCCAAACAACCTTCCTTAGCTCATTGTTTATAGAAGTAGCTGAAATGGAGCTAAGGTTGTCTACAGCATCAGACTGCGGTCTGCCCCATTCTTTCAGGTCCCCAGATCTCAGGTCCGGCAGACAAGCTCTGCACAGGCCGCCTAAAAAAGTCCACAGGAACTGAGGCTGGGAAAACTAAGTATTGGGCTGATATCACTGCCTCTACCTTCTCTTGCCCCTTTAGGTCCCGGTGCTGCACCCGGAGCTGGGGACAGGGTGGCCCAGCATAGCTGGCCCTGACCTCCTCAGTTTGAAGGCTGAGGTTGACCCACTGGGTGTGTAGAAGATGGTAGAAGGGCCCCTTCGCTGTGGTGCCATAACAAGGCTGGGGGAGGGGAAGCTCGTCGGGCACTGGCCTGAGTGGGAACCTGGGGGTGCGTTAAGGGAGAGGTGCCAAAGCAGAGGAAGGAAGAAAGAGTCCTTGAGCGGGGAGCTGTAGCCCTCTCAGTGAGGAGGTCGGGATTGGAGGATACACATTCTCTCCAGTGGTTGAGATCGACTAAGGTGCATTAAGAGGCCCTTGAAAGTCAAAGCAATGCAGAGCCCAGGCTGGCACCTGCCTGGTCCTCACCTGTACTCCCTGACCTGTTTGTTTCTAGAGCTTATAAGGTGCTGGAAACACAAAAGCACATGTGTGCGGAGGTGCAGGTGCATGTCTGTCTCTCTTTCTTACGAGCAATCCCTGCTCATCCCTCTTTGACTCAAATGCCCTGGTTCTGTGTGTTAATAAGTTGCCTCCAGCAGAGCCTGAGGCGTCTGTAACTTGGAGGTGCTTGATGGTTGACGCTTCCTTGAGCATGCCTTGGGGAAACAGAAGTAACTTCAGAGGCTTGTCTCTGTCCTGTTCCCCGAACAAAGCCTTTCCAGGGAGCTTAGCTAGCCCAGTGGCATGCTAGCGGCCTCTCTAGCCCAAAGTCCCCGTATCCTCCTTGACCATGGCTCACTCACGTCAGGCAGGCCTATGGGAGATGCCAGGCAAATAAATGTGTGTGGGGTGAGTGTGGTTACAACACAAGGGGTCCCCAGACTGCTCTTAGAGCAGCTGGCCACATGCTCTGTGTTCCCTCTTGGAAGCTAACTTTCTCTCCTGTCTACCTCATGTAGCTGGCCCTGAGTTCTGCAGCCCACCCACATGCCCAACCAAGGTGACAGGGACCTAGCAAAGGGCAGCAGATGCAAGGATACCCCTGGCCAGCCAGTTGCAGATGGCTTGTGCTATCCAGGCTGCCTCAACGTTAGGCCAGAACTAAGCTTCTTCAAGCTTATTTCTAAGCTGGGTGTGGTGATGCTTGCCTGGGGAAGTGGAGGAAAAGACCAGAAGTTCAAGGTCAGCGGCAGGACATAGGAAGCTTAAGGTCAGCATGGGTACGTGAGGGCCCTGCCTCAGAAAAACAAAACAAAAACCCAAGGCTGGAGAGATGAGCACTGCTGCTCTTCCCATATGGCAGTGCACAAGAGTTTGTATGTAATTCCAGTTCTTGGGGGATCTTACGCCCTCTTCTGGCCTCCATGGGCATTCCATAAATGTGGTGCACATACATACATTGCAGACAAAATGCCCATACACATAAAATAAATCTTAAAAAAGTAAAACAAAATAAATATAAATAAGTGATAGTGCATGCCCACTCTTGTTTTAAACCATGTATTCATTTGGGAGGGCTCTTCCTGCTTCGTTATTTTTATTTGGAAGACTTAACAGGCCAGGGCTGTGAAAAAAAACAAAAAACAAAAAACATCTTTCTCTCTTGCGAAATAAGTAAATAAAAACCACACACACAGACACATATATATCATGCACGCATGCATACATACATACATACATATCATCCCATAACAGTTTGGCTATCTGGGATCTTGATGATGTGCTGATGTTCCACAGGCTATCGACGTGTGTGTGTGTGTGTGTGTGTGTGTGTGTGTGTGTGTGTGTGTGTGTTGGGGGAGGGGAGAACAGTCATTGTGTGGCCACCGAGCACTCTGGAAGGATGACCCACCTGCCCAAGGCCAGCTGCCCTGTGCTGCTTCTGTGTTTTGATTTTGAGCTCATTCTAAGAGCCAGGCTGAGGTAAAATATTATTCTTTCCTGTATAGGTCCTTGGCATTTCAAAGTCTATAAAAGTCTGGGCCTGGGCGTGATCTTCACTTAGCCATAGTTTGTGCTGGCCGCCGAGAATGAGCTTCATAAAACACGCTAATAGTTGTTTTGAAAGACACACGCGGGATTAAAAAAAAATTCTGCAAGCATCAGCATTATCTTGAATGCTGACCTTGAACTTGATCTGAATGATTGTCATGGGCTCCCCAGGGCATGGGTCCCTTGCTGGTGTACCCCCTGCCTTTTAATTCAGTTTTTTTTTTTCAAGACAGGGCTTCTCTGTGTAGCCTTGGCTATCCTAGAACTCGCTCTGTAGACCAGGCTGCCCTCAAACTCACAGAGATTTGCCTGCCTCTGCCTCCCTGAGCACTGAGACTAAAGGCGTGCACCACCACCACTACCTGGCTTATTTCAGTCATTTTAATAGAATTGTTTCCTTAGGACATCCACAAATTAGCAGTTGCACCTCAGGGGGCCCGTCCCTCTCCTTCCCTCTCTGTCCCCACCCATCCACCTGTCTCTTAAATTAGAGGACAGAGGATCTGTGTCTGTGAGGATCTAGGATAGTGATTCCAGCTGCCGTGGCCCTCAGGTGTTAGCATCGTATTCTGGAATCTGCGTATGAAGAAGACCAGCAGGCTGAGGAGTCTCTGGGTGATGGGCTTGGGGTGGTCCCATGGTTGGCTGCTACATGATGCTCTGTGAAACTCATCTGTGTTAGGGCGCTGGATTTATATGCTAGATGCGGTTTCCACACAGAAAGAAGGCCCAGTGAGGGCTTAGGACTGGGGTTCCTTCTGTGTGGGTCAGCTGAAGGCTTGTGTTCGGGTGTACCCAGCATCAGCCTAGGGAGACACTGAGTCTGACTCACTTCTGAGCTGAGTGGGGCTGAACCACACGTGCAGTGGGAGGTCCAACAGGAAGCTGAATGGTTCTCGGTCCCCTTCTAGGCTGTTTCTGGGCCAGGGTGGTTCAGAGGGGTTTTTTTAAAAAAAGCTTTGTGGCCACAGAGTTTGTGAAGGACATTCACAAGGCTCACCAACTCCTGAGTGTGACAGGGAGCAGCAAGGTACTTAAAGTGAGTAGTTTTTAGCAAGGTGGGGTACAAGGGAGCAGAAACTCCAGGAACTCGCTACTAGGAAAGGAAACTGCTTACCCCAAGCTGACCACAGGTTACCGTATCGTGAGGTCTTGATGGCACCAGGGTCACAGGTGGGAACATGGTCCTTGGTTGCTAGATTTTCCAAACCTTTCACTGACACTGCTTTCTAAATGGAATTTTCAGAGCTGGAGAGCTGGCTCAGCGGGTTAGAGCTGGCTGCTCTTCCAGAGGTCTTGAGTTTAACTCCCAGCAACCACAACCATCTGTAATGAGATCTGATGTCCTCTTCTGGCCTGCAGGCATACATGCAGACAGAACAGTCATACATAAGTAAGCTTTTTTTTTTTTTTAAATCTAAACAGAATTGTCTAGCCTTGAAAATGACCCCAACTGTATATCAGCTTGAGGGTCACATAAGTCATAAGTTTCTCATTTCTCATTGAATGCCAAATTGAACTTAGAGGCTAGATTGTGATAACTGGTTATTATATTTATATTTTCTATTTGGTTTTCAAATGAAACATTATCTTTAAACAAGAAGTGAGGTGGGGGAGAAGGAAGACATCTTTGTAACTCAAAAGGCTCCTTGCCACTAATTCTCACTGATGCCACAGATGGACATTGGGGGGCGATGGGGCCAGTGGGCTGGGGAGGCTGTTAGCAGATTGGCTCAGAGAATCGGATAGAGAGCCAGTGTGCAGAGTGGAAGGAAAGAGACCCCAGACTCTGTGGACCCTGTCCCAGGGGCTGTTTACTCAGCCCTGGGAGTGCTCTGTACTCGCCCAATCCATCATCCAAGCCCTCCGTCTTAGGGCTTCTATTACTGTGATAAACACCCTGGCCAAAAGGAACTCAGGGAGGAAAGGGTTACTTTCATCTCATAGCCTGTAGCTCAATACCTGGGGCAGGAACCTGGAGTTAGGAACTGAAGTGGAGGCCATGGAGGAACACTGCTTCCTGGCTTGCCCTGTATGGCTTGCTTGGCCTGATTTCTTATACAAGCCAGGACCACCTGCCCAGGTGAGCTGGGCTGTCCCACGTCAATCATTGTTCAAGAAAATGTCCCACAAGACAATCTGGTAGGGCTGTCTTCTCAATCGAGGCTTCTTTTTTCCGGATGATTCTAGCTTGTGTCTACTTGACAAAACCAAACAAAACAAAAAAAAACAAAACAAAACCAAACAAAAAAAATCAGTGCACACAGCACACCCCCACACCCCCACCCCCACACCCCCTGCCCCCCACTATCCGATCAGTCACTCACCAGATGTGTACTGTGTGGTAGGAACTGATCTGGACCTCAGGGACAAAGGGATGAAAACAGACACAAGCCAGAGGAAGCCAAGTCAGAAAAACCCACAAGAAACCATGAGCAAGACCGAGAGTAGGCCTGCTAGTGCTAGGTAGCCTGGAAACCAGGCCATGCGTTGCAGGGAGGTGACAGAGGGATTCAGACTCCACAGGGTGATCGGAAAGGACCCCTGACAACAGGCCCTGTCACAAGTGAGATGAATACTCCCTGTGTCAGGCATTGTGTGTGTGCGGGGAAACAGTAGAGCGGCCTCTGATGGCATTCCTGCTTTGTCTCTTGCTTCTCTTAAGTAGCCGCCTTTCACAAAGAAACAAAACTCATTTTGGGGGGGTTCCAGGTGCAGAAAGCCGTATGCATTTGCTTAAGTTACTTTTAGCGAAAGGCTTATGTTTCTGTCACTGATGGTGGCAGCGCCTCCAGGAATTGGCTGCTTACAGGTGCCTCCGTGTTAGCTGGGATTTTTTTCTTTCCTTTGGTCTTTCCAGATTACCTCCCTTCTGTGGTAGGTGTTCTATACAAAATACTCCAAACAGCATTGAGTTTATGCCTTTATCAGCTCAGCCACACACGAGAAGGACAGATGTCTTTGCCTTAATTCTAGAAGTGTCATTGCCTTTGGCTAGGCAGGGCCACCTGCTCATCTGAGGAGCTTGTGGTTAGCCCTTCTCGAGTCTTTGAGAGCAGGGAAAAGGTCACTGCTCAGCAGAGGAAGGCGGCAGCGTTGAGAGGCACTGCTGCACCTCCTGCCATAGGTAATAGGCAGATGATAGTGGGTTAATAGTCACTATAGCTAATACACAGGCTAGCTTTATAGTTCCCTCATATCCGCTTTGTACATGGAGTTACTTAATCCACACACCAGCTAAACCCTCTGAAGTTGGTACTGCTATCCTCCTCATGGAGGGTGGAGATAGATGACGGGATGGAGTATGTAGACAGGCTTGTGCACGTGAGTGGGTTTCCATCCTCATGGGCTTTAGGGTGATGGGCACTTTAAAATGCTTAGCTCTCGGAGGGTAGTCCTTCTGCAGACAGTGGCTGTTTTTATTGTTAGCAAGGTGTTTGTCCCAGACCACCATCTCATTCTTGGTTCTGTGCCTTTTCTCTTCTCTGCTCCTGGCAGCAGGGGGCAGGGCTGGGAGCTCTGGGAAGGTGTGGCTTCTAGGGAAAGGGGTCTTTGAAGAGATGTTTCACCCTCAGTGTGGGGGCCCTAAGGACAGGGTTCAGCAGACTCCGCTACGGAATCTGTGATTGGCCTCCGAGGTGGAGGATATTATGTTACCTGGGAAGGTAACTAGACTGAAAACCTGTCCCAGCCTCTTGAGGACCAACTGTCTCACATCTGTGTCTCTGTTTGCTCAGCTGTGGGTCAGATTGAGTATGGCACGAGAGCATGTGTGTGACGACACCAGGTCCAGATGAGCCGGGTCCTGATGGCCACGCTGGGGTAGGCATCTTCTTGCCACTGTCTTCCTTATTCACCAGATTGAACCTGCAACCCATTGCCAGTTAGGTGTCCGGCCTCTCCATGTAGAGTCACGTGGGAGGAGCCATCTGAGTTGCTGTATTTGTCACAGAAATTATGCTAAGGTTGAGCCTCTGGGTCATTTCCATGCTTTTGGAAAATGCTTCTTAATTTGCTACCAGAAGACGTATGGGCATGTTATGACAGTTTATACCAGCAGTTCTCAAACTGTGGGTTGCAGACACTTTAGGGGGGGTGTCAAATGACCCTTTCACAGGGGTTGCCTAAGGCCATCGGAAAACATAGATATTTACGGTATGATTCGTAACAGTAGCAAGATTACAGTTATGAAGCAACAACGAAAATGATTTTGTGGTTGGGGGTCACCACAACATGAGGAGCTGCATTAAAGGGTCGTAGCTTTAGGAGGGTTGACTGGTTTATGCACTCAAAACTGTGAGGCCCAGTCTCCACACCTCTCGCCTGCCTACACTCATTATTACCGTTAAAAACTGCTCTATGAAAGCAGATGTACTTGCTTATTTAGACTTCTGTTTTACTAATTGCTAGGGAAGGTGGGCAGTGCATTTTTGCTGTTTAGTGGGTTGGGTTTCTTCTGAGAGCTACATATGACCAAAACATTTCAGCTTAGAACAAAACAAAACAAAACACCCAAACTAGTATTTTATGATTACGAAATTAATGTATGTGAGTCATGACGTTTCAGGGACTATGTAACAGGGCATTTGACGCAGGGAATTAGTAACCTGGTGAGTGTGGGGTTAGTCTTATAACCCTGAGAAGACACTAGTGTGGAATTAGCTTTTTAAGAATTTCAAAGAAAAATTTAAGTGTTTCTACCTTGACCTTAAGGGCTTTGGAAAGTTCATTTATGGATCTAGTATCTTCAAAGATGCCTTTCTTAGTGGTATTTTTGACTATGCAAATCAGTAGTTTCATTTTGAGATGCCTATCTGAGCTAGAGATTTGTTGTAATCCCAGCTACTTAAGAGGTTGAGACATGAAGATTGTTTGAACTTGAGGGCATGCTGGGCTACTTGGCGAGATGTGGTCCCAAAGAAAGAAAGAAAGAAAGAAACAAACAAACAAACAACTATGGAGAGATACTATATATCCCCAGGATTCTACAAGACTTGTGGCTCCCACTGACAACTTTCCTGTCTCCCTGTGCTCAGCTGTCATGACCTTTGACCTCTGTCCTCTCCCAGCACTGTGCGCTCTCTCCTGACAGGGTCAGGCTGTGGCATGGAGGAAGGTGTCAGGCTGTGGCACGGAGGAAGGTGTCACCTGCCTGCTCTACAAATCTCTTTTCTCTGCATGGTCTTTCCCCACTGGCCCATTAGACTGGTCCAGATGCATCCAGGGAACTGGGAATCCCCCAGGTAGGTCACAGTCTTATCAGCGTGTGAGCAAGTTGCCGGCAGGTGAAGGGTGAACCTGCAAGAGCTACATCCATGAATCAAACAGTGTCCCGGAGGGGCTAGGAGGAGCATCTCTGCCTGGGTGACGAAGGGAGGTTGCCATGGTGGCAACTATAGTAACACTGATGCAAGCACTGGCTCTGCTCTCCCAACTGGAAGATGGTGAGGTGCCCAGGAGAGCAGCCTTGTACTGCTCTATGCATTCAGACAGGCTGTGTGTGGTAGAGATATTTGGTAAGTGATGCATAATTAATATATTCTGTTAGATGAAGTGGCCAGGAAAAAAAAAAAAAGGAAAAGAAAAGAAAAGAAATCCTTATTTCTCAGATGCCTGAAATGGGGCTGCCTGGTTGTGAGCATTACAAAGTCTGATCCCAGTCCCCACCACCTGCCCACTGTTATCACCCTATTCCATAGGGTCCTATGAAGAGCTGGGGAGTTAATTAGCATAAAAAGAACACCACTGGGGCTGGGGAGATGGCTCAGTGGATAAAGTGCTTGCTGTGCAAGCATGAACACACCCATTAAAAAGCGGGGAACAGTGGGGGTGATGTGTGCCTATTGCTCCAGTAAGAGGGAGCAGCAGCAATAGGCAGATACCATGGACTCACTAGCCAGCTAATGTAATAATTGCATTCCAGGGTTAGTGCTAGAACCTGTCTCAATAAATAAGCTTGACAGCAATGGAGACAGGTGTCCTGATAGCAACCTCTGGCTGAGACCAGCACAAATAGTATTAATGCCATGAAAATACTACAGCTATTACCTTTCACCTCATGTGTCCTCCCCTTTCACACCCATCCCCCTTTTCCCAGCTGTCTGAGTGGTGGACCAGGGGAGAGGCTTGCTGTTTGCTGCAGTGCCTAGATCCCCTCAATGTCAGTGTGCTTGGCCTCGCCCTCCCTCTCCTCCACATGTGCTCCAGCAAGCCTGCCTCGGGCTAGGCTTCACCACTATATTTCACTGACAGTTGGGGAATAAACATGTTTTATGTGTGGCCTCAGTTGACTGCCAAGAGAAGCATTTATAGAGCCTCTAATTGCCCTGGAAGACTGTGGTGGGTCCTGTATCAGAGTCAATAAACTACTTTAAGTGATGCTGGCTAATTTGAGAATTTGTGGTGTCTTAGCTGCTAGGAGCAAGAGAGCGTTAATTAGAAATGCCCATTCTAAGGACTCAGTTTTAGGGCTTTGGTTTTAGACACGCTGGGCCACCTACCTGCTGATTTATTAGCTGCTGATCAACATAGTATTGATTAAAATATGGAGACTATCTTCTGTTCCTCCCTCCCTGGACAAAATCCAGATAATAGCAAAGACTCTTACAGGTGGTCCACAGGAGCTAGGAAAGGGTTCAGGTCAGTGCGTTTTGAGTTAGAGCCTTGAACATATTTCCGTTCTTTTTGTTTATGATTTAGAAATAGTTTGACAGGTTTGCCTTTTTTCTTTTTATTATTTTTGAGTTCGAGGCCAGCCTGGTCTACAAAGTGAGTCCAGGGCAACCAAGGCTACACAAAGAAACCCTGTCTCGAAAAACCAAAAACCAAACCAAACCAAATCCTTTTATTATTTTTATACATAGTGATTTTTTTGTTTTTGGGACAGGGTTTCTCTGTGTGGTCTTGGCTGCCCTGGACTCTCTTTGTAGACCAGGCTGGCCTCAAACTCAGAGATCTACCTGCCTCTGCCTCCCGAGTGCTGGGACTAAAGATGTACACCATCATACCTGGCTTTAAGGTTTTTTTTTTTTTTTTTTTTTTTTTTTTTTTTTTTGTAGGTAGATGTGTGCAGGAGGGAGCAGGAGGATGTGCGTGTTCTCCCACAGAGATCAGGTGCCGCCATCGTATCCCCTGGAACTGGAGTTACAGGCAATTATGAGCCATCTGACAAATTTGAGTCTTTAACTGCTTTTAACTACTGAGTCATCAAAGTGATTTAAAAAATCCTTTCCAAGTATTACTTGCTCTACATTTCTTTAAAATATTCAGAAAAGTTGGTCATGGAAGTTTTTAAAGGTCTGGGAATGTAGGTCAGTGGTGGAATACTTGCCTAGAATGTGTGAGACCCTGGAGTTTGTCTTCAGCCCCAGTAGTAAAAAAGGCCTGGGCCTGTGGCACATACCTGTAATCCTAGCACTCAGGACTGGCTAAGACTAAGTATCTGAATTTCAGACTAACCTGAGACTCTGTCTCCTGTCTTAAAAAAAAAAACAGACAAAAACATTAAAACTGTGCTTTAAATAAACTATAACATGCACTCAGAAAAAATTTAACAGTCTTTATTTTATTTTTTATTTTTATTTTTTGGTTTTTCAAGATAGTGTTCCTCTTTGTAGCCTTGGCTGTCTTGGAACTCACTGTGTAGACCAGGCTGGCCTTGAACTCAGAGATCCTCCTGTCTCTGCCTCCTAAGTGCTGGGGTGAAAGGCGTGCATCCCCACCGCCTGGCTCTTTCTCCAGTTTTATTTTTATGTGTGTGTGTGTGTGTGTGTGTGTGTGTGTGTGTGTGTGTGTGTGTGTGTTATGCACCTTGGAGGGAGAACAAATCATGGCTTTGCCATCAATTAGCTCTGTGCTTTGGGGCAAATCATTTAGCCTGCTAAAGCCTTGGTTCCTTCCTTTGTGAAGTAGAGATAACTGTAGTATCTACTCATCACATTGTTTCGAAGACAATGAGTTAATGTTTAATAGGCAGTTAAGACAGAACCTGGCACATAGTGAGCACTCCACAAGTGTTGGTTTGCTAAAATGAAACCTTAACAAACGCTTATAAAAAAAGAAATGAGGATTCCCATGTGCTGTCGAGGCCAGCGCTGTCGAGGATGTGGTGCCCATGACCAGATCCCACATCTTCCTCCTGAGCAAGAGTCCTCTGCTGTCTTATTTTATACAGACTGGGGGCAGCTCTCCTGGAGACTCATGGGAAAGGAGAGTCCGAGTGTGGAGTCCTGGTAAGAAAAAACACACACTCAGGAAAGAACTGGGCTCCCCGGGCAGAGCTTTAGAAAAATGACAGTTTGCTGCTGCTTGATTAAAGAGTAAAAAACTAATGATTCTTTCCGGAGGGATGTGACCTTCCACTCAGGATGTGGGTTTCTGGAGGCTATTAGGAAACCTTTCATGATGCAGACATTTGCTACAGTTCAGGTGATGGAGGGAGAGCCATCCCTTGGCTTCTAAAAATGTCCCCAATTGCTACAGAGTCATCATTCATTGCCTCTGGATATTACAAAAAAAAAAAAGTTTTCAACAGTAGATTTTTAATCAACCTCTGTTACAAAAGATCCCTTAAAAATATCCCATGTTTCCTACTGAGTCCAGCAGCTCACGTCTGGCTTCAGTGTTTGAAGTTTGGGCTGCCATGCATGGCCTGGCGATGGAGTGAGAACACCAACGGCTCAGACACTCGAATACTGCGTGCGTTGAGTAAGTGCCCTGTGGTTAAGGGAGAGGAGAGGCACCTTCTCGGTGCCATTTCATGTCATCTTCCAGCCAGAGCAGGGAGCACTGTCGGCCTGGGCTGCCTGACGACAGTGGATGTTAAAAATGTTCAGGAAAGTCTTCAGATATTGATTTGTCGTCTGGCACTCTACAAGTGGATCATAAAAAGACAGACAACGTGCTGGCTTCAGGGAGACTGTGGATTGAAGACTTCCCTGGGCTAACTAATAGTTGGGCTCTCTGTCAAGCCCCATTCTGTACAAATAACACTTCCGCCTCACCTTTGGGCAAAAGTCTCTCAGCTCTTGTCCCCAGCACCACTAACATTTTCATGGCATGTCCTCGGGGATGTCTCTCTGGTCCCCCACTGACTTCCTTCAAGGACATGTGCCATTTGCTTCCACACCATGTTCCCTGCCTCTAGTGCCTTCTTGTCTTGGCAGGGGGTCATCGTGTGTTTCTAGACTGTTCATGAACATTCTCTGCCCCTTGTCTCCATCTGCACATCCTCAGCTTCTTTCCTCCCCTGTCAAATTCATATCATTTATTTTGCCTGAAAATGTTTTTATTTTACCTTCACTTAAAAATATATATATATATGGTGGAGCTGGTGAGATGGCTCATCAGGTGAAGGCACTGGTGCCAATCCTAAAGACCTGAGTTTAATCTCCAGGACCCACATGGCAGGAGAGAACTGAGTTCCTGTAAGTTTTCCTCTGGCCTCCAGTTATATGCCATGGGACACCGAACCCTCCATGCACACTAAATAAGCATAATAAAAAAAATTAAAACCCAGAGCTTGTGTGGCCTTTGGGGAGACACTGGAGCTCTTCAGCCTGTTTGTAATGAGGGAGAATTCTTGTCTGAATCGAAGTCATGAACATTATATCATCTGATGGCGTCCATTTGGGAATTATTGGATGTTATAAATAAAGAGAGACACTGGGCACTGGGTCTGGCTTTTGGTTGTGTCTGGGTTTTGCTGTGGATTTGATTTTCACAGGTGAGACATTGACTCTTTGGTGGGGCTGTGGGACTTTTCTCTTGGGGGTCAAGCAGGGCTTTGGAGTGAAAGCTGCTGAGGTGTCTGAAAGAGTAGCACATCCCCTGGGCATCTCATCCCTGAACAGTAACATTTGTCTTTTCTCTTCTAGACCCAAGCGGCCGAGACAGAACAACTTCTCCATGTTTCCCTCTCCCAAAGCCTGGAATTTCAGAGGGGTAAGTGTCCTGGGTGGCCCTGTCCCATTGGTGGGACATACTTCTCTCTCCTAATAAGGTTCACCTGGGGATAGCACTTGTATGCCATGCACAGATGACATCACCTGCCCTGGATACAGAGCACATGGCCATAGGAGACTCTTGTGAACATGCTGAGGTCTCTTAAGCAAGCATCATGCTGTGTCCTATGCTCCTTGGAGTGGAGGAAAAGGAAGTGAGAAGTCTGCCAGCCTGATGAGGATATATGCAGGCACATGCCTTCAGGGGAGTTTGCTTTCCAGAGGTGTGAGGCAGGTACACCTCTGTCAGGTACAAAACAGCAGACTCTATCTGGTCTAGGAATGGTCAGGCAGTTCTTCCCTCCTGATGGCCACCCCTTCCTTGATATGAACGTGATGATGACAGTCACAGCATCCAAGGTACTCAGGGGCTCTGTTTGGATCTGTAGGGGATGCTCTGAGTTCCGTCACCTCCAGGCCATTGCCTATGAGGCTCCTCTGGCTATGCTGTTCCAGGCCCATCCATTTCCCTGATGCTTAGCCTTCTCTGAGTGGTGAAGCTGGATCAAGGGCCTCCCCCCCTGCCCCGCCCAGGTACCCCTGCGTGTCGTATTGTTGTGTTCGGTGATGAACTTGCTGAGATAACTTGGAAGCCCCGGGTGGAAGTATGTGGAGACCTTGTTTAGTTCTTGTTCTCCGCCATATTTCTAGGCCTGGCTCCTGCTTGCTTGGTTGAAGGAACGAATGGCATCTATCCTGCACAAAATCCAGATGTTGCTATTAAACTGTGTTTCAGATCTTTAGTCAATACTATTATGATTTCTTTAACTGGTTCTAGTCAGACTTTAAAACTGTGGATAGATGGCAGCCACTTATTAAAACTGTGGGGAACGTGGCTTCTAATTTTAAATATCTATTTAGCTACCTATTGGTGGGTATACCTGTGGCAGGTACCATGGTGCCTATGTGAAAGTCTTAGGAGAACTTGTGAATGGAAGTCAGTTCTCAGTTTCCACCCTATAGGTCTTGGGATTGGACACAGGTCCCATGTGGTGACAGTCACCTTTTCCCACTGAGCCGTGTCACCGGCCCATGATACAATTTTCGGGTTACAGCATACTTTTCACTGAGCACAAGGAGAACTGTGCTGATTTCTGAGGTAGATGCATGACTGGCTGAAGTAGATCTTGTACCTGGTGCTCATGTTTCCATGGATCAGATCTCCATTTCCAGAGTGTGCTCAATGAATGGATGGTCATGGCCATCAAGAGGTAGAAAAGCTTGTGGAGGCGCAGTGGAATTGGGACACACTGAATGTGCCATGCGAAATGTGTTCCTCACTGCAGGGCATGTCAGAGATTTGATGGGATTGTGTCTGGAGACTCCATAAGGGAAGGTAATGGAATGTGCAGTATTTCCCAGAGTCACTGACCAGAGACCAGAGACCAGAGTCTCTGTTGACCATGCAGTCTAGACATACTTCGGAAGTTGACCTCTGATGTCATTTTTTGACTATGTAGAAATCAGATCTTTTGTGTACGAGGGTTTTTGTTTTGTTTTGTTTTTTTCAGAGACAGGATTTCTTCATGTAGCCCTGGCTGTCCTGGAACTCTCTGTAGAGACTAGGCTGGCCTCAAATTCATAGAGATCTGGAGCAAGGCAGTCTTTTTGAGGGGCTGGTTTTCATGTTCTTACCTATCCCCCTTTAGTGTTCTCCTGCCATTCAGCATTGTTAGCCAAAAGCAGCAGGTACACAGGGCAGAAAGGTACCCCACATTGCTGAGGGACTGTCCTGATTTTAGCACACAAAGTCTCATACTTCAGGGAATCCTCTATCCCTGGCCAGCTGGGTTGATTTTAATGTCTACGATCTTGAGATGTCTCTATCTGGTCCCTCTTGGAAAATATTTTTTAGAGACCCACATGTATAAATTGTAGAGGCAGAGGGTCATGTGTAATGTAGCCTTGCTAGCCTGGGATATATTAGTGAGACACTATTTCAGAAAATCTTGGGCTAAGCGTCTGAGGATCATATACAAGGCCTCAGGTCTGATCTCCTATATTGCAAAATCAATAATCAGTAAGAATTTCTCAACCTGTTACACTGGCATGAGTGACTAAGCTTCAGCTGGTGCTTGGGCCAGCAGCAGTATCTGTCTTGGCTTCTTGTTCCGTTTTTTGATTTCTTCTGGCCCCGGGGCCTCTTGAAAAAGTCAGAAAAACTGGCATCAAGATATACCAGAGGGAAAGGAGACTGGCTGTTACATAGTCCTCTGGGGCCAGATCCATCTCTCTCGCCCTGGAGGAAGATCCCTGTCACAGAAATTTTGGTTTCTTTAAAAACTCAGTTATGTTATGTAAATGTGTTTGTGTTGCAATCCCAAGTACGGGATATGGGACTGCCTTAGTTTATCCACAGCTGATAACAGCCTAGTGCAGGGCATGGAGGACAAAGAAAGAAGGCTGCTGGTTCTTCCTACTTCTGTGCTTGCCCTTTGATGTTGCCAGACTGCTAGGTATCCTAATGACTGAGACTGATATTTTCCTAAAGAACCTGACAACCCTAGCCAGCAGAAAGTAGCTAAGAGACCTATGTCCCCTGTCCCTTCTAACCTTCTTTCTCTCCTACCTAGGGCTAGGGAGTTGGAAGGGAGGTAGAGGCTTAAGGAACCCCAAATAAAATAGAGTGAAAAACTAGCGTCTACTGATCCCCACTGACATGTGTGGTGGGAGAGACCCAGGAGAATGCAAACAGTCTCATTCCCAGCAGAGCTTTCCCTGTGCTGCCAGGAGGAAGACGCTGCCAGTTGTGGAGTTCTTTAGTGGTGCAGATCTGCAATGCAAGCCAGTGTCAGGTCTGTCAGGCCGAGCTGTGGATGCTCTTCCAGGGCCGGGTCCCAGATTCCAGCACTTCCTGTCCTTCTTTGTTTATAAGGGAAGGCCTTAAACCGGACGCGGTGGCGCACACCTTTAATCCCAGCACTCAGGAGGCAGAGGCAGGCAGATCTTTGTGAGTTCAAAGCCAGCCTGGTCTACAAAGAGAGTCCAGGACAGTCAGAGCCACATCTCTGTCTGTGAAACCCTGTCTCAAAAACAAACAAACAAACAAACAAACAAAAACCAAACAAACAACCCCAAAAAAAAGATAAGAAAAGAAGGTTAGAATCTATGTGCTAGCACTGTTTTTGTATATGTGGTGGAGAAAGCCATTATAGTGTAAGTGTTGGCAATTCTGTTGTTCTTTAACTTAGGCAGGAAAAGGATGCTGAGCGTGCTCACCCAGGTCCTGGGCAGTTGCTAAGAAGAGGGGCTGAGGTGTAGAGACAGGGTGATGAGTAGTGTACTGGTTCAGTTCTGTACAGCAGAAGTGAGGGGCCTGAGGGCCAGGTTCTCTGCACCGGGTTTTACAGCATACGAGTCAAGATGTCAGACCCCACCGCCATCTGTCCAGCCACCAAGCCTGAGGATCTGAGTCTGATCCTTCAGACCCACAGATTCGAGGAAAGAACCAACTTCCCCCAAAGTTGTCCGCTGACAGCCAGGTGCACGATTTGGCACACACATGCCCCGCCTGGGTACACATACAATAAATACATAAACTGTAACTAAGCAAACTGGACCCTCTGTGTCATCACTGCGGAACTCTGAGTGGTTCTGGCTTTATTCTTGCCACCTGAACACTGGGGATAAGGACAGGATTGACCCCAAAGAAGTGAATTCTTTTAGCAACTGAAATGAGAGGAGAGAGACTTAACCAAGTTTGGGGCTAGAAGATCCTGCCCCAGAGGACACCATTAGTTGATGTGCAAGGCCTCTCAGGACTGACAAAATCTGTGCATAAAGGGCCACTTGGCCATGTCGTATCTTATCCAGGCCCCGTGCCCAGAGCCCTGAGAGGTCACCGTGCATACTTATGGACTGGGCATTTTGCTGCCCCTGGATAGTTGACAATCCTTGGCCACCATGACAGAGGCTTGAATTATAAAGCCATGTGCTTTGGCTGTGAGGTCAGAATGCCAGACTGAGGGCTTCAGACTGGACACATGTCAGCATCAGGCACTTATGGGAGAGATGATAAAGCCATCTTTTAGAAACTGAGGCTTAGTCATAATGGAGGTAAATGTACAGAAAATACTAGCTCCTTACCCTAAGGCGCCCTTGTACCTGAAGAGACTGTTTTCTAGAGATACATATTTAATGGGTGTCTTTTTTGATGTGAGATGTCCTTTAAAAGGGAAAACTGGCCATGTCCATGCCTGGCTCCCACTGAGTCCCGCCTTCCTCACTTCCTCCAGGCAGCAGAGCAGGCTCCCTGGGCATAGCTGCTGGTTCCTGGGAGGGTAGGCCCATGTCATCTTGGCTGACACCAAGAGCTCACCTTTAGATTTAAGCTTTTTTTTGGTGTGTGGGGGGGCATTCCAGACCTGTGGGGTTATAGTGGACTTGGGTGCCATATCCACAGATTGTGCATAATTGAGGCTGAGTCTGTAGATGCCTTTGTTTTTCGTATGTAGCTATCACTTTAATTAATCTCTTGTCAGCTCCAGAGTTCTGTAGGGTAAAGGATGCTTGACCTTTGGGCTAGTTAGGGAATTCTGAAAGTGACAGAATTGAAGTTGGAGACTGGCAAGAAGGCTCCGTAAGGAAAGACGCTTGAGGTGAAAGACAAACAACTTGACGTTGACACCTGCAATCCGTGGGAAGGTGGAAGAAGAGAACCAGTTTCATAGTTGTCCTCTGACCTCCACATGAGTGCTAATGTACCCTCTTGGAATGATAATACATAAAAATTTTTTTTAAACTTTAAAAATAGTTAAATTTATTTAGGTAAACAGAATGTGTGTACCACCTGAGGGTCATTCCTTAGGCTCATCCACCTTGTTTTTGTCACAGGGTCTGCTCGGTCTTAGATTTTGCAGATTTGCCTCAGCTGGCTGGCTAACCAGTGCCCCACCTCCCTGCCTGTCTCTCCCCAGTGCAGAGATTACAAGTGCATGCATGCCACCATGCCTGGCTTTTTTACACAAGTTCTGGGGACCAAACTAAAGTCCTCATGCTTGCCCGGCAAGCACGTTAACATCTGACGTAACACCCTCCCACTCCCCTACACCTCCCAACCCTCCTCCCACCCCCAGCCCATCAGACATTTGTAAACATGCGGAGGTATGAGAAATTTTCAATGAGAACTAAGAAGTCTCTGGAACCAGTTCCCCCAGACTGGAAATGCAGCCATGTTCAGAGACACAGCCTCAAACACGCACACACACACACACACACACACACACACACACACACACACACACACACACGGAGTTACTAGTGAGGAATGCTCATTGGTCTAGCTTTGTCAGGTGGCTCCTCCTGAGCCAATCATCAGTGGCCAGGGGACAGGACCACTCTGTCCCCCCATTGTTGCTCTTACTATAACCATAATAATATGGAGGGAAAAGTTAGTTTCTAGAAGAGAGAGAGAGGAGGCACTGGGCCAACCATTCTTGTTCGCTGAAGTTACCGTTCATTTCTCCTTGTACAGTAGAACGTAGGCAATTGCCCCCATTCCTGGACTCTGACTTCATGTGGCCCTAAACTCTGAACTTCTCTTCCGGGAATGGATGCTGTTCATTTAGAAACTGATTGATTTTCTATTTTCACTTCTGGCAGTGTCTTACTCAGCAAGATACATATAAATCCAAGCAGTCTCGAGTCAAATGACTAGCTGGCCCTGAAGATGTTCTGAAATGGCCTGAGGCTGTTTCTAGCCTATCTGAGATGTGGGCATTTTGCCAGGCTTTTAAACAGAAGACAGCCCAACAGTCACACCTGTGTGACATTGTGGCCTGTCACATACATTTCATGGGACTTTTTATTCTTTATTTTAGTAAAATTTAGCCTTTGGTATACCATATCATGGTGATGATCTTGCTACCCCAAAGATCCCTCAGTGACTGAGAACAGAGGGGCATTTCCCCCTCTAACGTAGACACTTCCCGCTCACTTTCCTTTTCTCCATGGTGTCAGAACCTGGGGATGGGAACTGGCCAAGGTTCTGTCTCCGACTTACTTTCTTTCCCCCTATCCACTTTGTCACTGCGGTCTACCTGATGGATCAGACTCATAGTCCCCACTGCCCTTTAAATGTCTGGGTCACACTGTTCATTAAATCATTAAAAGCACACAGTGAAAGGCAAAGCTTCATGGTGTTTGGATCCCCTGTCTCCTCAGTTCAAGCAAGAAGCCACAATGCAGAGGGTTCCCCAGACCACTGCCCTGTTCTTACGTCAGAGAGATTCAGGAAGAGCTAGGCACAGTGGCTAATACCCATCATCCTAACACTCAGGGGCCTGAGACAAGAGGCTTGCCCAAGAGACTAGCCTGGTCTATAATGAGAAACCTTGTGTCAACTCCAAGTGCACCCTTACCCCCAAGGGAAAGGGGCAGACAGACAGACAGACAGACAGATCTGGGGCAGACAGACAGATCTGGGGACAAGTCTGGTCAGTAGCTGCTTTTTTGTCAACTAGCTGAAAAAAATGGCTGTCTAGTTTCTGTTTCACTAGTTTCCTGGACAGATGACACATGGAGACAACATGGGCAGGCACTAGTGGGCAGCCACATAAGGCCTCCTGTGGGTTAAAGTCTCTTCTGCGCCTCTGGATACCCGCTACTTTCTAAGTCGTGCTTATACTTCATTGTATGCATGGTACTTTACCAAGTGGTACCTCATAGATACTAAGTAGCTTTTGCTCCTTTCATTTGCCTTTAGCACACATATTTTACTTACTAGCCATTTCCATAGATGCAGTATATTTAAATAGCCCTCTAGAAGTAAAATGTGTCCACTCTGGAACCAAATCTTACTACAGCATGATGGCGCAGGGGCCATTTTCAATGGCTGAGCCTACGTAAGCGTGGTGATGACAGTCCCCTCTTGCTTGAGTTTTGGGCTCATTGTCACTCACCAGCCAGGTTCTCTTGCCATCCAAGCTCTGGAGATCTCCAAGTCCTGGCCTGGCAATTTTTGTGTGTGATTGTTCCTACCCACGTGCAGGTGGCTCTGGTATTAGAACCAGCTGGCTTTGACACTGGAGCAATAACACGTACCATTAGTCTCCGACTGCTTGGTTAACACACATTCATCCTAGAGGGAACATCGGGAAACTGCTAGTGCGCTGTGTGCTTCTGTGTCCCTAGGCTTGATTGGATCTAGCATCCCAGTTAGGAAAAAAAAAAATACGGGGGCAGAGGAGGATTTGTTTAAAAGTATAGCTTTGAATTAAGAGCCGTACAGTGATGTCTTAGCTGTTCGTTCTGATTTAATGCAGGCTCACCTAAGTCTTACCTGAGAGGGGACAAGAGAAAACTGTGTGACTCAGTACAGGTGTTCCGTGATGTGTATGTAGCTGCCTCTCCTTTTGTTGATCTTCTTGGGGATTCTAGACCATGCTATGGTCCCCTCTGTGCAGCACACTGCTTTATCCGGGGCTAAGTTGGAGGTGCATATCCCTACTGTACTTGCTGTAGCAGCAGAGGAAGGAGTATTGAGCGCAGCTCACTGAGAAAAGGGATTCACTTGGTTCCTTCCTAGGAGCTTAGCATGACTGTCATGTTTACACTGTGTGTTGCGTTGTCAGCATTTTGTTATAAATCATGACAAACATGTGGGAAAACTGGAAGATGAGTACATCAACAGCTGTTAGTGCTTTACTTATTGGCCTTAACTGTGGACATGGTTTGGCTTTATTTCACTGACACTTCGAAATAACGCAGTTGCAGATATATAGATACTATACATGCTGTGTTATTGTCAAATCCAGCAAAGTTAGCATCCCAGCTGCCTCTCCTGTTAGGTTCCCCACAGATCTCTCAGGATTGGCCAGTGCATCCCACTGCTAGTTTTGCTTTTTAGTTTTTAATCTAATCAAGGAATCAAGGATTATGATTTTGTTGTCTTTCTTTCTTTTTAAGATATTTATTTATTATGTATATAGTGCTCTGCCTGTATGTAAACCTGCAGTCCAGAAGAGGGCATCAGATCCCAGTATAGATGGTTGAGAGCCACCATGTGGTTGCTGGGAGTTGAACTCAGGGCCTCTGAAAGAGCAGTCAGTGCTCTTAACCGCTGAGCCATCTCTCCAGCCCCCTTGTTGTGTTTCTTAAGTATATTTTGTTCTCAGACAATCCCTATGTCCCACCCTTATTATGATCTTTTAAAATGTTTTGAAAAGATCAGATTACTTGCTTATAGGTTTGTCTCAGATTTGACTGATAAATGCTTCAGTCTTGTGTGTATGTGTGTGTGTGTCCCCACTTGCATGTGTGAGTGCTTGCTCGTGTGTGTACACATCTACCCTAGGATGTCATGTTTATCTGTCCTTTATATTTCTTTCTTTTCTTTTCTTTTTTTTTTTTTTTTTTTTGGTTTTGCGAGACAGGGTTTCCCTGTGTAGTCTTGGCTGTCATAGACTCCCTTTGTAGACCAGGCTGGGTTTGAATTTATAGCTGTCCACCTGCCTCTGCCTCCCTAGTGCTGGGATTAAAGATGTCCTTTATATTTCTTATGAACTGGTAAATTAGGACATGATTTGCTTCAAGTCTGACCCCCTAGGGCAAGAAACCATCCTCCCTGCTGGCCTTCCATGCACAGGCACATAGGGTTGCTGGTTAATCTGAAGCTACTGTGCTCTGCGGCCAGAGGCTCTGCATGGGGACAGCATGCACTGCAGATTCTTTATGGGCATTTCAGATAGCACTCTAAGCAAAGGACAGGTGCTCTACTGTCCCTAGAAAGTGGTAGATTAATAAAAGAACACTCAGTTGTGGGAGCCTTGGCTTTTGTCCTCAGCGTTTTGTCCTCATGTCTGTGGTTCAGATGGGTATGTGGTGGTGTCAACTCTCTCTGCCTTTGCTTGGCCCATGGCTCACAGAATTGCCTCAGTTGTCCCATCTGGAAGTCCCTAAGAAGGCTCTGATCAGTCAGCTCATCTCCCTGGTCTTCACCAGCTGGTCAGCTCTTAGAAGGGCTACACTCCTGACCCATTCATCTGTAGCCAGAGAATCAAGCCCAGGGGGCTGCTGTTTGCCAGTTTGGTCAGGAGATCGGCTTCACTGAGGCTTAGGCTTCTTTGCCAAGTGTTCCAGGTTCTTACGGGCATTAGACTAAATAATTCATATCAGTTCATCACCGGTCTGCGATTAAGCGCTGAACAGGTCGGCCCTCTCTTGCCTGGCTTTTCAGTCTGGAATTTCACAGCCATACAGCATTCCTGTGGGCAGCACGGTTGAGGGAAGGGAACACGGCAAAGACACCCTAACCACTTTTCTAGTTTTCTAGTGTAGTAGAACATCTTTCCCCTTTCCCCAGTCTCTTTCCACTTATAAGTAATAGATCCAGACCTTGGATTATGGGAAACAAAGTTCAAATAATTCTCTCTTTCCTTCTCCTCCCTCCCTCCCTCCCTCCCTCCCTCCCTCCCCCCCTCCTCTTCTCTCTCTCCCTAGCCCCCTCTGTTTTACCATTAAGACAAAAGAAAAAGACACACCTGATGCACGTGGAACTGTTGGGCATAGGACACTTCTTGTGTTGTAAGCCATCGATTGACTTTTAAATGTCGGACAGACTGCTCTGGAGTGTTTCTTGTGTGCTCCTTCTCATAGGTGTTGATTTGTGGTAATTTAGTCTTATAACATCTTGTAATGTTTGGGGTTTATTTTGCTTGTCTCTCTGCTGTGTCACTGGCTCCATTCTTCTAATGCTTGTGGTTTTGATGTGGGACAAATTATCAATTTGTTTTGAGGAATCAAAGACCATTTTGGTATTGAGGTAATGGTCTAAATCACTGACCCCAGTAGATCAGTTTAAAAATTGGAATTAAAAAAAGTGCATATGCACTGGATGGAGTGTGTATGTGTGTGTGGGTGTTTGTGTAGTGTATGTATGTGTCTGTGGCGTGTAGTGTGTGTATGTATTTGTGTGGTGTGGGTGTGGTATGGTGTGTGTGCATGTGTGTTTGTGTGGTGTATGATTATGTGGTCTGTGTGTGTCTGTGGTGTGTAGTGTGTGTGTTTGTATTTATGTGTGGTGTGTGTGCATGTGTGTTTGTGGGTGTGGGGTATATTGTATACACATGTGAATGTAGAGGTCAGATGTCAATCATGGGTATCATTTGTCAGGAGCTTATCAGCTTGGTTTTTTGGTTTTTGTTTTTTTTTTTAAATAAGGTCTTACAATGTATCCAAGGCTGACCTAGAACTCACTTTGTAGATCAGGCAGGCTTCCTGCTCACAGAATCCTTAATGCTTCTGGCTCAAGCCCTGGGTTTGAAGGCGTTTGCTACCGTGCCTCGCTTCCACCTTGCTTTTTGAGGCAGGGCCTGTCACTGGCACATCAGTGTCTGTGTTTGGCACATCAGGCTAGGCTAGGCTGGCCACCAAAACCCAGGAGTCTGCCTTTCTGTCTCCCCTGGCACCAGGTAGGAAGAGCACAGCACCACAGCTGGGTTCTGAGCTGGGAACCTAACTCGGGTGTGCACACTTACTGACAAAACCACTAAGTAAGCAGCCTCAGAAAACCCTTAAAGTGTCGTTTTTTTTTTATTCCCTTACAGAATTAACCCGTATTGTAAGTGACAGCTTGAAACGTAGAGGACTACAGGTTAAAAACTTGTATTAAGAACTTAGGAATCACAACAGTTTTCTGTCGATGTGATAAATACCTGAGGTAAACAACTTTTAAAAAAAAAGAAAACGTAAAGATTTAATCTCGGCATTTGGGAGGCAGAGGCAGGTAGATCGCTGTGACTTCGAGGCCAGCCTGGTCTACAAAGCGAGTCCAGGACAGCCAAGACTACACAGAGAAACCCTGTCTCGAAAAAACAAAAAACAAACAAACAAACAAACAAACAAAAAGGTAAAGATTGTATTGATTCGTTGTTTGGCCATGGTTTCTTGCTCCTGATGCTGTGGGCCCATGGCAGCACAAGTATCATGGCAGGGGCACGTGGCAGAGGATGCAGCTCATCTCACGGTGGCCGGGAAGGAAGGAGAACAGGCTCGAGTGGGCGGTGGGCAGGGGTGGGGTGGGGTGGGATGGGGTGGGCAGGGGTGGGGTGGGGTGGGGTGGGGTGGGATGGGGTGGGGTGGGGTGGGGCGGGGTGGGGTGGGGTGGGGGATGGGATGGGGTGGGGTGGGGTGGGGTGGGCAGGGGTGGGGTGGGGCGGGGTGGGGTGGGGTGGGGGATGGGATGGGGTGGGGTGGGGTGGGGTGGGCAGGGGTGGGGTGGGGTGGGGTGGGGTGGGGCGGGGTGGGGTGGGCTGACAGGGTTGCACTGCTGTCCTACCGACCTAGCTTCCTTTCTCTAGGTGTGAGCCCATTACTTTCTACCACCTCTCAACAGCGCCAGTTTGTGTTCTAAGCCTTTAGGGAACATCTCAAATGGAAATGGTAGCAGGGATCACAAAGGATCGTTTGTGTTCCAGGCATGTTGTCATTTCCGTCAGTGTTCCAGACACGTCATTTCCGTCGCTGTGATAAAATTAACTGCCAGAAAGCAACATAGGGGAGGAAGGGTTTGTTCACAGGTGGAGGTGACAGCCCGTTAAGGCAGGAGGATGTACTTGAAACAGCTTGTCACATCCTATTCACTACAAAGAGCCACTAAAGGCAGGCCCTCACTATTCCTCTCTCTTTGGCAGCTCAGGACTCAAGCCCAGAGACCAGGGCCACCCACCGGAAGTGGCGCTTCTAATTTAATTAAAGCAAACAAGACAGTCGCCCCCCCCCCACTGCCCCCATAGACATGCCCGTGGGCAAACCTGAGCTAAAGAAACCTTTTGTGATTTTTCATCCCAGTTGTGTCAAATTGATAATGAAAATGGACTATCACACTTGGCTTAAAACAAAAACCAAAAACTCACAAGAGTGCTTTTCACTTCACTGCACGCTGAATGGAACCTGGGTGATAGAGTCTAATGTGTTTTTTTTTTAAGGAAGGATCTCTACTGGGCACAAATGCTTACCAGAAGTTTCTAAGACTTTCCAGGCAGAGAAGGCTTGCAGTTTAGACTGGAACGCCTTTCGGGTGTTCAGAATCGGCATTTGCTGCTGAAACATAATAAAGTCTCCCGCTGTCTGTTCTCTCAGGCTTTCCCCCACACCAATTTTTAATGGCTGGGACCAGTTGCCAGTCCTAACACACAAATAGTGGAAAAGGAATTGCTTATGGCGGCTCTTCACCATGGTGCCCTAACCTATCAGGCTAGAAGAAGCGAAACCACAACTGGAAGCAACGGAAGCCAAGTGAGTCTGTGAGCAGACACAACTCACAAACAGGCAAATGGTTTTCATTTCTCTAAACCAGAGAGTAGAGACTGCGCTCTAGAAACAACGTGGATTCATGGCTGAGGAGCGAGAGGCAGCTTAGGGGGAACAGCAGTGACTGAGCTATTTCTTCTGGCAAATGGATGTGGGCACAGAGCCCGGAATAAGTTTTCTTTGTTACTAAAATTACTAAAACAAAATGGAGATATTTAGAACCCCTTCTTACTGCCTCCCACTAAGGACTTCTTAGACTTCTTTGCCCCTTCTTAATACCTGCCCTTTGAGTTCAGCAGCAAAAATATTTTTATTAGGTTATAGAAGTCTGGGGCTAATGAGAAAGTTATACACAAAATATAAGAGGCGGGGCTGGAGAGATGGCTCAGAAGTTAAGAGCACTGGCTATTCTTCCAAAGGTCCTGAGTTCAATTCCCAGCAACCACAGGGTGGCTCACAACCATCTATAATGTGATCTAATGCCCTCTTCTGGCCTGCAGGTGTACATGCAGGGAGAAAAAAAATCACACACAGACACACACACACACACACACACACACACACACACACACACACGTCAGGCAGTTTTAACTAACACCCTGAAAGAGAAATCAAGAGCAAGTGGATAAGTGGAAGGAAAGGCATTTAGTGAGGTGAGAGATGAGGGTCAGATGCCACTTTCAGGGGAGGCGACTTGATGAACCGCGTCAGGTGACAAATGAAAGGCGATGGAAAAGCCACCTCTGAGCCACAGATGTCAGGGAAAGAGAAAAGTGAACTGAGAACAAGTATTTTAGTGACACATATGCTGTGTCTAAATAGTCACTCTAAGTAATGAGGTGAGTGTGTGTATATATATATATATATATATATATTTTTTTTTTTTTTTTTTTTAAAGGTGGGGGGAAAGCCTGAGAGAACAGACAGTGGGAAGTAAATGAGGGGAGTTGGTGCTTAAGGGACATGGAGAAGGCACTTCAGAGCCCACGTCCAAGCCTGTGTGGAAGCAAGACCTATGCAGATGCTGCCACCAACAAGCCCTGTGGCTACAGACCAGTAACTCAACCTCCCCAACCTTCTGTCCTTGCCTCAGAGGTTGCCATGGCAACGAGGCAGCCATGATGCAACCCAGCATTCCACCTAGTGCCTGCTTCCAAATAAGGAAGTGGTTCTGTTCGTTGCTTCCAGGAACCGGAAGCATATTTAGGGTCCGTGATGAGGAAACAATCCCTTACCGTGCGTTGGCTGACTCTGTTACTGCGGAGGGGTTGGCCCATCTTCCTCACTGTGCTATGACTTGGCGTGCACGCTCGAGGTCAGATTTCCTGCGTGTCAGACTGGCTGAGTGCTCGTTGGTGATTGTTTAACACCAGGGAGGCATGGAGTTTCTCATTTGTGAAATGCAACTCATAATTGTATGTGACTCAAGGGGCTGTAGAGAAAACGTCTGTGATGGATGCAGCTGTGCACAGTGTGAGGAGGTGATTTTGCTGTGCATTTCTTTATGGAGTCCAGGAAATCAAGGTCTTACATAGTGGGTGATTCTCCCACACCTGTTGCTCATGTGCGACAGTCCACAGATTAGGGTCTGTGTTAGGTGACCTCAGCATCGTACCTCCCACAGCACTAGCATTCCCCAAATGCCTGTTCTTGGAGCTCCCTTCTCAGTCGCACCCCTTTTTTGAGACAGGGTCTCATCTATCAAAGTCACCATGTAGCTGAGGTTGACTTTTAACCTCTGATCGTCTTGCCTCTACTTCCTGAGTGGTGGAAATACAGACATGGGCCATCACATCTAGTTTATGTGGTACTGACGGTTGAACACGGGGCCTAGTGCATGCTGGGCAAGCACACAGAAACAGATCCCAGCCCCAATGAATGCTCATATTAGGTTAAAGAGGATGATAATAAAAGCATGATTACTACATTGTATAATGTTACATATCATGTTTAATGGATAAATGTCTTGTTACATACAGTGATCATGGATGTGTATCTGTGTGCACATACACTGAAGCCAGCAACGTCCATTTTTATGGATTCACATTCCTATTAGAAGTAGTCTAGCCATTGTTAGTACTTATACTACCTTTTTTTGTTCTTGTTTTGTTTTTTTTCTTTCTAGATAGGGCCTTACTATGTAGCTCTGCTTGTCCTGGAACCCACCATGTAGAACAAGCTGGCCTGGACTCAGGGATCCTCCTGCTCTGCCTCTCGAGTGATGGGATTAAAGGTGCACACCACTACACCTGGCCTCATAATGACTTTTTATTTGTGGCAACCAGCCCCTATACGGACTGGCTGGCTGTGCCATTGGGCTTGTTAACCGTTGAGATTCCCTCTTAGGAGGTGGTGGGATTCCATTTGCACCTACCTTCCAGCCATTGTATCCAGTTCTGCCCTACCTGGATGCGGCCTTCAGTGGATGCGTCAGGGGTCTTCTATGAGGTGCTGGCATACGTAGGGGGTGATTAATTGGGGGGGGGGAGTGTCTGTTTTTGTGGCTATGGGAAGCCATCAGGCATGTGTGTAAAGACTTCCCACTACAGTTGTTTTCAGGTCACCCATGCTATTAGATGGATGTCCTTGTCCCCTCTTTGTGGGTTTAGTAGCCCCCCCTTGGCTCCCCGGTTGTTCTCCAGAGGAATCCTACTTTGGTTTGCAGTTGGGATCTTATAAGAGATGTAAACTCCCAGCACTCAGGAGGCAGAGGCAGGTGATCTCTGTGAGTTTGAGCCCAGCCTGATCTACACAGTGAGTCCAGGACAGCCAAGGCTACACAGAGAAACCTTGTCTTGAAAAAGAAAGAAAAAAAAAAGATGGGGGTGGGGGTTGGGGATACAGAGACATTGTTACACCTTCCCAGGGAAAGAATTCTCAAATACAACATTAGAGAGTCATGGGACAGTCTCTTCCCACAGCTCCCAGATGCCCATTCAGCTTAGGAGATCCTGTGTGTCTAAACCACACTCTTAGGGAAAAAAAAAAAAAGCAAGTAACTTTTGCTTTTAAAGATGACATGAGCCTGAGGTGGGTCTTGTTAGCTCAGTATGGGAGTCTTGACAAGGGTGACTATTGTTATCAGAAAGCAAGAGAGTTAAACCAATTATAATTCCAATAAAACTGTCACTGTAGTTTATTACAGAAACAATTTCATATTGACTGCTATGGACAAGATGCTTAAATTTATCATAATAAGTTTTCTGTGTTTCTATTTTTTTTTTTTTTTGGGAGGGGGTCTTTTTTTGAGACAGGGTTTCTTTGTGTAGCCTTGGCTGTTCTGGACTCACTTTGTAGACTAGGCTGGCCTCGAACTCACAGCAGTCTGCCTGCCTCTGCCTCCTGAGTGCTAGGACTAAAGGTATGCACCACCACACCCGGCAACTTTTGTTGAAAATAGATTTTATTTTACACAACATACTTTTTAAAAAGCTTATAGATTCATATTTACTTTATATCCCAATCGCAGCTCCTTCATCCGGGTCCTTCCCTCTTATGCTCTTCCCACTATCCACCCTCCCTTTCTCCTCAGAACAGGGGAGTCCTGCTACCAACAACCCACTCCAGCACATCAAGCTGCATCAGGACTGAGCTCATCCTCATCCACTGAGGCCAGGCAAGGCAGCCCCATTAGGGTGAAGTGACCAAAAGCAGGCAACAGAGTCCATGTCATAGACAGCATCTGTTCAACTTACTAGAGGGCCCACATGAACATCAAACTGCCCATCAGTGACATATATGTAGGGGGGCCTAGGTCCAGTCCATCCATGCATGCTCTGTGGTTGGTGCTCCCATCTCTGTAAGCCCCGACGGGGCTTAGTTAGTTGACTCTGTTGGTCTTCTGTGGCATTCTTGTCCCCTCTGGGCCTTTCTTTCCTTCCCTCCCACTCTTCTGCAGGACTCCCTGAGCTCCGCCCGATCTTGGCTGTGAGTCTCAGCATCTGATTCAATCAGCTGCTGGGTGGGGCCTCTCCAAGAACGGTTAAGTTAGGCTCCTGTCTGTAAACACAACAGAGTATAGGTAATGGTGTCAGGGGTGGGCTCTCTTCCATGGGGTGGGTCCCAGGTTGGAGCAGGCATTGGTTGGACCTTCCCTCAGTCTCCATTCAAGCAGGATAGACCTTGAGTCAAAGGTTTCATAGGCGGCTTGGTGTTCCCCGCCCACCACTATAAGTCCTTCTTGGCTAGAAAGTGGCTTCCTCAGTCTCCAAGTCGCGCCACCTGCCCCCCACCCCCACCCCCCTCCCGCCAGGAGGCCTAGCCAGAGACATCCCCATATCCTCCATGTAGCCTACCCTGTCGCAGGTTTCCACCTTGTCTCAGTGATGCCCCGACTCTCAGTTTCCCGTTTCTCTCCAAGCCTCCACTCTTTTGTTCTTAACCCCCTAACACACACACACACACACACACACACACACACACACACACCCGCCCCCATCAGCCTAACAATTCCCATACATCCCTGACATCCCACTGAAGGCATTCATTTCCCCTGGGGAGAGCGTGAAAGTTGTCCCTGGCTTTTTCAGGCTGTCAAATGCTGTAAGAACATTGTTGTTTGCTGGTCTGTATCCCATCTGGCCAGCTGTGAACTCTTCCAAGGTGTTTGCGCACATCCACCCTCAGCGCTCATTTTTGCTGACTGAAGAAAGGCAGTCCGGTCTTCATCCAAGTCAAGATGCCTTTCTTCCCTGGGAGGCATGTGGGTGCTAGACTACTGAATGCTGGGGTGGTTGGTGGTGGTGGTGGGGGATGGGCGAAGGCAGAGGGGCAGATCTGGAGTACCAGGTCCAAGGGTCCAGCGCCTGGGACACAACTGGTGTTTGTTCATTCAGTATCTGAGGGACGAGTGTGGTGAGAAGCCCATGATACAAATCCAAGTTAAAGTTTTTGTTTATCTCTGTCAGGCCCAGCTCATGGGACAGCTCCCTTAACCTTTCTGAGCTTAAAGGTGTCAGTGGGCTAGGGGTATGAAAGCACAGGGCATCAATTAAAGGAACATTGCCTGCCATCCGGCACGTAGAAAGCCCTCGGGCAGTGCTGCTCGCTATTGTTATTTGAAATGAATTAATCACAGGATGTGGTGAGTTCTGCAAAGGAAATCAACAGGTATCTCGATGGAGAATAAGAGTTGGGGTGTGGAGCAAAGTCCTCTCTGGACAGCCTGGTCAGGAAAGGTCTCTGGTGAGTTGATAATTACACGGTGAGGCGGCTGCTGCTGCTGCTTGCTGCTGCTGCTGCTGCTGCTGTGCTGCTTGCTGCTGCTGCTGCTGCTGCTGCTGCTGCTGTGCTGCTTGCTGCTGCTGCTGCTGCTGCTGTGCTGCTTGCTGCTGCTGCTATGTGAAGAGCTGGGGTGGAGTTTCCTGGAGAGAAACAGCAGGTGCAAAGACCCAGAGACAGGAAAGAGCCTGATGAGAAACAGAACGAGTGACCTCAGATTGAGAGGAGGGGGAGGAGGAAGGTAGAAGGAGATAAAGTCCCGGAGGCCTCAGGGGCCACCTGACCCCGGGCATAGGGTTAAGAGGCAGAGCTAAGTATGAGAGAAGCCTGGAGCTCTGGGTTATTCTGTGCACTTGATTTCTGGGCTGCCTCACTGATCTGTGTTCCCAAATTAATCCCTTAGGAAGGAGCAGCAGTCCCGCTAAGAGGCAAGCGAGTTCAGGGTAGCTCAGGGAGACTAGGAAGGATACTACGGGAATCAGGAATAGCCCCAAATAACACCACTAACAGTTCTCCTAAGGACACTTAGCTGCCATTGCTGGGTGGGGAAGAAGCCCTGACAACAGAACATGGCTTCCAGTCTGCACTCAGAGCCCCATTAGCCATACAGAAGCAGCTCTGCAGTGTCCTGGCTGCCCAGCCTCCCAGCTCCTGCTGTAGGCCTGGGGTGACACAGTACCTAATTGGCTGAACCTGGCTAATACTCTGGTACTCTAGCTGCAAGGAAGGCTGGGAAGTGAGTGGGCCAAGCTCTTGTTTTTAGTAGGACTTGGCCTCTGGTTTCTGAGCTGGGGACTCCCCAGGCCCAGGAAGGGAGTTCAACTATAGGGCATCCATCCATCCATGTTTGGTTGTTAGAGATATCCCAGGCCTTGCTGGGCAGCCTGGGATCATGTGGCCTCTTCAGTGTGCACTTAGTTGAGTGGTGGTGCTTTGAGAAAAGCTTTGGCAACTTTCTTCCTGGCCAGTGATAATTTAAAAAACAGCCCTGAATTTGGAGGTAACTGTTTCTCTCTGGGATGAAGAGGCCAGGAGTGGTGTTTTTTTTAATCCATTCAGTTTGTGCAGGTGTATGGTGTACGGGTAACATGTTTCCCCTGTGTTTATCACAGAGCTGCATTCCTGCTGGAAATGCCCTGGCTATTGTCAGCCCTCATAATTGGTTCTCGTTACAACCACATGGGCTGTATTGTCTATCTGCAGTTCTTCAGCAGAGTTTATTGTTTATGTATGTGGTCTCCAGGAAGCTGCATTCGGAAATCTCTGTCTCACCAGGAAGTCTCTCTTAAAGGGACAGCGTCCTGAGAGAGGCCTGCATGGGAGCAGGTGCTGGGCTTCCAGTAAGAACTTAGTGATCCCTTGGGTAGGCTCTTAAGTCCTTACCCAGCATGCTGTTTTCCAATGTTTCGGTGATTCCTTTATGATTTTGATTTAAGGGATGAAAGTAGCAATTTTTATTCTTCAGATGTACTCAAACACATATTTAAAAAACAACAACAAAGAAAAAAAAAGTGCCTTACTGTTGTATTGCAACGTGATTGCCCTGAGTCATGGGGACCGAGTTCTTTTTGATATCTTGGGATTTTCTTGAGGGTGTTTTTTATGAACTCTTGAACTCTTTAGATGGACACAGTGATGTTAGAGAAGACATTAACAAAATAAATATGGGCACTTGGGAGGCTGAGTCAGGAGAATTGCAAATTCAAAGCCACCCTGGGCTGTGTCATTAGACACAAGCAACCCAACCAAAAGCAAATAGAAATAAAAACATTAAATTAATTAATTAAAAAAATTCTTCTCCTTGAAAACAAGTAAATTTTTTTTTTAAACACCTTAACAGAAAAATGTAAACCTATACAAAAATAGAATGTGACAACCCATGGTGTCCGGACCTCTTAGGCTCTGCCTAACACACACCAGTCAGCGTCCTATAGTTCTCCCTACAAAAATGTTGAGGAATAAAGGCATCATTATATGTTTTTTACACATGAGAAAACTTGGGGTGAAGGATGTGAAATGACTTGCCAGTTCATCCAAATAACATGTGGCCAGGTCTAACTCATCTTAATGTGTTTCTAGCCCAGCCAGGCAGCCGTAGCTGGAGTTATGGGCTGATGAGCCCACTCATGAGGTAAAAGTCCCTGATACTAAGCCTAACTGCCTGGTTTTCATACCCAGAAGCCACATGGAGGAAAGAGAGAACTGACTGCTCTGTGTGGGTCATGGAACACACACACACACACACACACACACACACACACACACACACGTCATAATTGTTGGAAGCATAGCTTATTAAGTTAAAAGTATTAAACAGAATAGAAAGTTTGTAATAAAATGATTCTTTGCTCTTGTTACTTTTTTTTTTTTTTTTTTTTTTTTGGTTTTTCGAGACAGGCTCTCTCTGTGTAGCCTTGGCTGTCCTGGACTCACTTTGTAGACCAGGCTGGCCTCGAACTCACAGCTATCCGCCTGCCTCTGCTGGGATTAAAGGCGTGCGCCACCACGCCTGGCTCTTGTTACATTTTTTAACACAGAAAATTAAAGTGTCGAGTTGTTTTTCTGACCTAAGCAAATTGCTTCTTAAAAATCCTCCTGATTATTCAATGTAAGCTTCAAAACTGCCGCCCCCGCCCCCACGTTCAGACTTTCCACTTGTAACTGGATTTGGCAGTACAATGACAAACAGTAAATCTCATTTCCAAGTAAGGAAGTTCTCTGGCTGATAGTGATCAGCTCGTCACTTGGGTAAACCTTTTCTCTTCCAAAGAACTGGGCATAGGTCAGTAATCCACAGGAGTTTCGCCTTTAACTGACAGACTAACCAAGGGGCCGTGACAGTCCTCGGAAGAGCTACGTGAAGGAGGCTCCTGTGCTAAGATGTCAATCAAACGAGCTTGTTTGCAGAAGCTCCAGCGTGCTCCACGAAGCGTTTGCTCAGACTGTGCATGTGCAAGGAATGCACACCTGCAGGCGGCTGCTCACTGGAGGATGGGCTTCCTTCACAGTTATTTTGTAGAGTGGTTGGCTTTGGCTGGGCGGCTGTATAAGTTTTGGGTTGCTGTGACCTCATTGGACAGAGACAGCTTAAAGGCGGGAACACTTGGTTGACTGAGTGGATTCCAATTCCTCACGGTTAGGAAGGTGCAGGAGAATTGCTCAGTTCATGGCAGTGGGAGCAACGAGACAGGGGTGGTGGGGGGGTGGGGGATGGGGGGTGGGGTGGGGGGCTGTTCATAACCTGGTGAACCGGAAGTAGATGGGTAGGGGAAGGGGAGGACTGGCTGAGGTAACCCTGAAGACCCACACCTCCTCTAGTGGTCTGTTCCTTGGTGTAGGTTCTACAACCAAAATAGATTTATGTTCAGACCATGAGCCTGTGGGGGATATCTCAGACTCAATCCATAACACTTATCAGTTGCCAAATAATGTGAGGAATTTGGCTATAAAGGTTCCAATTTGTTTAGAGAGGGGGAAAAAAAACAGCACACAAATAACTGCTCATAGCAAAACTGGCAAGATAAGCCCAGGAGATTAGTCGGGCGAGCAGTGTGTACAGATCCCGTGTCAAAGCACCATTTATTTTTAGTTCTTGGGTTGAAACTGTAGATGAAGAATTTTCAATTTATTTGTTCTTGACCTTGGGCAGCCAGGTCTGTTCCTACATTCTTTTCATTATTTTGTGATCTTGTTGGGCTGGGGCCCTGAGTAAGGTTTGGTGTGACTCTCTTCAGCTAAGTCATTTCAATTGGTCCTTGCTTGGGTGGCATCTGGAGGTCTGCCCTCACCTCCCCCCACCCCCATAACTGATAGCAAAGCAGACAGTAGCTGTTCAAGTTCTGTTTACAGCAGTAAAGAGCCGATACAGAGACAGTCAGTGAAAGCATCTGACCACAAGTAAATACTCAGGCTTTACTTGCTTCTCACTGACTCGCCGTGTGTGGTGCCACTCTGCCCGGATGACACTGCTGCAGAGACCCCCGTGCTTCCTCCCTCCAACCATAGCATAGAAACTTGCTTTCTCTCATTGTACTTGAAGCTGGCAACAGTCTCAGAAACCTAAGATCTATGCAACACTTTCCTGATGCTGGGGCGTTCTGAGGTTACGGTGTCAGTTAAATCAATGGTAATAGTTTCACATTTTGGCCACTCCTGTTTCTACCAAGATCACCTTACGTCCCCTTTATGATTCATCTTGCAGAATTACAGGAGCTTCAGGCACTGGGTGGACATAAATGCCACGGAGCTGTCTTCTGGTGCTGGAGAGTTGGTGGTGTCTATGGCATCACCAATAAGGAAGAGATTATAGAACACACTGAATTTCAAATGGGAGGAATCAATACACCTTGCTAATTTTATTTTCTTTTCCCTTCTATCTTTTCTCTACCTGTCCCCCACCCCCCAAATTTCTGCTTCCCCAACCCACCAAAGTCTCTTAAACCCAAGCTCATCCTACCTCCTCTCCAGAGTACTGGGGTAACAGGCTTGCGTCATCACACCTAGTATGTGCTACCTTTTTTGTTTATTTATTATTTATCATTATTTGTGTGTGGGGGGGTCGTGTACCCACACACACATGCATGTGTATGTGAAAGTCAGAGGACACACTTTGAAAAGTCTGTTCCCAGCTTCTACCTTGTTGAGGCAGAGCCTCTTCTGTTGTCTCTACTGTACTGTTGACCCACAAGTTTCTGGGGAGTTCCCCTATTTCTACCCCCCATCTATCAGTAGGAGTGCTAGGATTTAAGATATGAAAAACCAAAAAAAAAAAAGATGTCACCCCACACTTTTTTTTTTTAAACATGGGTTCTGGGCATCAGACTTGGGTCAGCAGGCTTTGCCCATAAGTGTTTTTACCCATTAAGCCATCTCAGCAGCCCATTTGCTAACTTTTAGCAAAGGTAGAATTTTACTGAAAGGTAACCATTAGATTTTATGCAAAGGAAATTCTGACAGCCCTGGTAAATGTAATTCTTATGAGACCTTTGGAGGGAACCGCCTGGAACGTCTCACCAGAAGATGCTGTCAGCTACATAGAATACCAACACAGGCGGAGCAGCCTTTGTTCCCACGATACCAAGAAGTGGTGAGGTGGTAGCTTCTCAGCTAGAAGTCGAGTTATTGAGCAGGTGTGGGCACACAGCCACCAGCGTCTACACAGAAAGTGCCTTGTGGCAGTTTCCCTTGTAGAAACAAATGAATCAACACCTCAGGGCGAAGGAAAATATCAAACCACAAGAGCTTATATCTCCACAACCTCATGTTTTGGTTGTTTTTTTAAAATTTCTCTCTAATCTGTGTAAGGCTTACCTTGAACAGCTGTAAAGTAGGGCTTTGAAAAGAGGTAGGTGAAAGGCTCCGTTGTCGGCAATCCTGGTCTTTTCTAGTGGTTTTGGTTCAACATATCAGATTCCTGAATATCAAAAAGGCAGTTTTCTAGATGGCTCTTGGATGGTGGTGAGGGGTGAGGTGGCAGGAGAGGGGTGGGGTGTGTGTGTGTGTGTGTGTGTGTGTGTGTGTGTGTAGGAGTCCTAAAGGTTTCCTCCTGGCCAATCTGTACTACCTAGGCCCTGTGCTAAAGGGACGCTCACATTACCTTTTTGAGTCCCGCCTCCCCACCCCCGTTTTTTTAATGACAACAAAAACATCAAAGTAGACTATCATAATAAAATTAAGGGCTCTTTTGACAGAGTTGTAAGGATCAAACAAACAAAAAATACACGGTAAGGGCTTGCGCTAAGACAGCAACGGTTGGTAGTCAGTCTGACCTATCGCGGTGATCTGGTTCGTGATGCATTAATATCCTTCCTGAGTGCACTGTTGTCATGAGCTAATTGTCCAGCATTGGCAGTGGTGAGACTGGACGACTGTAAAGTAACATTTCAAGGCTGTCCTTTACTATTGCCCAGCACCCGCCATGGAAGGCTGAGAGGACTGTACGATAGTATTCTCCAGTAAGACGCTGAAAATGCATTTCGTCATGGGAAGATGCCCTGCTTGTCAAGTAAGATGCCTGTGCCATTTGCAGTTCAACAATGTTGTTGTCCTAGAAGGCTGTACACTGGCCTCTCCTTCCCCTCTGCAGCCTGAGCTGCTGTCCCTGCCTAGACATCTGTTGACTTCCTCCTCTCCATCCTTCCTTCCTTCCTGCTTCCTCCACCATTCTTTGCCCCAGAGCCTAGACAGATTTACCTCTTCCATGAGATGCTGTAGCCCCCTGCTTTGGGGTCCTCCTCCCTGAGAAGTTTGACTGAGTCAGCCTAGGGTTAGTTGATGGGAGTGGTCCATCCCTCCTTTGAAATGAACCAAACCGTAGTGTGCTCTGGTCAGCTCACATCTCCCTTAGATGTTCACCAGGCTAAGGCTAGTGTTGGAAGTGGCTTTCCCCCACGTCTTCGAAGAGAGGAGGGGCTGGTTTTCAACAGTGTTCCAGGGCATCTGGGGGACTGGCACTGGTTCTTTAGCTATGTTTTGTCACCCAAGAAGGTTGTTGTTAATGTAAAGGTGGGGTTCTTCCTGTGTGGGTCTGGAACAAAAAATCCTTCTTGTGAAGCATAAAGCCTGGGGAAGGAGGACCCCAGGACCATCTGGGGGACACACATTACTGAGCATTTCCTGGGTGCCGGCCACAGGGTAACTCATGCTTGTCTTTCAGGCAGGAGCTCTTTGACAGTGATTTCACTTCCTTCTTTCTTCAAACAAGTGCAACCACGCATCCTCCCTGAAGTAAGAGGTGAGCCTGTCAGAGCCGCCTCTGGACATGCCGAGGTGTTTGTGTTACTTTCCAAGCACCTTGGGGCTCCACACATCCACGTTGTGGCCTTTATTTGGGGGAGGGGGGAGGGGCAGTCCAGTGTACTCCTCCAAGATGCCTGTGTTCCTTGCTCTGAGAGGTTTTTTATCCTCAGTTAATTCTTGGCTCCTTCTGTAGTGTGTGTGTGTGTGTGTGTGTGTGTGTGTGTGTGTGTGTGTGTGTGTGTATGTGTGTGTGTGTGTGTATGTGTGTATACGCATTTTCCTGGCAGCATAAGTGGCACAAATCCTTGAGGTTGAGCCTTAGGCCGAATCTCCCTCTGTTAGGCTAGTGTCTTGTCCAAATGAACTTGCTGTCTATGCTGGTCCTCTGGTCTGTGCAGTCGAGGGAGGGCATCAGGAAACCTTGACTTACCTGACATTTAAGATGATTTTTGTAAATAAGTTCTGCCCTCTTGGGGACTTAAAAAAAAATACCTGAGAACTACACTGGAGCAAGGTCTCCTTGGAGTTGTGATCAACTGCCCTGTGTACAGAGGGACCGTGCTGGCTTACTATAATCTAGACTGTGTAGGTCACAGTGACTCTACTTTACCCAAGGACGTCTAGATTTTGTAAAAAAGCAGGGAACTGGGTGTGCATCCCACTGAGACCTTCAGCTCATAAAATAAGAAATGCTAGGTCCCAGTTAACCATGAGACGAGCAGGAAGCCCCTGTGATCCTTGACAAAAACCAAGAGGAAGGTTTCCAGAAGCAGCTATTTTTAAAAGGCACTAGAGGGAAGAGGGCAGATTTGCTCAAATAAAAAGAAAGCAACGGATGGGTGTGGGGCTACTTTTAAATTGTGGCTCTGTGTGTGCTCTGTGTCTTAGGCGGGGCATGAAGTTCAAAGGACACCATTGATTTCTCTTTGTATCCAAAGCTGGCCATATCCCTCCTAGTGATGCTTCCCCATGTCTCTCTATTTCACTCCAGTGTTTAAATATATAGAGATCGACATGGGAGGCAGTGCATCTCAAGGGCTGCTGGGACATCTCACTCGGGGCTTTAGGTGGGGACCCGGAGAGCACAGATTGCTTCTTCTAAGTGACTGGAGAGGATGGGTGTGCTTTTGAATGCCAAAGCCAAGAGTGCTCAAAAGAGCAGCTAACAGGCAAGGAAACTACCGGATGGACGTGGGGAGCCCTGGGCTGGTGCTCTCAGCTTCTGACACTTGTAACGGATGGCCCTGTCACTTCCTGTCATGCAACTTAAGTGGCGGGGAGGAGTCCCCTCAGGGAAACCATGCTCACACAGCTCAGAGAGTCCTGTCCACCGGGCTCTGCTGCAGTTAGCAGCCAGGGAGTCGGTGTGGATGAGGTCAGAGCGCCCCATGGTGTGGTGCTGTTTCTTTCTCCGTGCACAGGTAAGTTCCCTGTTGTTCCTGAACCCGGGATAGGTGCTCTCAACTCTCACCCAAGCCGCCACTGGATGCCAGAACCTGAGGTGTGGGAAGGTGTAGTAGATTTTTCATTGCCCAAGTTGCTATGCAGTGAGCTGCTATTTAAAAGCAAGCAAGCAAGCAAGCAAGCAAGCAAGCAAGCAAGCAAGCAAGCAAGCAAATAACAGCAAAAACCCTGGAGCCAAGTTCCTGTCTCTCTTTAGGCTTGAATCAGGAAGAAGTTGTATGGGGTAATTAGGACAGCAGTCATATCTCTCTCTCTCTCTCTCTCTCTCTCTCTCTCTCTCTCTCTCTCTCTCTCTGTGTGTGTGTGTGTGTGTGTGTGTGTGTGTGTGTGTGTGTGTGACGTATGCTCCAGGTTGCATGGCATCCTTGCTGTCACCTTCCTAGCAACTATGATTGGAGGAGAGCAAGTGGAGGGCTGGTCACTCTCTGTCCTACAATAACAGCATTTTGATTTTTACAAGAGACCCACATCAATTATTGGGAAGAAAAAGACAGAGAAGGCTGTACCTACTTTCTCTTCTGATGGTTTTATCTCAAAGTGGACTTCCAGGGTCACCGTCTGTGCTTTGGATCAGAGCGTGGCTAAGCACAGATTGGAAGCTCGTAAAGTTTGGAGCCACTCTCATGTAGGTTTCCCTAAGGTAACTCTGGTGTATAGAAGGTGCTCCTGACTGGACAGATGAAGCCAAACTAGCCAAGTGGAGACTCCAGGTTCTCGGCGTGTCGGAGCGTGGCTCAGGTTGTTTGGGAATGGACGCTGGAAACAGTTTGTTTCTGGGTTGAGGAATGGTTAAGAGTCCCAAAGCTTACTTTCCTGTCCTCCTTTGTTGATTTCTTTGGGGGTAAGGGTAGACATTTTAGAGAAGCCAAAACTCCCTCTTAAAGGAAAATCCCATCGCTTGTTCTATCCTCACCAGAATTATAGCCTCAGACTAACAATTTTGATCCTGGTTCTAATTCTTGTACAAGACTGTTACAGGCACAACTTTTCTTTTTCTTTCTTTTATTGTGGCAGAAATTCATCTAACATTTGGTTTGCCATTGTAAACATTTTTATATATGTACAGCTCAATGATATTAAATAATTCATAATGCTGGGTTCCTATTACCACCTTCAACCTGCAGATCTCATCTCGTCTTGTGAAAGTAGAGCTGAGTCTATTACACACACAATACTAATGCCTGCCATCCCCTGGCAGGTAACGATTCTACTTTCTGTCTCTACAGGTGTGTGTGTGTGTGTGTGTGTGTGTGTGTGTGTGTGTGTGTGTGTGTGTGTAAGGTCAACATCGGGTGTCATCCTCATTCACTCATTATTTTACTATTTTTAAAAGTTTGCATTCGCTGTCATTGTATGACATGTGTACATGGCATGTGGCAGAAAATGTTTGCAGAGCTCACATGGAGGTTGGAGGACAAGTCTGGGGAGTTGATTCTCTCCTTCTGCCTCTTTGCTGATGCTGGAGATCAAACTCAGGTCATCAGGCCTGTATTACCTGCACCTTCACCCTCTGACCATCTCACTAACTGCCCCTGCCCCACACACACCTCATGTCTTTGGAGACACGGTCCCTCACTTAACCTGACCTGGAGCTGGCCAGTTTAAATAGACTGACTGGCCACAAACCCCAGAGACCATCCAGTCCCTGCTTCCCCAGCTCTGTGATTACAGGCATGGGCACCTCTGTGCCCAGCACTTATGTGGGTGATGGGGATTCAAACTCAGGCCTGTATACTAGAACACCCGAGCCATCCTTCTATATGATTTTGATGGCTCTAAGTATTTGGCAAGTTGAGTCAAGCAGGATTTGCCCTTTTGTTTCTGACTTGTATGGCACAGTGTCCTCAGGTTAATCCATGATGTAACATGTTTCGGGATTTTCTCCCTTAGGCTGAATAGTACTGTTTTGTGTATGGACACATTTTTGCTCACCCGTTCATCCCTGACTGAGTCCTGGGGTGCTTACATGCTTTAACATTGTGAACAATGCTGTTACAAACACGAATGTGCAAACATGTCTTTGAAACCCTACTTTCACTTTCTAGGGTGTCTAGACCCCAAAGTGGAGTTGCTGGGGCACAATTACAAATGTCTCAGGTGACATCATACAGTCCCCACAGCATCTGTGCTAGTCTCCGTCTTGCCTGAAGCACACCAGGATCCCAGTTTCCCTACATCTTTGCCAACACTATTTTCTGCTTTTAGTCTTGTTCTCCATTTCTTTTTGTGTTTATCTAATGCTGGTGATATGGATGTTTTTGTATACATGTTTGGCCATTTGTACATCTGCAGGGAAACAGCTCAAGTCCTCTGCCTATTTTTTAATCAGATTGTTTGATTTTTGTTGTTGAATTTAGGAATTTTCTTTGTATCCTGGATATTTATTCCTTATAATATATATGATATGCTGATATTTTTCTCCCATTTTATGGTTTTTTAAAATTCTACTTTTATTGTACAAACATGTATTTTTAATGCAGTTGTGTGACTTCAGTAATTTCACCCCTCCAACTCACTACACCAGCTATTTGTTTCCTTATTGAAGAATAATTTTTGAGCCTTTGAGATATGGAGACTAATATTTAAAATTGCCACATGTAAATGATATTAACCCAATGGTATTCACACAGAACACACAACAGCACTTACATTATTAGTGTATGAAGTTACTATAGCCCTGTAGGGATTGGCTGCTATCGTTTCCATTTTGCAGATGGTAAAAACTGAGGTTCAGAAAAGTTGATTTTTCTCAAAGTCTGTTAGTAAGTAAGTCAGGTTTCAAATGGAGGAAGAATGGATGTAGAAATGACATCCATAGCCATTAGGCAATGCATGGTGACTTTAATAGTGGGACACTACCCAGGTCTCCTGCCATGTATAGTGTCTGAAGGACTTTCTCTTCAGTGGGTTGTCAACTTGTCAATTTTGTGGCTTGATGTGGTTTAATTACATGAGTAAGAACATTCATGAGAAGCTACTTTCTCTGTGGCTTAGCTTCCCCACCTGTCAAAGGCCATTTGTCTTCAAACTCAATTTCAGTTCTGATGTGAGTCTGAGGCATGCAGATACGTTGTATCGAAGTAAAAACTAGATTTCATAGCCGGGCACTGTGGTGCATGCCTGAAATCCCAGAACTCAGGGAGGCAGAGGCGGGAGGATTGCCTTGAGCTCGAGGTCAGCCTGGTCTACAGAGCAAGTCCAGGACAGCCAAGGCTACACAGAGAAACCCTGTCTTGAAAAAAAAATTAAAAAATAAGCCAAAAAATATAGTTTTCATGTCTATCTCAATTAATAGGTGTTTTTAGGAACACATACTACTTGAATCAAAATGTAATAGGCTGGGTGACTGCTCTCGGAAATGCGATGGAGTAAGTTTTGATTTCTTATTTCTGACAGCCTCCAGAAATGGATCTGGAGACGCTGTGGTCATAGGAAGGAGAAGAAGGAGGAACCCTTTAAAGAACTCATCAACTGGTCTTAGATCTGGTCACAGTAGTGTGTGTCTGTGGAGAGACCCTGGGTATGAAGATTAAGGTCACAGGCTTTTGAGCCAGACCGGGGTGGGTTTGGGTCCCAGCTTTGCCTAACTGTCTGCTATGATGCCTCGGAATCGAATTTCTCTAATATGAAATGGAAATAACAATGCCCATTTCTTGGGTCGTTCTGCCAAACAACTGCAATAGCTCATGGTGGTGCTGAGCGGGGCCAGCACTCAACAGATGTCACCAGGTGCCAAGTTGTCCTAACTCTAGGATGTGTGGGCAGCTACCAGAGAAGTAAATGATTTTTACACTGGATCTTAGCTAAAGGGCCGAGAAGAAAAACTGCCAGAGAAAAGGGTATAAGGGCGTGGCGGCAGCCGGGCTCTCAAGGTCCTGAGGTAAATGTCATCTTGGCTTGATTTTGTGGAGGGAGCAAGGCAGCATTATCTCATGCAAGACCTCATTTGAAACCCCTCTTCTAGCCTTCCTGGCCCTGGACACTGGAGCCACGGGAGGAGAAGGACATTTGGAGCTGGTTCTGAGAGCGCCTTCCTAATAGAACACGCAAATGCTTGACTCACGAGGGACAAAGTCAGGGTGGTGGCCACCCCTGTCGACTGGGACAGAAACAATGGGTGGCTCTAGGGCCTAAATATAGATGGTATGGGTGTCATTTAGGGAAACAGGTTCCCGGTGCCGGCTGGGTGGGCAGCTCTCTCTCAGGAAGAGCTCCGGAAGCAGGTTCTGGCTGCGATCCCTTGCTCTCACCATCCTGACTTCTGAATAACTTCATCCATGTTCTGGCGTCTCAGCCTTCCAGTGGGCCTGCCTCAGCACGCTGTCTAGCTCGTTTCCCCATCTCTTCCCTGCCAGTTTATTGATGCTCAACTCTTTCTCCCTCACCCCCAAAAGGTCCCGCTGTCCCCTGCCACTGTCCTACTGTCCCGCTGTCCCCTGCCACTGTCCCACTGTCCCCTGTCACTGAATCTCGTGTTTGCTCACTCCTTCTGCTCCAGCAAGACGGAGCACAGGGTAGGAGTCAGGAGATTGGGAGTCATCAAGTGTTAGACACTGCAGTTAACATCAGGTGCTGCTAACTTTCCTGGCCCCCACCTCTCCTCGACAGGCAGTAGAAACACAGCTGTTAAGAATCTGGCTCCTGATCCAGTTGAGGTGGCACACACCTGTAATCCCAGTACTCAGAGAGGGAGAGGCAGGCCAGTCTCTGTGGGTTCAAGGCCAGCCCAGTCTACAATGTAAGTTCATGGCAGCCAAGGCAACACAGAGAAACCCTGTCTCAAGAGAAGAAGAAGAAGAAGAAGAAGAAGAAGAAGAAGAAGAAGAAGAAGAAGAAGAAGAAGAAGAAGAAGAAGACAGAGGGGGGAGGGGGAGGAGGAGGTAGAGGAGGAGGAGGAGGAGGAGGAGGAGGAGGAGGAGGAGGAAGAAGAAGAAGAAGAAGAAGAAGAAGAAGAAGAAGAAGAAGAAGAAGAAGAAGAAGAAGAAGAAGAAGAAGAAGAAATCTAATTCCTGGGAGCTGCAGAGATGGCTCAACAGTTAATAGCACTGGCTGCTCTTCCAGAAGACCTGGGCTCATGCCTACATAGTGGCTCGCAACCATCTGTAACTCTAGTTCCAGAGGCTCTGACACCCTTTTCTAGACTCCATGGGAACTATATACATGTGGTACATGGGAATATGTGTAGGCAGCACATCTATACACATAAAATTAAAGCAGTTTTTAAGAACTAAGAATCTGGGTCCTGGAGCGGACACCTTATCTTCAAACACTCCTTCCACCATGACCGTGCAAGTTTCTTCTCTCTGGGCCTCGTTTGCCTCACCTGCCGAATGGGGACGAGGGTTGGGCCTGTCTTGTAGATTATACAAAGTTGGCAAAAGTTGACAAATTCAGTGCAAAGCCTTTCAAGCACTAATGCCCAGAAAATGCTCACTGTGACCAACAACTGTGATCTGGAGGAAAGAGAAATTTGAGATGGGCCAATGTCCCCTCAGATTCACCCTCGTTTTCCACATCTGAGCATTGCCTGGGATGTTATTTTTCATATACTATTCTTTAATTTGTTGGTTTTGTTGTTATTGTTGTTTGGTTGTTTTGTTTTGTTTTCCTTTTGGTTTTGTGTTTTGCTTTGTTCTTAAACCCTCACCGTATGACTAAATGGTCCTGAACCCCAGCTTGGCCATTTCTTTGCTAAGAAACATTATGACAAACAGAGATGGGCGTACTCCATATGATCTATAGTGATCTCTAACACCCTGGGATCCATGTCAGCCTCCTCACAACGTCTGAGGTCCAGGTTGCTTCCTGCTGTAGGGGAGAGCTCAGGGAACACGCTCTGGCTGCCACTCGCTTGCTCTGCCCACCTGCTTTCTGAATGACTTCATCCATGTCTGGCTTCTCTTCATCACTAGTGTGGTCATCTCGTCAAACTGCTTGGCCCATCTCCCCACTACTTCACTGATGGTCCTGTTGGTGTTTATTCCCTTCTGTCCTGTCCTTCCATAGGCCACCTGCCTCCTCCCCCACCCAACACTGGCTGTGGTTGTTGACTCTGCTTACTTTTTTTTTTTTTTAAGATTTATTTATTTAAGTATACAGCGTTTCACCTTCATGTATGCCTGTCCACCAGAAGAGGGCACCAGACCTCACTGTAGATGGTTGTCAGCCACCATGTGGTTGCTGGGAATTGAACTCAGGACCTTTGGAAGAATGGGCAGCACTCTTAACCACTGAGCCATCTCTCCAGCCCCGACTCTGCTTACTTAATGGGAATGAAAAATCCCTCCAGTTCTGATCCATCAACCTCTCGCCCCCAAGAATCAGCTTGGTTCTTACTTCTGTACAAGGTGCCCAGATGACCAAATGTTCATCTTGGTGGCTCCTGCTGTCTTCTTCAAATGGCCCATTACCAGCCTGGAGAGGAAGTGACAGGAAAGCCACAAAATGACCCAGTTTGTAAAACCCTACCCTTGTGAGACGTGAGAGAGATCAGGGTCACTCTCTGAATGAAGGGGACTGCCTTATTCAGTTAGTGCTGAGTAACAACCGTCCCCCAAACTCTGAGGCAGACAGACACAAACTTTCTTCTCCTTACAGGCAGGATGGCTAGAAGTCGGCTCCACGGGGGCTCACTTGTGGAGTCCTCTTGTCCAGAGGACCAAGCAGAAGTGTTCTATATCTTTTAAGTTATATCCTGGTTTCCTTTACAGTTGCTGTGACAAAATACCCTGATTAAAGTAACATGGAGAGAGAGGGGGCTCATTTTTGCTCACAGTTTGGGCAATGGCCCATCACTACGTGGATATCAAGGTGACAGGGACTTGACACAGCTGGTCATCTCCACCATAGCCAAAACCACAGAGAGAGCATATACATGCTTGCATTCACCTTACTTTTCTCCTTTTTAATATAGTCCTGAGCCGGGCAGTGGTGGCACACACCTTTAATCCCAGTGCTTGGGAGGAAGAGGCAGGAGGATCTATGTGGGTTCGAGGCCAGCCTGATCTACAGAGAGAGTTCCAGGACAGCTAGAGCTGTTATACAGAGAAACCCTGTCTCAAAAAACTAGTGTGTGTGTGGGCTGGATCTTCCCGCCTGTTACTGTAATCGAGACAATCTCCAAGAAACATATCACAGGTTGGCCTGATTTAGATTGTCCTTCATTGAGACTGCCTTCCTGTGATTCTAGACTGTATCAAAAGTTGACATTTAAAATTGGCCATCGCAGTGTGTAAGCCTGGAATTGTCCCTTCCACCCACACTCCACTGGCCAGAGCAAGTCATAGGCCCAAGCTGAGGTGGGTCACAGATATCGTAGCTGAGGCTACTTCCATTGATCTCTGTGTGGACCATAGAGAGTGTATTGGGGTGAGGGTAAGTGATGCAGATGATGAGAGCATCTAACCAAAGCTGGCATGCCGCAGACCCCAATAAATATGTGCCAGATGCCAGCCTGTGAGGGCTGCCTGAGACCTGGCTGGTGACAAGCATCTCTTACAGGGTGCTACACTTGATCCTCCACGTCCACACTGGGCAGATGCAGACTGGCCTGCAACATGTCTATAAAATCTTGATGCAAGAAATGACTAATTGGCCAGATCCTGGTGTCAAGGGCACAGGGGCAGAGGCAGGCTCTGGCTCCTGGACAGCCCTGATACAGAACTCCCGGGCATGCGTAGTGGGCTATTCTGAGTGCTGAGTCTTCAAGTACCCACGTGTACAAAGGATTTAGCATGGTAGTTGGCCCACCACAGCTTCTCTCTATCACCAGCCCTCTGTCTCGATCAGGCCTCGTGCACCTTTGGGTGTTTTTCCACAGGAAAAGAAATGCACATAATTATAAGCGTTTCCACCCTGAGGGAAGAGCTCTGCTCCAGCGGTTCACCTCTCTGTTCTCTTTCCTTCTGTCTCTGGAGAAATATATGCATCAGAAGGGAAGGTGTTCTAGGAGTCAATGCAGATGCCAGGCTCAGAGGCCAGAATATCGCAACTGCCCAGCGGGTGTTTTCCAAACAAGGCAGGCAATGAGGAGGGGGGCAGGGGCGTGATGACACTTCATTTGTATGTACATTAGGTCCAGGCTTACCCATTGAAAGAGATAGGGAAACTCATTTCACCAAATCTTATTTGACTGACTACACAGCAGAGATCCAGAGAGGTTAGTTCCCTTGGCCAAAGGCACACAGCTGATGAAGAAGATTGTGTGTGTGTGTGTGTGTGTGTGTGTGTGTGTGTGTGTGTGTGTACACATGCCTTGTACACACCATGGTGCACGTAGGGACAACCGAAGACAACTTTTGGGAGTTCTCTCCTCCTAACCCCTGAGTTCTGGAGCTCAAACTCTGGTGGCCAATGTTAGCATTTTGCTTCAGTCCGCCTACTTGTGATGTCACTGCTTACCTGCCATGGGGGCGTGGCCCTGCCCAGGACCATATAAAAGGACAAACCTCCACATGACCCTCTCTCTCGCCCTCTCTCTTTCTCTCTCTACTTCCTTCTCTCCCTTCTCTCCCTCTTATTTTCTCTCTCTCCCCCCACCTGCTCTACCCTCTTACTTTCTCTCTTTCCCTCTTCTCTCTCTCTCTGGGGTACCCCTCCCCCTTTTTCTTCTCCTCCCATGCTCATTTAATAAACACCATATAACATAATATCTGGCATCTGATACCTTATTATACCTTACTACCTTATAGCTTACTTCTTCTCTTACTGCTTTAATTTTTAAATATAAAAGTCAAGGCTTGGCCTCAAGGCTTAACTTGTTGAGCCACTTTTCGGCCCATGAAGTTAGAACATAATCTGATTTTAGGATACAGTGCCTGGCCTGGCCTATCAGCTTCATGGGTCATGCTCCAAAAATGAATTTTCTTGCCCTTTCCTTTCCCAAGTCACAGACACAGAGGACAGAACCACGTACCATCACTCAGCTACGCAGCCAACATGTTGTGAGGCCCTTCAGGTAGAGCCTGTCTCTTCTTTCTCTGGTTTTCCTTTTTCACACTTCTCTCTGTCCTCACCTGGAGCTGTACACGGGGCCGGCTTAGCTTAGGGCCTGTGTTGAAGCAGGTTCAAGCCCAGGGTGAAGGTGGAGGTGAGACAGAGCAGGGAGGAGCTGGGCCCTGCCGAGTCCTGGAAATCTTATCAGGAGCCCTTCTTCTGTTCCTTTTGAAGGCCCTCCACTTTGTTTTCTGGTGGATTGTTTTCTCAGCCACCAGGAAGTCAGGCCCTGCTTGGAGTCAGCAATGCCTCTGCTTCCTGCCTGTGGCCGCCCAGGTGGGGAGTGTGCTGGCTTCTGGCAGGGTCATTCTTGGCCAGCAGAATCCTATGGCCCTCTCTTTGTCCCTTGCTCAGCTCAGCCTGCCTGCAGGGGGCTGGGGAGGGCATAGAAGGAAAAGAGTCTAAGAGTCAGTTTTACTTCACAGCCATATGAAAAAGCAATCATGTTGCCTAAGCACATGTGTCTGGTATGCTGTGCCCCGTAGCATGGAAGCACAGCACAGACTACATGTATAATTCTACATTTTCTAGTAGCCAGGTTAAAAGAAGCAAAAACAAAAAGATTAATTTTTATAATATTAACTTACTATTCCTAAATACTAGTATTTCAATATATTAATTGCTATAAAATTATACACACACACACACACACACACACATACATATATATGTCAAGTCTTTCAAATATCCAGGTCAACTGAGGCCAGCCACATTTCAAATGTCCGGTCGCTGTATAGGGGTCCCAGTGGCCAGTTCAGGTCTAGTGTGGGGCCTTCTGAGAGAACCTGCCCTGTCTCAGGCAGGGGACAGTGGCCACAGGCAACACTGACCACTTGAAACTAGCTAGTGTTGCTGAAAAGCTGAGCTCGCTTTTCCCCCCTTCATTTTACTAAATTAAATTGTAAATTTGAAAGGATGTATGTACTTCCTGGCTACTGTACTGTACAGCACATCTCTAGAGGTTTGATCTCAGAAAAAAAAAATGTCAGTTTAAACCTATCAGTTCTCACTTTGAGCCTTGGCGGGGACTTTAAAGATAGGTAACACTGTTGGTGAGGGTGGCAGGCTCATCCACACTTGGCCCATGGGGATGAAAATTACAGTGGGCTTTTCTAGTATAGTCTGGCAGTGTTAGTCACGTAGCCTGGATATTACCACTGTAGTCTCTCCTGCACATGAACTGATTGTGTAGACCACTTTCTGTAACCACCAACAATGTCAGTTAGTGCAGACTTCAGTAAGTAAGTGAATCAGAAACAGGCTTTGCTGGCCAGGGCATGGTGGCCCACACCTTTAATCTCAGCACTCATGAGGCAGAGGCAGGGGGATCTCTGAGTTTGAGGCCAGCCTCTCCTACAGAGCAAGTTCCAGGGCAGCCAGGGCTACACAGAGAAAGAAACCCTGTCTCGAAAAACAAAACAAAAAAATACTTTGCAACTAAAAGATAGGAAGTCATTTGTGTTGGCTTGATGGTTTGGTGGCATGGAAGGCTTTCAAGATACAGTAGAAAGGCCGGGCGTGGCAGAAGCAGGCAGATTGTTGTGAGTTCGAGGCCAGCCTGGTCTACAAAGTGAGTCCAGGACAGCCAAGGCTAACACAGAGAAACCCTGTCTTGAACCCTCCACCCCCCCCCCCAAACAGATATAGTAGAAGGGTTGCTACCATTTGGGCGAGACGCTTGCTTCTTTATGTTGAAGCAACTCTGGAAGAATCTGGAAGGAATTCATTGCAGAGGCTGTCTCCCGGGAGAGCAGGGGCTGGCTGGCTGGAGTAGGACAGAGGTGTGCCTGTCATTGTATTTTATGCCTTACAACTTAATTCCATGCATTTGGCCAAGCACTGCGGCTCACACCTGTAATCCCAGAAGCAGAGGACAGGCAATTGAGAGTTCAAGGCCAGCCTGTGCTAGATAAAACCTTGCCTCATCCTTTCCTCTGGGGTAGGAGGGAATTTCAAATGATTAACAAAGATATCCAATACTCCTGTGCATTTCTACTATTCAAAAAATAAAAAGAGAAAACTTTGAGTGAATCAGGCAAGGTTTCAAGGCTAGGGGGCCCACAGACTGAGTCATAAAAGCTGCACAGGTGATTATTAGCCTACAGATTTAAAAAAAAAAAAAAAGATGTACAGGTGACCTGGCAAGAAGAAGGCTGGGGCTAAGACAGGAGTGTGTGATGGCTTCTGTGATACGTCATAGGTGTCACCAGAGGAACCCAGGGGTGGCACATTTTAGACACAAGCCTGATTGGGCAGATGGCCGATTGAAGTCTTTGAGCCATAGATGGCCTAAGGAAATGGAAGCAACATTGTTATATTTGTGTGAAAGAAAGCCCTGCAGGACCATGAGAAACCCTGATCTGAGAACCCCTAGGGGCTGCCAAACACTAGAGCAGTGAATCAACCCTCCAAATGCTGTGACCCTTTAATACAGTTCCTCATGCTGTGGTGACCTCCCTCTCACCCACCCCCCACCCCACCCCACCCTACCCCCGCGCCATAACATTATTTGGTTGCTACCTCATAACTGTAATTCTGCTCCTGCCATTAAATCATAATATAAATATTTGATATGCAGGTTATCTGATTTATAACACCCCCCACCCACACATACACACAAAAGGGTTGTAACCCACAGGTTGAGAACCACTGGCCTAGAGGAAAATTCAAGCCTAGCTAGAGGGCAGGCTTTCTTCCTATGTGTTGGCCAGAATGGAATGGCCCAGCGGATGAAGCCAGGAGCTGGTCTGTGAGTCCAGCTTCTCTTTACAGGCCAGGCAGAAAGAGTTGGCCAAACACAAAGTGAGGAAGATGCAGCTAAATTGTATTAAAATGTGTGGTCGACAGACAAGTTGTACTTCATTCATTGGAAGAATGGGAACCTTTTGAGTTTCTGAGTTTTCCTTTCTCATAGAGACAGGACTTCACTGTCTCTGGTTGTGGCCTCCAGTGCCTGATTCCTCCGTGTAGTGATGATAGCTTTGATTTTCTACTCCTCCTGCTGCAGTTTCTAAGTGTTGGGATACAGCACTGCCCGCTTTTATTCAGTGGTGGGGATGGAACCTTCATCTTTGTGCAAGTGAGTCAAGAGCTGTGGCCCCTGAACTGCATCCCACTATGGATGGATGCTTTCCACATAAGCAAAAGTTCACTGAGGGCTCTGCCTATGTTTTAAAAGTATAAAGAGGCCATGAGTCAAAAAAAATAAAATAAAATAAAATAAAATCAAGACCTGTGTGTTGTGGTTCTGGTTAGGTCACAGTGCACTCAATCCTTCCGCATAAGTCAGGTGTGAGGCATGAGCCAGCAATACTGGAGCCCATGTGTCATCACGTGGCTTGGGGCGGTTGTGTGTGAGAAGGCACTCAGTGGAGGGGTCTTCTGACTGACAGGTGTGTCAGTACCGTGCTGCACGCTGCTTCCCACTGTGACTATTTCTGTTTTTCTAGTCTTGTCTCTTAGGCACATTGCAGGCAGGTCTCTGAGTGGCTGGGGGCAAGACTCACTGTAGCGTGTGTCCCTAGAGCTGGGTACGCTGGGTGGCTGGCCACACATCTGCAGCTTGACTGGAAGCTGAGAACAGCTCCGCCGCCCCCGCCTCTCCACTTTTATGTGGTCAGACCAATTTTTCCCAGTCTACCGGCACGAGTAGCATCCTGCTTTAACCCCTCCCCTCCAGCACCTGCCCTCATTTCCTATCTTGGAATATAAGGTACAGACTCCAAACTGTAGGCAACTTGGGGAGAGTCTTTGCCTCAAGGAAACATGTGCGCGAACACACATACCAAGAAATAGATTCTCTGTTCTGGCTCCCTGGATGAGGAAGGGATATATTTCTTTTAGTTAGAAATGTCCCCCATGAGCTGGCCTTAGGTGCTCGTAGGCCCTTCCTGAAGAATAAATCATTGCCAAACATGCGCTGGGCTTGGGGAAGGGCCCAGCATGAGGCACCGAGGCTTCTCTGAGCCTGAAGCCAGGGTCATCTTCACCAACCTGCACATGGGTAACCCTACTGGGTCCTACTCCTAGGAAGGCCGAGGGCTTGGTTTGTGCTGCTCAGCTGTGAAACATCGTCGCTTTTGGGCCACAAGGCTTCATGTTCTCGCATCGCTCTGCTTTCTGCAAGTTTAGAGCACATCTTGCTTGAAGCATCTTTGTGTCTCTTCACCAACACAAGCAGGGTAGTGGAAGTTCAGCCTTCTCATGGACGCTTGTGGGTGTGGCTGCAAGGAGATGTAACAGCCTCGCTTCCAGATCTACCGTAAGCACATGTCCCTTTTGTGGTCTGTTCAGTCAGTGCTCATGAACACACACACACACACACACACACACACACACACACACTGGTGGTTACTGTAATCTGCAATTTTAAAGTAAGTGGAGAACCTTTGGGCTTTTCTCAAAAGCATTTTCCAATCTCTGACATCCTCACTGCCACTTCCCTCCCCCAGCCAGCAGTGTCCTTGGCCACGTGTATCATACAGGAAGGAAATGCTAGAGGCCACTTGGTTCAGCTCCCTGAATTTATGGATGGAGAAACTGACCCAGAGGGAAAGCAAACTGGCTGATGTTACATGGGTAGGGTGCCAGCCTTAAAACAATAGATCACAACCCAGGCAATAATCGTTCATGAATTGTTTTATTTTATAATTTATACATCAGGCAAGAAAAAGATAACATCGTCATGACTTGGAAACATCTGATAAAAATTAATAGCACAGGCTTCAGAAAATCGTGTTACAATACAGCTAGAGAAATATCCGATGGAAGTTGAACTGTCGTTTTTTGAATAAGCATTTTGTATGTGTAGTCGAGATGTCTAGATGATCACAACATAGTAGGTCTTTAAACTTCTCCTTTGTAAACTTCTTGGCATCACATTATGTGTTAGAATACATCCAAATGCGGCCCTTGCTTGGTCCTGACGACAGTACATGACACTGTGAGCCAGGACATAAATTTTCAGCAACAAAAAGTCGGGAGTGTCCTGTAAAACAAAAACAAAAACAAAAGCAAACACACACACACACACACACACACACACACACACACACACCCCAAGCAGGAGGCAGAGTAAACAGGCCTGGCTCCCCACTGGCCCTGCCAAGCTGGCCTCACTCCCTCCTCCCAAAAGGAGAAGGAAGAAGGTTGAGGGAAGATAAAGTGCCCATCCTCAGACAAAGCTTGGCTAATGCTTTGGGTCTCCCAAGCACACCCACTTCCTGCGGCTAAAGTTAGGCCTATTAGATAGGAATATCATTTTTAATCCATGACTGGGCAGACAAGGAAAAGGAGGAGGCCCCATTCAGCCATCCCAGGGGAGAAGGCCAGAGGCTCATCTGTGCTTGTCATGAGTGCTAAAATGCATGTGCGGTTACCAGTTACTTTGATGACTTGAATAAACATTGCTAGCTCCGTGAAAGTGAATCACCATAGCTATAACCCTTAGCACTGAGTTGGGCATAATGGTTTCCCCTGATATTTGTCTTTAATTGAAAATATAAGCCAGGTGGTGATGGTGCACACCTTTAATCCCAGTACTCGGAGGCAGAAACAGGTGGATCTCCGTAAATTTGAGCCTAGCCTGATCTACAGAGCGGGTTTCAGGGTAGCCAGGGCTACACAGAGAAGCACTGTCTCAGAGGTTGGGGTGGGGGTGGGGAAGTTTATATTACTAAGATTAAACAAACGTCCAGTATGTTTGCCATAAACAGAATGTAACTGCTAAGATAAATAAATGTGCCCAAACAATGTTATTCAACTTTAACTAGAAGCTGTGGCCTGAGCCTCTCTGTGCCCAGGAGGAAATGGAGGTTGGTAAACATTAGCGTGAGGTAGCCTTTCTCCTGGATGGATTCGGGATGGCAATGGGTCGAAGACTCATTGTGTGGTTGTATGCTGAGTGAAGGATATTGTGGCAGGGTCTGAATTATTGTAAGACGTCACAGAGAAATGTCAGAGGTCATCTGGTCCAACTCCTGGAGCGTGCTGTGAGTGAAGCCCATCTGCAGAGGCATCGCCACGTGGAACATGCCACTACAGATACCTTTTTCAGTGTCTCCTGTTCGTGCTCTTACTTCCTGTGCCCTTCAGCTTGAGAGAATTCCCATCCAAGGCAGCTGGCATCCCAGGGAACCCCCCTTTTGTCAATGAAAGGAGGAATTGTATTTGCCAACCCTACCTCCTTGCTCCTAGTGGAGACTTACGGACTGTTTTATAAACTCTCTCAGGGGATCCCCTAATGAATGGGACTCTGGCCGTCATGGCTGTATCCTACTGGCTACACTCACTTTCCATTCTTTCTGCCACCTCATTTCCTTATGCTCACCAGGTCTCCCAAGGAGCCCTCTGGGGCAGATAGCTTAGTCCTCCATTTTTATCCCAGGGTCTGCTTTACAAGAACCTCAAATAAAGACATCAGGCATCCTCCCTTACCTGCCGACTCCAGTCTACCACAGGGTAAAAGCTGTGCCCAATGGCTGCAATTCTCAGTGTAGAATTCTGGCCTGTGCAAATCTGAAGGGTGAGAATGAGAGCCAGCAGTCAGGAGGTGGATCTGGCCTGAAGTTCTTGCTTTCTACAAAATCCCAGATATCTGAGTCATTTAAACTCTTTAAACCTGATATGTAATGCATCAAAAGCACCCAGAATGCAGGGCAGTCTGTCTGTTAGAAACAGTATAGCCCAGGCTGGCTTGGAACTGCCTATGTGTACAGCACTACACTATGCCAGTGCCAGCACAATGGGTCTCTCTCTCTCCTTTTCTTTGGCATGAACCCGGCCCTAAATTTGCCACGTACTAGAACCTGTGCACTGTCAAACCTGGTTTTGGTTTCAGCAGGGATAGAGTTTGAACCCTGGGCCTTGTGCTTGCCAGGTGAGCTCAGGGCTCCATCCCGCCTCCCCTGGTAGATTCATACCCCTTGCAGACCTGAAACATTCTATGTAGACCAAGCTGTCTTTGAAGTCAGAGAGATCCAACTTCTTCAGCCTCCCAAGCGATGGGATCAAAGGTGTGCGCCACCATGACTGGCTCTACTATGTCTTCTCCGTAGACCCTTTTCTGTCCCAGCTAAGGGAAGGAAGAAGGGCAGGGCAGTTGATTGTTAATTTATAGGATTTAGAGTCACCATGAAAACAAATTTCTGGGCATGACTGAGAGATTTAATTGAGATGGGGGACCCAGCTCAATGTAGGCAGCAGCATTTCTTTTCTTTTTTTTTTTTTTGTTTTTGTTTTTTGTTTATTTTGTTTTTCGAAACAGGCTTTCTCTGTGTTAGACCGTACCCCCAAATATTGAACCAAAATAAACCCTTCCTCCCATCAGTATCCATTGTCAGGTGTTTTGGAAGGCACCACTTAAGTGGCCAAATATTCTGTAAAGAAACCAACTTGAGCCACTAGACTGGGAGTTACAGTGTGGTTGATAACATCTAGTATGTCACTAAGGAAGCTGTTTGCTTTTTTTTTTTTAGTGCTAGGAAGTAAACCAGGGCCTCAGGCATACTCTACCACTGAGTCACACCCCAGCCCTGACTTTTTTTTTTTTTAAATCTATGTCCTGATCTCCCAGGAAGCTCTAGAAAGCATCACCCATTCATTCCTCCAGCGTTCCTCATCTCTGCTCTGTGGGACCTACTGTCCAAGGAATCCAAGTCCCAGACGCCAGTGATGGAAGGAAGCCTTGTGTCTCTGTGGCTGAAGACTTGCCTGTTGGCAACTCATGAATCCCTAGGGAACTATGATTGACAAAGTGTCCCCAGCCCGAGAGTATGGGCAGCGGTTTTTTTAAACAGCTGAGGACAGACCCAAGACCTCTCATTGTCTACGCAGTTGCCTGTATGGCTGTGGGCAGTCATGTTTGGATCTGAATTATGTAGTTGGATAGTCTACCATTGGCTACATGAGGGCTGCATAAGGTGCTTACTTAGAAATTAAGCAGTTATTTAGACATTTCCTAGGTGTGTGTGTGTGTGTGTTTATTAATAAAATTTTAAACGATTTTATCAGTGAGGGATAGGAAGGTTTTGTTTATATGTTATTTATTGTGTGTGCTTGCATATGTGCTCCAGGGAGCACCTGAAGTCAGAGGGCTTGTGAGAGTCAGTTGTCTCCTTTCACCATGTGGGTCCCTGGGATGGAATTTAGGTCTTTAGGCTTTATGGAAAGTGAGCCATCTTACTGGCCTTTTAGTGAAGAATTTTGAAAAGAGTTTTGTTTTGTTTTGTTTTCTAAGTGTTAAAAAAAAAAAAGGTGAAGGGAGGCAGTGTACTTGCTTGCTGTACACGGTAGCTTCAAGTGTTAAGATTGCTGAGGAAAAAAAAAGCAGAAAACAAAGAGCCAGGAGAGCACCAGGGGTAACAGTGTTAATGAATTAAGGGCCGTGGTTAATCTAATCGTTAGCCTAATCCCCAGCACCTGAGGGCCAGTAGAAACAAAGTAATCACATAATTTAGAAGGCCTGGGAAGGCGGCCCAGCTAACTCAATTCCCTGCTTCTTGTCACAGCTCGTTGTTAAAAATCTTGGTGGATACAAACCCTTCCTCCACCTTTATGCTTGTGCCTGGACAGAGCCTGATCTGACACAAGATTTCAGTGTTTTCAACATTTTTAATATTTTCTCCTTGAATTTTAGTCTGGTGCCTTCACTTACTATTTTAATACTGATAATGGATTAACGTCTGAGCCTCAGTGATCTAGCAAACTCTCACTGCTTTTCCAGGTGAGAAGCAGGCTCCCTGTTTCTCCATGACAGGTACATGGCCAGATAGGATGCACGCCCCTGTCCCCATCCCTGCCCAATTCTGCCTGTATGGTCGGCCTGGCACCTCCAAGCTGTCACCAGTTTGTCTGGAAACAGTAACATACCATGTTGGGATGTATGGACCAGATGCTCGGAGGGTGCCTGAGTTCCAAGTTCTCTATCATATGAGCATCAGATAAGAATCTACAGAGAATCAAAAAGGACCTGGGTTCTAGAATGTGAGAAAATGGAGGATGTCTTAAAATTGGGGAGCAGGAAAGAATAACCCCCGTGGTAAGTGGAATAGGGTGTCCCTTCAATACTTTTACCTGTGGCTCAAAACAAAATGGGGGACTTTTTTTCTTTCACATTTTTATTTATATCACATATTCCAATTTTATTTGTGTGTTACTGATTTGTCTTTTGTGAACCATATATTTCTTTAATTTAATTTTAATTTTAATTTATTCATCTTACATCCTGATTGTTATCCCCTCACTTGTACTTTCCCATTCTCACCCTCCCTCCCTCTTTCACCCTATTCCCCTCCCCTAGACCTCTGACAGGAGAGGACATCTTCCCCCCCACCATATGATGACAGCCTATCAGACCTCATCTGTATAACCTGCTTCCCCTTCCTCTGAGTGCCTCCAGGCCTCCCCACCAAGGGCAAGTGATCAAATTTGGGACATCATAGTTCATGTCAGAGGCAGTCCCCACTCTCCCCACTACCATGGAGAATGAACTGTCCATTGGCTAGATCTGAACAGGGGGGCCTAGGTTTACTTCGTGCATTGACCTTGGTTGGTGCAGCAGTTTGTGCAGGGCCCCCTGGGTCCAGATCTGCCAACCTTGATGGTCTCCTTGGGGGGCTCCTGAACCATGAGGGATGTTTTTATGCACAAACTGGCGTTGACGAAGTCAAGTTCCAGCTGAGGGCAGGCACGAGGACGCAGGGTCCCTTTGCTGACCTCTCCCTGAGGAAGGCCCAGATGAAAGGCTCAGCATCAAAGCCTTGAAACCACCAAAGTTGTTCGCCAGGGAGAAGAGAAATCAAAAGGATCGAGATCTGGTTCAAATTGAGTAATTATGAAGGACTAATGAGAGACCGTTGCTGTCAAGTCAGGAGCTGCGTCTTCTCCATCAGTGGGTTTTTGCTGCTCTGGTCGTCTGCTTATTTAATAAAAGAGTCTGTGATTAAATAACAGGGCTGTTCCGATGCTAATCAATTTAATCTCAGCCATTTAAAGTGAAGGCAGACTTCACCATTTGCCCTCATCTCTGAGAAAGGAGTGGGGGAAGGACCCAGTGCCAACACAACCGGGGATCTTAAAGGGCTCTGTGGTCAACTCCATGGGGTCTGGGCAGTTAGTCAGATTTTAGCCCAGGGCTCTGCATCTGCCGCACTGCAGGCTTCCCCATCTCTCACACCTACCCCGATGGCATCTCAGAGTCAGACGGAAGAAAGCAATGATCCCAGGAGTGATAGCAATAATAGCAATCACAAAATGACCACGTGACCATTTTTTTCCAGTTCTTTTACCATATACCTGGCCCTGTTCTTAATTAATTAATTAATTAGTTTTTTTTTTTTGAGATAGGGTTTTTCTGTGTAGCCCTGACTATCCTGGAGCTTGCTCTGTAGACCAGGCTAGCCTAAGACTCAGAGATCCACCTGCTTCTGCTTCCCAAGTGCTGGGACTAAAGGCGTGCACCACCACCCACTGCCCAGATTTGTTTAAATATTTTGCACTCTTTAATTCTTAAAATATCCCTATGATGGAAAAACTAAAGCTTTAAAGACACTGATGCATCCCATACACCTGGGATCTTCCTGACAAGGTAGTACGTTCTCAACTAATATTGATTTAAATGAAGGAATAAAGTAACTTGTCCAGAGTCACACTAAGTAGGAAGTGGCAGAGGTGGATTTTTATACCTAAGTTTGTTTCATTTCTGCTCTGAATTTCTTTGAGATATTCAGGTAAATTCCTATGGACATAATAATATTGCTTACTAATATTTTTAAGTTTACACTTATTTATTTCATGTGCATGCATGTGTATTTGGGTGAGTATCCATGTGCCACAGTGTGTCTATGGAGGTCAGAGGACAACTTGTGAGAGGCAAATCACTCTTTCTATCATGTAGGTTCCAGGGATTGAACTCAGTTCTTGAGGCTCGACCACAAGAACTTTTACTTACTGGGTCGCCACATGTGTGTAGTACACACACAGGCACACACACACACACACACACACAGACAGATGCACACACAGGCACACACAGACACAGGCACACACACACACCATACATAGACACAGACACAGACACACACAGACACACAGACACACACACAGATGCACACACAGGCACACACAGACAGACACAGGCACACACACACCACACACAGACACAGACAGACAGACAGACAGACAGACAGACAGACACACACACACACACACACACACACACACACACACACACACACACCTGCCTGCCCGCCCACAGACACACACATTTATTTGAAATAGAGACTTTCTATTCTTGGCTGCTATGTAGACCAGGTTAGCCTTGGACTTGTTTTTTCCTCCTGCCTTTGCCTCCTAAGTACTGAGATTACAGGCATGAATACCCATTCCTGGCTTGTTTTAAGTAAGTATGTAAATGTATTTTTAAGCCATTTTTAGATATTAACCTAAAGAAAAAAAATGTCTTGGCAGACAGGACAAAGAAAAGAAATCAGCACCGTGTGATAGAAAGACAAGTGGTTGGTCCTAAAAAAAAAAAACCAAGCCTACCCCCTGTTCTGCACGCAGTAAAGTCCTCCCGTCCTCAGAACCCTACTCTGAAATGAATTCCACTGTGTTTACTTAAAGTGTGTGTGTGTGTGTGGTGGGGTGAGCTAATGGAACAGTCATTGGCTCATAGTATGTGCCTAGTTCAGTGTGTTTCCCTTCCATGGTGTGTTGGAGGCACCTAGTGATTCTCATTGGCAGCTAGGGTACACACACCCGCGGCAGCTCAAGGTTTGGGTCAGGGGAGAAGGGGAGCCAGGATGGGTGAGGATGACATATGCAGGCTAGGAGCAGTATACATGCATGCACATGAAATAAGTAAGTGTGGACCACTGTTCTTCATACTCAGCTTTCCCAGAACAACAGAAAAGCAGTTTGTTCACAGGTCCTTTACCAAAGGAATTTAGATGTCTGCCTTGGGCTATCTGAAGGTGGCCAAGCCAAAAAGGAGATAGCCCCATAGCAGCAGCCTGAAGGACAGTAATATATAAAACAGGTCCCCGGAGATGAAGGGCAAAGGTGATGATGACGTGAGAGTCATGAGTCTCCAGCTTAGGTCTCCAGATCCAAATTGCCATGCTGCCTTACAGCCAGATATTCAAAAGGTACTGATCCATGGATGGCATGTTCACAAAGGGGGCTCGTGCTGTCTAGTTGGTTGAAGAAGAAGAGGTTTTACAGCATCCAACAACATCATCTGTATCTGTAATCCATGGACTGTGGCACTAAGAAGTCAGATACTCTCTCTGCCCAATGTCCCCTTAGTCTCCTCTGTCTCTGCTTTTACTTTCCATGCTCAGTTGGGGACATTGGTGTGCCCTTTATGGTCACACATGGTTATCGTCAGCTGCTTTCCTTCTGTTCTAAGGCTGGGGAGACAGAGATCACCTCTTCCTTTCACTCAGAGACCAGGCATGAACAATCATAATGGCTTAAACTACCCTTGAGCACATTCGAGCCTCCTCCTTGCAGAAGGCATGCAGTTCACCAATGGCCCCACGCGGACCAAGGTCTGCACTACTGTGATTTCCTTTAACACGTCTGTCTATTTGAAAGATAACCAGTGCCCCCCACTGCTAAGGAAAAATGCTCTTTTATCTGAACGGTAAGAAATTTGAAGTTGAAGAATTTCAGCCTTTGGTAACCTCGGCTTTGAGGTTTTGATTTGATTTGGGCCAGGTGGTTAGCGGGAAGGGAGGAGCGTCACCTCAAAAACACAGAGCATCCTTATTCATCTCTTTTGCTTTGCCCGTTGTGTTACCACTCAGAAATTAGCCACCAATCTGCTCAGCACAGGGTGCTGGGGAGAAGCTCATAAAAGTCATGTGCTGAAATTAGAGACAGACTACGGCAGTTACCTGGCCTACCCACAGTGGCTTTCTCATAGTTGAAAGGGCAGTGGACAATGCCTTCCCTCCAGTAAATTTGACAGAAATAACAGGGTGGCGATTTGGCTCCTCAAACTGGCTAGAAATCCATCAGAGCAAGTGTGTAAATGTGTGGTACATGCAACAACTTTCCTGCCTAGGCACTCCCCTGGCTGACTTGTGGCTTACTGGATTACAGAAAAAGGAAAGTGGCTGTGGCCCCGAAGCAACAGGGACAGTGCTTGAAAGCTGAAAGGACCACAGAAAGAGCTTAGTATGGGCAGCATCCCAGCATCTCCAAATAGTCACAAAGAAAGAAAATAGCCACCAAGGCATCTCCTCAGTGCTGGCCCACTGGACACTGTGTCTTCAGGTCACATGTGTGGTCCCAGTTTTGGGTGTAGGATGGCATGAGAGATAGAGATTGTTTAGCATGGAGCCAGGCAGGTCTGGGTCGAATCCAGGCCACGGCACTATGCTGATTATAATGTCCTAGACAAGTCTGTGGCCTCTCAGAGCTTCCATCACCATCTTGCGGAATGAAGAAGGTTCTAGTTCCCACCTGCTCTGTAGTGAGGTTGTCAGGCTCAAACGAGATCCTACAGATACGTCTGTCTGTGAAAGGCATTTGGTAAATGTTTACTAGGCTGAAATGTCACCTTCGTTAGAGGTCTGATTAGTCCGTTACAGATACTGTCTCAGTTTTATTTGTCAGTATCTCGGGCTGGGTTCTGGCTGGTGATGTCTTCCACGAATTGTTTCATCAGCACGAGCCTGGCTTCCCAGTATTGGAGAAATTCCAGCTCCTGCCTGGGTTTGCAGTGCGTTCATGTGGCTGCTCCACTGCACACCTTCCGTACTGGGGTCCACGGAGCTGGAGTAGCTGCCCATTTGGTCCTTTCACTCCTCCCACCTGGGTCCCCTCTGGAGTTAGAGGATGCAGGAGAGAGCAAGAGAGCAAGGGTGCAAGGCTACAGAAATCAGCCAGTACTATATACACCAGACTCTCTGTAAGCACTGGGACCTGCGTCCCGCCCTCAGTACTCACACAAAAAACAGGTACAGCAGCACGTGCCTGTAATCCCATTCCATGGCTTGTAGAAACAGAAGGATGTCTAGGGCTTGCTGGATTGCCTCTCTGGCCAGTCAGCAAGCCCTAGATTCATGAGCGTGTCTGTCCTAACAAACTAATAAATATGTGATAGAAGGGCTACAGAGATGTGCAGTGGTTACAATCACATACCACTCTTGCAGAGGAACCCAAGTTCAGGTCCCAGAGCCTATGGTGGGAGTCCCCCAACCTCCTGTAACTCCAGGTCACAGGAGATCCGATGTCTCTGGCCTCTGCGGCACCTGCACTCACACACACATACTCCCCCACCCCACATAATTAAAAATATTAAAATGTTAAGGCCGAGAATGGTTGAGGAAGATACTCGACATTGGCCTCTGGCTTCCACACACATGTACACACATGTGCAAGCACACAAAGGCAAGCGCTAGAGAGCAGAAAAATTACCTTGTATCTGATCTCCACCTTGCCTGACTCACTCATAGTAGAGAGCACAATGTGAAATGTTTTTATCTTCTTTTTATTCCCAATTAGTAGTCAGGAAGTGTGCCTTGCCCATGCCAGCTTCCAGGACCCAGAACAGCTGTTGGCACAGAAGCGCTCAGTGAACATAAAGTGATTGAACAATGACAACGACAATCATGCTATGTGAAGTGTTTGCTTCTGACTTAGAGTTCCGGCTTCAGACCTCTTAGCTGGGTGTGGTGGTCCTTGCTTGCAACCCCAATACTTAGGAGCCAGAGATAGCCTGGTCTATATAGAGAATTCTAGCCCACCATGGTCACATAGTGAGACCCTATCTTTAAAAATATACAAAACCATAAAGACTTTCTGGGCTTGTTTGTTGCCAGCAGTGGCCAGTATCCCCCTGTGGAAGGAGAATTAACAACAAGACCTTGTGTCATAATCCCTGCAGCTTTTACCTTGTAATAGGTGTGGGTTTCTTTTCTTTTTTTTTTTTTTAACTAAAAATTATTTTTATATGTGTGGATGTTCTGTCTGCATCTATGTCTGTACAGCACATGTGTGACTGGTGCATGCGAGTCCAGATACATCAGAATCCCTGGGCCTGAAGTTATAGACTGTTGTGAGCTGCCTTGTGGGTACTGGAAATTGAACCAGCCAGTGCCCTTGACTGCTGAGCCATCTCTCCAAGGCCTCACATGTGGTTTTCTTGCTTTCTTTTCTTTTTTGCTTGCTTGCTGCTTGTTTTGAGACAGGATCTTTCTACATGCCCCTGGCTGTCCTGGAACCCACGGTTTCAGTGGTTCTTAACCTGTGAATTGAGATCCCTTTGGGATAAAATGGCCCTTTCACAGGGGTCACCTAAGATCATTAGAAAACACAGATATTTACACTATGTAGCAAAATTACAGTTATGAGGTAGCAATGAAAATAATTTTATGGCTGGGTGTGGTGGCGCATGCCTTTAATCCCAGCACTCGGGAGGCAGAAGCAGGCAAATCTTTGTGAGTTTGAGGCCAGCCTGGTCTACAAAGTGAGTCCAGGACAGCCAAGGCTACACAGAGAAACCCTGTCTCAAAAAGACCAAACCAAAAAGAAAGAAAAGAATTTTATGGTTGGGATCACCACAGCATGAGGAACTGTATCAAAGAGCTGCAGCATTGTCTCTCATGTGTTGGGATTAAAGACATGAGCCACCACGCCCTGCCATGTGGGATTTTTTATTTTTTGTTTTTTGTTTTGTTTTTTCAAGACAGGGTTTTTCTGTGTAGCCTTGGCTGTCCTGGACTCACTTTGTAGACCAGGCTGGCCTCGAACTCACAGAGATCCACCTACCTCTGTCTCCCGAGTGCTAGGATTAAAGGCGTGCGCCACCACTGCCTGGCGCCACATGGGTGTTTAGCGATCATTCTTACTTGGAGTAAGTGGCTTCGGCATCACTGAAAAGGCCACTGAAAGGCCATCTGATCACCATGCTTGACTCTTGAAGCCTATGGCAATGCCTGTCGGAGTGGGGCTGGTGGCTGCGGGTTGGAGTCTGGGTTCCGGCTTCCACTGGGTAGCCTCTGGGGTTGTTCTAGAGGAGACTTGTGCTGCGAAGGAGAGGGGCTCTTGTCTGCCCTCTCTCTCAACCTATAGCGAAAACTGCCTATTCTGTCTGCTTGACAAAGTACTTGAGCCCCAGGAATTCAATTTGTAACATCACAGACTTTGTAACCTGACAGTGCCAGGTAACATCAGACAGCGGTGTAGCTTAGACTGTGCATACACACAGGGCCTTCCTTTTATTCTAGGTACCACAGCCTCATCTGTGGTGCCCATGGTGGTTGGGCCTGGTGAGTGGTGTTTTGGCTTTATAGATAATCTCTATAGGGACTTGAGCTTCCTCCTGCCCCACCCCCACCCTATTAAGATCCAGGATGTGATACTATAGCACCTCGAGGCAGGAAAAGCTAAACTCAGGGAGGGCCTGGGTTCCTCTGAGCACCAGGGCCTCCCTGCAGCTGTTGCTCGTATCCTCACTTAGCACATGTTGTTGGTTGACACACATCTGCTTGCTTTCTCTGCTGTGCAGTCTTTAAGCCAGTATCCCAGGATGAAGACTCCATCAAACATCCCCAGGGAAGATGTGAACTCCTGCCACACATGCTGGAAGGGTGTAAAGGTTTTTGCCTTTGCAAGTAGAATCCTGAACTTCGAGTATCATACCATTGCATGGAACTTCCAGCAAATTAATAATCTCTGCCAGCTCCAGCTTACTTACCTGTAAATTGGGAACTATTTCTTGCTATACCTGTCTCAAAAAGCTACATATTGGTTGGGTGCAGTGGCACACGCCTGTAGCCCTAGCTGTTTGGGAGGGCTGAAGTGGTAGGGCTGTTTGAGGCCAGGAATTCTAGGCCAGTCTAAGCAACATAGATGTGTCAGATCTGTGAGCACCAGTATGTGGAATTCCCTCCCCCGCTACAACACATATACAATCACCATACAAACCAATGAACTAGTTTCTCTGACATCCTGCTGCTTTTTCTAAAATTGCAAGTGAATGATGAATTGATGAGGATCAGTCCCTGTATAAGCACAAAGCATCCTCAGAACACACATGTTCATGAAGTGTCTGCCAGTATCCTCTTGAAGGTCCCCACCAGGCACAGTGAGTGGAGTATTTGCCTTTTGAACATGAGCATCATCCCAGAATATCTGAGTTTGCATCCCAAGTATGCCACTCTCTCTCCTTCCCCGCCCCACTTTCTTGTTTCCTTCCTTCCTTGTTTCTACTTTTGTTTTTTGTTTTGTTTTGTTTTGTTTGAGATAGAATTTCTCTGTGTAACCTTGGCTGTCCAAAAGGGAAGGCACTTGGAGGCAGGGGCTGATGCAGAGGCCATGGAGGAGTGCTGCTTACTGGCTTGCTTCCAGTGGCTTGCTCAGCCTGCTTTCTTACAGAATTCAGGACATGCTCAGGCATGACACTACCCACCATGGCCTGAGCCCACCCCATTGATCATTAACTGAGAAAAATTCCTTACAGCTGGTTCTCCTGGAGGCACGTCCTTGACTGAGGCGCCTTCCCTGCTGATGCCTCTAGCTTGTGTCAAGTTGACACAAAACCAGCCAGTACACTGACCTTGTACAAGGATTAGAACAGATATTTTCAAGGGCTAGAGTCTTTCCATTCAGATCTGCTCTTCCAACTCAGTCAGAATTAGATCCTAGTATCTAAATTTCTAACTTATATGGAAACATTTAGAGAAAAAAATAGAGGTTTATTGACTGACTGATAGATTGATGATTGATGATTGATTGATTGATGATTGATTGCTTGTTGTAGCATGAATAAGCATAGGCAATGCTAGCCAATTACCTCACCACAGAGTTTAGTAACCGCTCCTGGTTCTTGGGCCTTACTACCTTGCATCCTTGCCTGAAGCTTTTGGGTCACATAGTAGTTATTTGGTTGGTTGTTTCCTTCCCTAACCAAAGCCACAATCCTGTTTACATTTCAATTTTGTTTTCTCATCTGTCTTGCAGCGGAAACGGAAGCAGAGTGCCCAGGATGAAGATGCCGTCAGCCTGTGCAGTCTTGACATAAGTGTAAGTTCAGTTCTTTCTACTCCCCCTCCACCCCCTGCACACCATGACAGCATCACTCTTAGTATGGATGTTATTTGTCACCATGCTGTGTACTTAAAGTGGGCTTCCATCATCCGACTGTGGAGCTGTAACCTACTGGACTTAAATATATATATATATATATATTTTTTTTCATTTTACTAGAAAAAGTTATATAGCTAACTGGAACTCCAAACCAATTTATTTATTGCCTATGCATTTTCCCTCATAAAATGAATTATAAACTTAGGCATCTGAATAGAATCTAGATTAATCCCACTGTGCATTTTGAGATGCTGGTGATTCCTCACCTGGAAAATAAGGCAGAGAAGACTCCACTTGACTTTGTGAGTCAAATATAATCGTGAAAATGAGAATACCAAGCATAACACCTAAGATCTGTTAAGCAGAAGCGCAAGTTTGTGAAAGAGCTCGATGATTTGGTAGCTGAATGCTTAGGTTGGCAGCGGTCGGAAGTCCCACCCTAGAAGTTTCATTTTGGTGACTCTGCGTGGACTCTGGTCCTATGACTGACACAACTGAGAAGCCTCCCTCTCTGGGGCTAGAGTGACATCTGAATCCTTCCAGGCTCCTCCTGTCCTCCTCTCCCTTCGTCTCAGATGTTCTTAGCTATCCATGTAACACTGGGGTGTTTCCTACAGAGACTGTGAAGTGTTCCATGGCGTGTGAAGGCTCCAATATTTAACAAGCCACTGTCTGTGCCTCAGCTTCTTCACTTGGTTGGACAATGGGTCTTCTAAAACCCTTGTGAAAACAGGAAACTCCTTGAATGTAAATTATTAGGTTCTCAGTTAACGCCACTGATTTGCCAAAATGAGCAATGCTCTTTTAGCTATTTTTAATTATTGCCAAATTTCCTGATGTAACAGCCTTGGTGGAGTGATCCTGAGCTGGCTGCTAATCGTGTACTTAAGTGTCTTTATTTCACCATATGGTGTTTATCTATCCTAGTCTTTTAGACCATCAGCTTGATGGAGTCAGGCCCGGTTACCAGGTTGCTATGGTAACAAGACAAAAAAAGATGTTCCTCTGGAGTTTTCTCTATTCATTAGATATTGTCTTACTGACAGGGGAAGCTATGGAACTTCTCTCGTCAGCAGTAAGGTTTAGTGTGTGTTTGGGTATTTTTAATTTTGTGGAACTTTATTTTTAAGACGTTTAGGATCTGTGGTCCTTAGCCATCACGCATTTCAGTGTCCTCGGTTTGCAGATGAGGTGCTACCCACCTGGGGGCAGCGGGCAAGCCTTTTGTCCAGGCATTTCTCAGAGCCTGCATCAGAGCACAGTCATCTCCGCTGAAAGCTGGTATTTGTTTTTCAGGAACATGTGTCTCTAAAAGCTTTTTACCCAACAACTGCTGACCTCCGATCAGAGGGGATTACTGGCAGTTTTAAGTCTGACTTGGTTTTTGTCTTGATGGACATCAATGGCCTTGCCTCCTCCTTCAGGTCACCCAGGTCTCAGATAATGAATAATTCCTAGGTAATGATTTTCTTCCCCTGTGCAATTGCAGATGTTTCCTCTTATCTTGACCGACTCATGCATCATGCTTTGTCACGGTAATGAGATTTTATAGAAGAAAAATCTACCCCATTTCACTAATAGGGCTATCTTAGGGGTCCAGCTATGGCCAGGCTGGGTTTCCTCCAGTCATTGCCACATAGTATTTATAACAACTGTACACTTGAGAGACCTGGAAGCTGTTGTAGGGCCATGAAGTTGCCGTGTTGCAGGTTCCACTGACCCTATCATCATACAGAGGTGACAGGAAGTATGGCAGGACCAAGCATGGCCAAGAAGAAGCTTCTCACTTCAGACCTGGCACTCTGTGTGCCCTCAGAGGAGATGAGCTAAACCAAGCCACCCATGAGACTATAAAGGCAAGGACATCTGAAGATTGGAGCCCATTGAACTTAGTTATTCTGCTAAGGAAGCGCTCTTTATAAGTTGGTTGCTATGGGGACTGTGTCTGTGCTTGTGAGTGGCGGTGTCTGGGAGAGTCTTTACAGCAACAGTCCTGAAGGGGTGTCTTTTCTGTTGTTGCTTTTTCATAATTTTGCCCAAACTGGCTATTAACCCAAAGACTCAGCAACACCCCTTGCTTTTGTAACGGGGACTGTGGTGCGTGGCACAACCAGCTGTTGTTTTGACCCTATTGCTGTGCATCAGTGGAAAGTATTTTGGGGCGGGGGAGGGGGGAGTTGGTTTCCTTAGTGGCTCGTGGTGGAAGGTGTGAGGGTTTAGTAAGACAGGCACTTCTCAGTTTTGCCTCCACTTCCTACGTGATAAGACAGCCATGGGATGTGTGCTTTGGACAAGAAGCTGCCAGGGTCAGCAATGAGGTTCCTATTCAGTCTTATCCTAATGCTGAGAACACAGTAGGCTTTCGGTAAATACTTACTCTATAATGAGAGGGGGTGAAGAGGGGAGGGTGGAAAAAAGGGGGGAGGGAGAGAGGAAGGGAGAGAGGAAAGGAGGCAGAGGGAGAGAGAGGAGAGCTCTAAGGAGTACTTTTAAAGAAACATGGCATTAAGAAGCTAGGGATTGCTTGCAGAGGTGAATTCCCCCATTGATTATAAAGTCAAGCTGAATTTGGTGACACACCTAAGCAGTCAATCCCAGCATTTAGGAGACAGAGGCAGGAGAATTGTGAGTTTGAAGCTTGGCTGAGCTATTGATTGATTCTGGGACATCTGTGGACCCGGAAGCCCCTTCATTGAGAACTCCTTTTACAGGGGACTCTATAAGGTCTTGAAGCCCAGGGGAGGATGACCTGCCTCCGGAGAATTGTTCTCCAGTTGGGACTGGAACGTGTTCATAGTTGACAAAATAATTGGTGTCTATTTTCTCCCTGCCAGTTGAACTGATTGATCCATTGCCTGAGCCCCCAGCTTCCGGAGAGGACAGAACACAAACTATTTTAGAAACGAAAAATAAGGAGGCATATATTTTTTTTGAGAACAATTTGCAGAGTGGAAAAGGCTCCCGGCAGCCGCCCCCAAATCTCTTCTCACGTCAGAGGATACGAGTGGGCTGCTTGTGAGGAGATCGTTTCTCCCACTGCAGTTTGCTGGTTTAAATCCTGACGATTGAGAGACGCCTGAGTGGGACTCTGACTGAGTCCTTGATGTCGTGTGAAGGCTTTGGCAAGGAAGCCAGCTGTGTTCCCAAACAAGAACTTAGCTTAGCCTGAAACGAATGAGCCACGGGCTGGACATAAAAAGCAGCCCCTGGGGATAACGTGCTAGGAAAGGTGTTCACTGTAGAAATGCAGGGAGATGGGAAGAGGACCACACGTGACGGGCCCACTTCAGGGCAGCAGCTGTGTCTCCACATGCTGCCCTCCTGTCATCATATATGTCCCTTTATGACGTTTGCACTGCAAGATATTTCAGACATACAGAATAAAGAGAGTGTGAAGCCCTGAATGGCAATAGTACAATTGAAGAAGTATTTCCTTAGCAGTGGAGCATTTGCAAGCCCAGAGCACCATCAGCTTTGATGTCTTTATTACTGTCTTCTGTGTCCACAAACTGATGACATCCTGCGTTCCTGAATGCCGTGTATAGTTTAAGCCAGCCCCTTAAGTTTCTGTAAGCATATATGATTTTTCTTTTAGAAAATTCTGTTTACTTATTTATTTGTATTGTGTGTGTGCATGCATGCAAAGGTCAGAGGACAACTTATCGGAGTCAGTTTTCTCCTTCCACCCCGTGAGTCCTGGGGATTGAACCCAGGTCATCGGGCTTGACGGCAAACGCCTTTACCTGCTCAGGCAACTTGCTGGCCTCTAAGCACTTACAGTTTAAAAATTGGGATCACAGCACACGTTAAATTATTTTGGGATTTTTCACTTACTATTTGAGAGTACTATTTGTATCCCACACTATTCTTGAAAGACATTATTTTAAATAACTACATTGTCAAAGGAAGGCACCGAATTCATTCAAGCTGTCCTTTCTTAGGAATTTATGTAAGCATCTACTTTTCTCTGTTATAAATAACACTGGTGGGCATCCAAGAATATGCTTGTGTAATCCTTTTACTCAGCAGGGATACAGAATTCCTGGCTCACTGGTTGTAGCCCCAAAGGAGCCATATGTCCCTCTTGTCAGTTGGAGGTGGAAGCCAAGCTTGGAGATGCCAAGTATCTTCTATAGAACCTGGCGGGAGATGCTCGTCTCAGCCGCCTGGCCCGTCCCTCTTCCCTTGCTAAGTCTGTGATGTGCTTGTGGACACTTGTCCCTCCCCTTCGCATGGCCCTCTTGGCTGGTGACGTTGGGGCTAACCCCGCTACTTCCTTTCTATACGAATGGGGCTTTTCTGTGGAAGGTAATGTCTAGACCTGATTGGGAGGGGACAGGTTGGAGGTGACATCCTTCCTCTATTTTCTTCGCCAGCTTGCAAGGACCAAGATAAACTGTGCCGAAGCTCCTGCAAGTTATACCTGGGGGGTGCGTAGCATGCTTCATGCTTTTGAGTTTGTTCAGTTGTGACAATACCTCTTCTGTCCCCCCGGGAGGGAGGCATCTAGACATAGGCAGACCTTGCACTTTCCCTCTCTGGAGAGATGAGAAACAGGCCAGCTGCAGCCTTTGTGCAAGAGGGTGACCTCAGGGCTTCCTCTAGAGGGGAGACCCTCTCTGTGTATGCCTGGGGCCTCATCCCTGGCCTCCCTGCCTCCGTATACCGCTAGGTTGTCCTGTTTTTATAATCCCTACCTCCAGGGCACAGGCTCTGTAAGTACTCCAAAGCAGGAGTCGCCTGAGCCCTGCCCACCTGCCTTGCTTTAACCAGAACCACAGCCTTTCTCCTGTTTTATATATGGGCTGGTTTCCTCTCGGTTTCGCAAAACTGTCTGGCTCCATCTTGCCACTGAGCCTGTGCACATACTATCCCCTATGTCTGGGATACACATTAGCCTCTTAGTGCTTCTCCTGACTCGCCCTCTTGTCCTTTATCTCCAACTGCCGACCAAGAGTTCCCAGGATTCCTTGCATCCCTCCCTCTAGCCATTCTCAATTTCGTTTCCCCATCCTCCTCCCAACATCACAGACATGTGTTCCTGTCATCGCTGTTACCACCCAGTTTTGTGATACCCGCTTCCCAGAGAGCCTCGGAGCTCTTTGTCTTCTCCCTTTGTCAGGTAGGTGCTCAGCACCCCGCACGGGCCTCAACCCATAGTAGGTGCTCAATAAACATTGGATGAAGATAGACGTGGCATCTCTTTCATAGTATGGACGACTCGAAGGAAGGAGGTGAAACCTTGGAAAGTCAGTGCAGTATGAAAGGAAAAGTAGGTGGAGTCTGAAGAGTCTAAGACAGGAGCTGAGATGAATGTATTTATCCAGATGTTTAATGCTAGGAGATCTTTCAGACTCTGATCATTCAGCAGGCTGCCCCGAATTCATTACGGCATGTGGTACAGTCATGCGCTGTTTACAAGTTTTACTGGATAACCTAGGAACTCTGTCAAGGCAAATAGTATTTGTTATAGGTGCCCCATAAACATGTCTGGGATGAGTGAGTGAGTGAGTGAGTGAGTGAGTGAGTGAGTGAGAGAGTGAGCGAGTGAGTGAGTGAGTGAGTGAGAGAGTGAGCGAGTGAGTAAGTGTGTGAATGAGCCTCGGGCTGGGTTCCTCAAAAGGGTGTGTCAGAGCAGCTTTATTTTATTTTACAGTTATGCATTTTCTAGTGTAAAGAAGAATCCAAATGTCAGGGATGTGAGGACTGAATTGCTGGAGACTTCCACAGTAGACTGTGGCAATCCGAGACGCGTTAGACACACGTGTCAGAAGTCGCCAGTGCTAAGTGAGTGCTTGCTGCACGGTCAGCCCACATCTCATCACTTCATCCAGATGTCACCCCTTTAGGATGAGGCAAATGGGAGTGCGGAAGCCGCAGCTTGCCTGAGTCTTAAAGATGGCACGCAGCACGGCAGCCATGTCTGCGCTCCATACACCCTAGTGCTAGTGTACTTACTGTGTTAGCAGACAGCATGGCCTGGAGAGGGGTTTTAAGTATTCATATGTTTTGTACTTCCTAAATCCCTCACTAATTCTCCCCGCAGACCTTTGACCCTTTTGTAAAATGAGGATATTGAGGGTGCATGAGCCATGGCCTCAAAGTCAAGGCCTGTAGATTCAAACCCAGGAGTCTGCTTGGCACAGCTTCCCCACACTGCCTCAGGATAAGGAAGAGAGGGGAGAAAAAGCCCTTGGCTCTGCAGCTTGAGTACTGGATGATTGACGGGCCATTCAGTTGGTCACTTTTGCACCCGGTGAAGTATGTAGCGGACGCACCCTTGTTTTCATTACCTATGCATTCCAGTTACTTGTGGTGCTGCCTGGACACTTCGGCATCTATGCTGGTATAAACAGGGGTGAAAGCTTTTCTGTCTTCAGGAAGCAAAGCCGTGTTACAGAGTAACAGAAAGATTATTTTATCTCTTCCCACAGAGTCCAGATAATTAAAAAAGATAACCATTTCTGCAGGTTTGGTTTTTGTTGACCATTCTGGAACTTGCTACCTAGGGAGATTAGCCTTTTCTTAGCCTGCAGGAGGCCTTGATGAATTACACAGCAGGTTTTAATAATGCTCTTATCGCCCAAGAGACCAGGAGGGCTGTAGAGATCAGCTTTCATTAGCACACCCTCATCTGTAATCTGTGGACATTCTGCATTTGGGATGCACTATTGTTCGTGCTGCCTGTAGACTCCTTTGGGCATAAGGTAGCAGGGACCCCCACTTTCAGGAGGTTGCCCTGAGTCTGCCATCTGATATAGCTTGACCAGTGTTAATGTAAGCACATTGCATCTTACTTTTGTCCTACTCAATTATTATGATTATTAAGTGTAGGGCCAAAGAACTATGCAAGCTTTTCAATGACAAACCCCACGACCTTCAAGACCCTCTCAGATGCTAATGGCTTTAGTAAGTGCAGATCAGCATAGAAGTCTTTTTGGGCTCTCTGTGGGTGACGTCAGTGGGGCTCAGATTAAAAGAGAGTTCCTGCACTTCGTAATGTCTGTTTAGTTTTGTGATCAGAATGACAAAGTTGAGAGGCTTGGGCACAGAACTTGACTCTGTGCCTCAGCTTTTGTGGGATCTTTTATTTTTACTTTTATTTACTTATTTATTTATTATGTATACAGTATTCTGCCTGCATGTATGCCTGCATGCCAGAAGATGGCACCAGATCTTGTTATAGATGGTTGTGAGCCACCGTGTGGTTGCTTGGAATTGAACTCAGGACCTCTGGAAGAGCAGCCAGTGCTCTTAGCCTCTGAGTGGGATCTTTCTATTAAGGTTGAAGTCTGGCATTTCCAGATAGCCTCCGAGCTTGGTACAAGATGATGGACTCCCTTTCTCAGCTGAGTTCCCTCTCCACCCGATCTGGAAAACCCCAGAACCTCTATGGAGCTTCACATAGCTCTCAGGGAGATTACAAACCCAACCCTTTCCTGATAAGAAACCCATTCAGCAAGCACCAGGGAATTCCTGGAGATATCCACTGTATGGTAATAAGATATCTTGGTGTCTTGGCTTTCAACCAATGACCTTTGACTGTATCTGGAGTTCTCCCTCCCCCTCCCCTCCATAGGATAATTAAGTCCCCCCTCCCCCTCCCTTTTTTCTTTTTCTTTCTTTCTTTCTTTTTTGTTTTGTTTTGGTTTTGGTTTTGGTTTTGGTTTTCCAAGACAGGGTCTCTCTGTGTAGCCTTGTCTGTCCTGGACTCTCTCTGTACACCAGGCTGACCTCGAACTCACAGCAACCGGCCTGCCTCTGCCTCCTGAGTGCTGGGATAGAACTGTTTTGTTACATGTAAACCAAGTATCCCTGGCATCCCTAGCCCCCAGCGAATCAAACGCATTCACCCTCAAAACCTCTCCCACTGCCCAAGGTTTATAATGTCCCTGATTCTACTCCACCACCATGGTGTCTGAGACTCATCATTTATTCTGTGGAAGGAAGGACTCCTCGAAGAATTGCCGAATGCCCTGAGCTTGGCTGCCAATTAGACAGCCACCTTGCCCAGCTGCCATGAGTTTCTGGACTGAGCCACGTGCTGCTGGCCTTGGCAGATGTTGACCTGCATCCTGTGTCTCACCCATGCAAGCTTTGAAATATCTTATACTTTACCCATGGACTTCTTGGTAGAGAGGTCTGAGTGTTTTAGAGTAATAATCTGGAGCTGAATGTGGTGGTTTGAAGACGATAACCCACATAGACTCATATGTTTGAATGCTCGTTCCCCCAGTTGGTGGAACTGTTTGGAAAGGATTAAGAGGGGGCGTGCCATTGGGGATGGGCTTCGAGGTTTAAAAACTCCCCACCTTTATGAGTTATCTCTCTTTCTTTCTTCCTCCCTTTTTTTTTTTTTTTTTTTTTTTTTGGTTTTTCGAGACAGGGTTTCTCTGTGTAGCCTTGGCTGTCCTGAACTCACTTTGTAGATCAGGCTGGCCTCGAACTCACAGCGATCCACCTGCCTCTGCCTCCCGAGTGCTGGGATTAAAGGCGTGCGCCACCACGCCCGGCTCTCTCTTCTTCCTTTTTGTTGTCCCTATAAGCTCCCAGCTACTTTTCCAGTGCCATGCCTGCTTGCTATGGCAGCCATGGACTCACCCTCTGGAAACCGTAAGCTCAATAAACTCTTTTGTAGATTGCTTTGCTCATGTTGTCTTAGCGCAGGGCCTAGCCAGGTTGGGTTTTGTTGTTGTTCGTTTTGTTTTGTTTTTGATTAGGAATCTGGAAGGCTTTAGGACTAGAAGAGTGGTTGACTGCTGTACATGGGGCTTAAAGGACCATCCCAGTAGGAGCTTAGAAGACAATGATGCTGACAGTAATGTTGACCATGGAGGCCCAGCTCCAGAGGTTTCAGAGGGGACAATAGTAACGACTGGGACACAGACCATTCTTGTGGTGTTTTGACAAAGAATATGGCTGCTTTTTGCCTTTGTCCTAAGACTCTGCCTGAAGCTGTTTGAAAAGTTTCATTGGTGGAGGAGAGTTCAAGACGGCCTAACACTGATAGACTCTGCTGTGCAGTATGTAGTTCTTAGTGGACATTCTTGTGCAGAGCCACAGAGAAAAGGAGCAAATGGGGCAAAAAGAAATATAAAAGGTACAGTTTGAGGGGAAAAAAAGAAGACCAGTAAATTAAGTGCTGAGCCTTTGTTTGTGTTGAAAGAGATAAGGAGAAATGGAAGAGGAGTGGTACTGGAATGCAATGTTAAGCCCGGTACCGGGGAGGCCAAGGCAGGAGGATTACTTTGAGTTCAAATCACCCTGTGCTACATAGGGAGTCCTTATCTCAAGCAAACAAACAAATAAACAAGATGCATTAATACAAATGACTAAAAGAAAAAACAGCTATGCTAGAGTTGGAACTGTTGATATATGACATTGTTAGTAAAAGATGGAGTTAGGGATGAATACTAGCCTTTCCCTTTTCTTGCAGTCTGAGACTCCAGCCCATGGAGTGTATTGCTGCCTCTATCAGTCGAACCCATCTCTCTCCCATACATGCCCAGAGACTCATCTCCGGGGCATCCTATATCCTGCCAAGTTGATAATCAGTATTAATAATCAAACCAGCTGAAAGCTTGTTTTAAATAAGCCACTTTTCTAAATAATATTCAGTAGGACTCCATGCCATTGGTTTCATTCTATAAAGCTTCTCTCAAATCCAAGCCTTCATAATCAACGGACGAGGGTTGATAACTCTCTGGCAGTTTGCCTTTCACACAGAGCCAGACTCCAGCTGAGCAGCTGCAAGGGTTGCATTATCTCTAGAGTAGATGGTCAGGTCTAGGCCCTCCTACCTAGCTTCCCGGCCTCTGCCCTTGCCTCTCTGTTAGACGCTTTCATCCCAGCTGATCAAGGCTCTCCTTAAGTCTAAATCCTATCCTGTGTTCCCCATCCGTCCATCTTCCTTAGTGGCTTTTACACATTCTCCTAGCGTCGAGGCCCAGCATGATACTGTTTTTCTAGCTGCTCACTACACTGTCCCTTCTTCCTTGTATCCTGATTATCCTGACCTCCGCCCATGCTTGCGCCTCAGCATCTTTGCACCTGCCTTTTCTCTAGAGAAATCCAGTTAATTACTCAAGCAACTCCTGCCTCCGTTTCCTTCAGATGTCCATAAAAAGACATGTTCTGTCCATTTGTTGGAAATAGCAAGTCTATCTCACCCTCCATATTACCTTCCCTTTCTCTTATTTCTCTTTTCTCCCCCCTAATCCTTACCTTCAACTGCCACGTCATATATATCTTATTACCTGTCTCTCTACACTAGACTATGCCTTATTTTATTTTATTTTCTACATTCTGAACACCTAGGGCAATAGCTGGCGCAAGCCAAGTCTGAGGAACACTGGTTACATAAAGAAATGGCCCCATCATCACCTCATGTTGTCTTTGAAAGTTATTGAAAACAAGAGCTCGATTTATCTTGGCAGCATTTTAAGAATGTCTTTCTTCCTCTACACACATACTTACATTCCTTCATTTTTTTTTTTTAAATAAAAACCAACAAAACAAGAGGAAAGCTAAGATGTACCTGAACAGACTTAGTGACAGACAAAGCAAGATTAGTGAAAACAATGCAGGGATTCACTGAGCTAGTAAAAAGATCAGCCTAAAGGTGGAGTGTGACCATGTGGCGTGATGCAGTGTGCAGGCCATCTACACCGTCACACAGAGGGCTGACTCCATCCACTTCTGCCTCAGCCACTCTTGCAGGTGTCTCTCAGGATAATGGTAGGCCTGGAGATTTTCTGTTAATATAAACAGCACTCTGCTCCTGGGTATCTTTTTCTTTCCATTTAATGACATTGCCACCACTTACTGTGTCCAACACATGCTTACCAGGTGGGAGAATTGCAAAGAGCTGTCAGTCAACACTCAGTGCTTTGTTTACCCACAATCGAGGGAAGAACAGATTCTGGGTTCTCAGCCAATGGTGGGATGCCAGCATGTGCTTTGTATCTTGCCCTGGAGAGTATGTTCTGGCCAGTCCCATGCAAATGAGATGGGGCCCTATGTCTTGAACATTTTCCATACAAGAACATTAGGGACCTGCTTTGGGGAAGCCACAGTATTTTATCAGATGAAGGTGTACCTGCTTCTCTCAGCTGGATGAAGAGTGCTTTCCCAGTGTCCTTCCAGGACTCCCGGGGGAACTGCCCCTGGGAGAGTAATGCTGAGACCCTGACAGGTCAACCCCTACCTGCCTTATGAGTAGAGTTTGTTTGCCAAGGTGTAGACTTAGAATCCCTCTCCTGACCCCTTTCAGAGGTGGCAGGAAACTATAAGTGAACCTCAAAAGGGACCCTAAGATCCAGTCAGCTTTGTCATACCAAACTCAAGAGAAAGGTAAGTCTGTCTGTCTGCCTGCCTGCCTCCTGTGCACCTGTGTTTCATTTTGTTAAAGCACAGGTAACTTGCTTATACCTAACAGAGACAAGTGCACTTGGAATGAGAGTCCATCCAGGCTTCTTTAAAAAAATTATCAGAGAGTGGCTGCCTTATCAAGAACTGATCAGAGAACAGGATGGAAGCACAGCTGGGTTCTGGCCAGGGCCTCTTTCAGAGTTGTGGGCTGTAGGTTTCTTGTACCATCAGATGGAAAAGAAAGAATAAGAGTGCACCAGGATCTCTCTTGGGTCACTAACCCCATGCATGAGGGCCCCACCCCTATGACCAAATTAACTCCTAGAGGTCTCACCCACCACCTTCACACTAAGCTTGAATTTCAATTCATTAATTTTAAGGCATACAAACATTCATTCCTCAGTGCCCGTTTTAGTTTAAAGCTGAAATGTCACCCACAGCCTTATGTTTTGGACAGTTATTCCCCAGCTAACACACTATTTTGAAAGATGCTGGACACTTTGGGGCATAGTATACATATCTTTGTGCATTCTCTACCATGGTCAGCAGCTCCGTTTCACTCACTCGGTCTTGCAGCATAAGGAATCACTTTCCTTTCTAGCAATTGTGTCCCCACAACATTGCGTCTTCTGCCACCTGCAATTTTACATGTCCCTGTGTTCCTTAGTAATGATCTTGAGACAGTTGAACTTGAAATGACTGCCAGACTGCAGTACTGAGACTGCCTTGTGCTGGTCATCCCTGTGGGGAGGTAGAGTTCCTGAGATGAGAAATGAGCTTTTTCTTGGGCCTTGGGGGTGGGGATGTTTTGTGGGAGGTGTTGCTGTGTGTTACACTTGATGCACGGACTCCTGGGAAACCAGAGTCAGGAACAAAATTGCCTCAGGGACCTGGGATGTTTATTTGTTTTGGGGGTTTGTGTTTGAATGAAGAGTGCTGTTTAACTGCCTAGACGCTGAGATGATAGATGTTACAGTCCGTGTGTTGTGGTCTCAAAGAGGGAGTGCTTCTCTGAGAAGAAAGGTTTCCAGTCACGTTTCAGATCGTCTGTGGGGAGGAGCCACTGGGACCCTTTCCTTTAGGAATGTCTTTCTGTGACTTGGAGTACATGTCTAGTGTATGAAGTCCTTGAGGGTCACATCAGTGGTATTTGGTTCTATTTCTTGTTCATTCATATCCTTACTGATTGGCCATATCCTGTGCCCTCCCTGCACTCATGGCGGCTGAGCAAAGCCTGTAAAGGTTTGGGGTTCGTTTCCCATTGCAGACAAAGTACCCAAGAGAATCCACTCAAAGGGAGGCTGATTTATTTTCACACAGGGCTTTAGTCAAGGGTGATCAGCTCCACTCCGTTGACCCTGGCGTGAGCATGACACTGTGGCATAGGGCCTGTAGTGGAGAAAAGTTCCCCCACTTTGTGGTCATCAGAAAGTGGGACACAGGGACAGATGATTCAACTCCCCCCTCCCCCTTCAACTAGGTCACATCCTGAGAGTCTGTCACCACCTCAAGGCTCATCAAATTATAGATCAATCATTGCTTTACTCTACAAATGAGGTCTGACCGCTTGCACCAAAGCCCCAAAGGTAGGGCAGCCATGGTTTTTTAGCACTTGGTCTTCTGGGCGCATTTTTAATTCAAACCACAACTGTCCAGTGGTGGAGAAAGCTTTAATTGTCAGAGTTTCAGGGCTATAAGAACAATGGGAGATAAAAAGCTTCAAATGTGAGAGAAATATGCTGCTGTTTAGGTTGTTTGACCAAAGACCTTGACCTAGTCATGAGAGGTCAAGGAAGTCTCCCTTGGGGAAGTGGAAGCTGCAAGAAGAAAAAGAAGTAACCGGGTCTTTAGGGAGAAGGAAGGAAATGCCACCAGGGAACAACAGTTGCCAAGCCTTTGTGGTAGTGTGGACTGTGCTGTCCTGCCGCAGAGAGGGCTGGCAGAGATGAGCAGGAACCTGACTCTGCAGCCTTCAAGGTCATGCCCAAGACCTCAGCCATGGGAAGCTTGTGCTGAGCAAGAGTACGGTTTGGGTTTGCGAAGATAAATCCTGGCTGCTGAGTGATGCCTTGCTCCGAGTCATTCTCCCTACCTGCTGGGATGCTGGAAGATATGAGCAGTTAGGGGGCTTCCCTGGATGCTTTGCCTTTTATATTATGGCAAACGCAGGACTATGTTGTAATTAGGACACACCCAATGTGATTCGTTAGACAAACCAAACCAAACCCCGCAGATAAGTAGGAGTGAAGTAGACTGGCCTAGAAGCTGTGGAGAAAGAAAGAGGAGGTTCGACTCCGAGGCTTCTCTGATGTGGGAGTCCTTTGTCAGCAGTTGTCACAGGCACACTCAGCTATAACCACAAACATTTTCCAGTGGAGGAGTGTTAAAATCTATTCCACTGCCCTTTTTTTAAAAAAAAATCTAATAGTGGGGCAAATGAAAGGCAAGAAGCCTTGGTCAGCTGTTCCTAAGTGACCTGGCCCCAGCAGAGGTTCCCCAAGGTGAGAAGGTCACCATGGATCAGCCATGGCCTGATAGAAATAGGAAACATGAAAACAGGGTTGCTCCTGTGTCCTGTGGGTACAAGTGGACTGCTGTCTCTACACAGTGTCGCCCGGCAAAATAAAGCTGGTGGAATTCTTTGTTCTGATCAAGGGCATGGAGTTAGGAAACTACTTTCCTGTCCTTCTGAAGGGCTCGAGCAGCTCAGCCAGGGGCCTATCTGAAAGACCTGGGTGCAAAGACGGAACCAGCTGGCCTGGTGACAAGGAAAATTTCCTGGGGCCTTTATGGTTTCCACTGCCTCTCTCACTCACGGGAGAGCCTGCCGTGTCCTTTTGTTTCATTTCAAGCTGTAGGTAAGAATCCGTGGGCTAGCCTCAGCCTATGCTTCTTGTTGGTCAGAGGAAACCCTAGTTTTAATACACTTTGTTCCAGGGTATGGGTTTGTTCAGTTGGTAATTATTATAAAGACATTAGCAAGGGTGTTTGTGTGTGCACACATCTGTATCCGAATGCATGTTCATCTACATACATGTAGGTGTGTGTTCAAATATATATGGAGGCAGATGGTGTCTGGCCTCCAAGGAACATGTACCTTGTTTTTTGAGACAGAATCTGTCGCTGCCTTGGCACTTGTCAAGCAGGCTGGCTGGCCAGTGAACCCTGGGGTCTCCCGTGCCTCCACTTCCCTAGTGCTGGGGTTCCCACCACACCTTTCTTCCCCTACAGTAGATTCTGGGGACTGAAATTGGGTTCTCAGGCTTACAATGCAAGTGCTTTACTGTCTGAATTACTTCTTTTAGAACTAGGCATGCTAGTACGTTTCTATAATCCTGGCACTGTGGAAGCAAGGGCAAGGGGCGGTTGGATCATGAGCTTAGAAGTCTACCTAGGAAGACTGCTCAAAAACAAAACAAAACAAAACAAAACAACCACCGAGACAGGCTAGAAGTTCCCAGTAACCTTTGGAAGAATGAGGCCCCTTGTCCATTGTTGGGGGTAGTGAGAAGACATCTGGGGAGAGTTTCAGGTTGGTAGTAGGACCTTACTCCTTGCTTGCTGCAGGCTACGGGGGTCGGAGTTCTTCCATGTTGGTTTTTTTTTTTTTCCCCTAGACCCAGGTGACAGAATTGAGTCTCATCCCTTTCAGCCCAAGGTTTTTAGGTGATCTTGAAATCTGCAGGGGGTGGGGGGAGGGACCCCCGAGACCCCCTGTGGTCCTCTGACTCTGGTGTCGGGCAGAAGGTGCCAGTAGGGAAAGAAGCAGCCACTGTCCACCTTTCCTGAGAGCTCACTGGAACTGAGTGCTTAGCTCAGCAACTCCTTTATCTGCCTGAGAGTCATCTGGCAGGGAGCAGCTCTGCCCACATGGGAGCTCTCCCTGCAGTCCACGGGAAAGCCAGGCTGGGGGGCACCTTTGCTCACCTCCCCTCATAGTGACTCTCCTCCCCCTGCAGCATCCTGTCTCTGCTCCAGCGCAACTGCGATGTGCAGTCTCCTTTTCTTCCAGATGTCCTTCACCAGCTTCTCCACTGGATGACCCTGGAGTGTTACTTTCATTTCTCACCCTGCCCGCACACCACTTTTAACCCTGTCTTACACACACACACACACACACACACACACACACACACACACACACACACACGCCAAGAACTTGTGTCTTTATTTTTTACTAATCTCCAACTGAAATGCACACTTCCGTTCCGTAAACAGGAGCAACCCATAGCAGTGTGACTAGTTACCTGAGACTCTGTTAGAAAAGAATCCTCTGATAATTGTTTCCTCACACCACGCTGATTGCCTGTGTCTCAAAATACCTCATTTGCCAGCAATTATTCAAAATGACAGCAGTGATTAGACCCGCTGCCACATCTGCTCAGAGAAACCCATGTGGTAAATTAGGTTTTTTAATATGTCGATAACTATCTTGCAAAATAATAGGGTTTCCTATAGAGATGTGCGTGAAGCAGGGTGTGTGTGGGGGGCGGGTAAGAGTGACCATCCCTGGTCCATGCAAGAAGACAATGGTTAGACTAAAGAATTGGAGAACAATGAAATCAATTAAATGCCTGTTTGCTTTCTATTGTTACTCAAGGCTGGTATTGCTAAACAACGTCTGTGAGAAAATATTCCACCACGGGTTAGGCTATTCCTCGACTCTGCATTCCACCTTTGATCTTTCATAACCCCACCTTTTTGTTAACGTTGTTTTGAGAGAGTATATTAGTATATAGCCCCGGCTTGACCTGAAATTCATTCTGTAGACCTGGCTGGCCTCAAATGTGTGGCAATTCTCTTACTTCTGCCACCCAGCTGCTGTGATTGCAAGTGTGTGCCACCTCACTCAGCTGCTGTTGTTTCGGGGTTATGAACATTTCCTAAAAAGATGTCGTGGGCCTTAGTGGGATGCCCTCAAAGTACCACGGCACAGAAAGGCTTTCTTAAGCCCACCGTGCCTGGGCTTCTACCCACCCACACCCTCCCCTCTCTTGGTTCTTTCCGTTAAACGTCACTTCCTGATGCCAGACACATCAGCCAGGGCTGCTCTTTTCTGCCTTCTTCCCCCAGATCTGGTTCCATCTTCTGCTCTCATCTCCCAGAGTTACCTGCCCTGCCTGACTCTGGCCGAAGATGCCTGGTGCCTCCTGAATCTGCTTCCTCCAGGCAGCAGGCTGCTGTCTGTGTTGCCTGGAACCCTCACTGACTATCTCCACCTCCTCACAAGTACAGGCAGGTGTCACTGTAATCCTGCCGCCCTGACAGTAACTGGCAGAGGGTTAGTGTCCTCTGAGCAGAGTCGCAGGCCTGGAAATGTCCATGGTAGGTGTGGCTGATCATAGGGGTATTAATCATTCATTCTGAAACCATCACCGCTCCTCAGACCTAGGACAGTATCTCAGCTTTAGTATGACATACGTACAGTGGTCATGCAGCCTCTCAGCATGTAATGTACACATTGATACATGACACCAAACAGCTACCCACCTCGTTGCTTGATTTATTTATTTCTTATTCCTCTTTGCTTTTTTGTTTGGTTGGGAGACAGTGGCAGAACTCCTGGTTCACAAAGCTTTAGACACTAACAGAGCACAGAGAAATGGGTGGCTGGGTTGTTCAGCTGGGCGCTGGAGTCCTTGGCATCTCACTACCCTCTCCACCCTGAGCGTCAGGCTGGTTTCACTCGGAGGTAGCAATAGGTGTCAGAGTGGGCGTCAGGATGGTCTGTCTCCAGACTGTAGGGAAGAAGTCCTTCTTCTGGAGGTGACTAGGTGAGTCGGTCCCATGAGGCTCTGTGCTGGTGATAACCATGGAGTGATCTTGACAGCTGCAGGAATGAGTGGAGGGGCTCTACAGAAAGAGGGAGCAAAGGGGACAGCCAGGAAAGCCACCCTCACTGGCTACTCTCAGTGGCCTGTTTTCAAACCAGTTTTCCTTGTGTTCCGGTACTGACAAATACCTGGTTAGGCTGGCTTCTGATGACAACAGTTGTCATCTTTTTGTTTTTGTTTTTTCAGATATGGCCAACTTTCTTACCTTCTAGATGAAAAGGCACTGCTGTGATCTTGGCCTTGCTGTCAGTCATGTGATCTGACAGCACCAGAAATATGGCCCATGGCAGCATGTCCCAGGCTTTAGTCCCCATAGCTGCTGTAGAAGGACGCATGTGTCCCAGTGATGTGGAGGAGCACAAATATTTTCAAGGAGCTAGCATTGCTCGGACATTGTTACCTTGGGCATGCTTAGGAAACAGAGCAGGGCCTCAGTTGAGCTCTGCAAAGTCTGTACATTTTTTTTTCCTGGTTTTTCGAGACAGAGTTTCTCTGTATATCTTTGGCTGTCCTGGACTCACTCTGTAGACCAGGTTGGCCTGGAACTCACAGTGATCCATCTGCCTCTGCCTCCCGAGTGCTGGGATTAAAGGCGTGCGTGGCACGACTGCCTGACTTGTACTTTGTTTTTTAATCTTTAGTTTTATTATAACAAAATGTCAGTGCTGTCTTGATGAGATGTTACCAACCCAAACAAAACCTGTCGAGGTGGAATAGCATCTGACTCATATTGGGGAAAACTGTAAGACAAAGGGCAAAAATAAACGAGGGCCATAGAAATGCCTGGAAGAAAGCTGTCAGTTCTATTTAGTAGAATCACCAGAAAATGTAAAGGTTTGGATTGGGACATGGTGGGATGAAAAAAGAGAGGGAAGGAGACAAGAGCACCTGCGCCATGACTGTGAAGAAGATATGTGTTCATGATTTACTGATGTAATAAACATTCATAAAATTCAGAGTTGGGCTGGTGAGATGGTCAGTGGGCAGAGGGGCTTAGCTGCAGGGCCAGTGACCTAGGGTTCATCTTCGCATCCGACAAGGTGACAGGGGACACCCAGCTCCCCAGAATTGTCTTCTGATATCTACACATGCTCTGTAGAAACCACATGCCTTCACACACACACACACACACACACACACACACACACACACACACACACACACTAACTACTGGACTGGAGAGGTGGCTTGGTGGTTAAAGCACTGCTTTTTCAGAGGACTTAAGTTCAGTTCCAAGCACAGGTAGCTCCCAGTCATCTGTAACCACAGTTCTGGGAGACCTAACATTTTCTTCTGGCTCTGAGAGCACCTGCACTCACATGCATAACCCCCTTGACCCATCCCCACATCCACATAATTTAAAAAATATTAATAAAATACATCTAAAAATAAAATAAAAAGGAACAGTCAGGATCAGTTTATCAGCAATGAAGAGGCAGGTAGGGTTGCACATCTTAGGATGTTGGTTTAAGAAAGAGTCTTTTGGCTCCATGTTGGCCCATGAAGCCACTGGGATGAAGAGATAAAGTCAGAAGAAGCTGAGATTTCTGAAATCATAGTTGTTCTTGTCAGCAGATATTTGACAATGATAATTTTCTTTCATCCTCTTCATCCTCTGAATCTTGTGTGCCTTCATGCTTTCCAGTGGTGCCACTCCCTAGATTAGCAGTTTACGGACTTCAGCAATCCAGCAGCCTCTTGCTGAGCATCTCAGAGTCAGAGAGGGTCGGGTCCCCAGCCCACATGTTCCCTTAGCATCTGGGTTATGGCTGCATTACAGCCCATCTGTGCTGTGAAGAGTAAAGCTGAATGAACAGTACACAGCCCAGCCAAGAAGAAAAGCCCTTCGGAAGCCAAGCTGTAGGATTTTGGGATTGAATAGGGACAGTTATCTTTGGAGGAGTGTGTAGTTTTGGCAGTTGAATTTCCTTTTCTATAGAGTAAAGAGAACTTATCCTCCCTCCCCTCTTTTTCCTCCTCTTGCCCCTGAGATAAGATCTCATGTAGCCTAAGCTGGCTTTAAACTTGCGACCTCCTGGCCTCAGACCTATAGTGCTGGGATGACAGGACAGCGCCACTGTATCTGAATGGACACTCCTTTCTGAGGGTGACCTGGCCACCATCTGTACTGTGCATGTCACAGACTTGGGAATGCTGTGCTATCATGTTACAACCCTGAGAACCCATTTCTGACTCAGGGAAGGTGCCTTCTGGAGGCTCCCATGGAAGGTAATTGCTGTGATTTCTTGGCACTATGTCCCACAGGCAATATGCATGCACTGTCCAAATTGTCAACAAAAGGACAGAGGAAAATTAAGATTTGAATAACTTGGTTATATTTTTGAGGGTGGTACATGTAAAATTCCTTCTGTATAGTCACCCAACTTGTTTGCCTGTGGCCTTTTGATATGCTGCTACTTGCATCAGATTTTTTTTTTTTGACAATGTCATGGTGTTTCTTCCCTGGCAGATAGTACTAAATGGAAGGACATGCATTTTATTATATATACAAGTTCCTGTGTTTGGATAAAATTCTTGATTACCTGATATCCTGGGAGGCCTCATTTTCTTAAACAACAATCCTCCCCAACCCCCTGAACTTCAAGTCGAAATCTGGACTCGGGCCTGGCTCTCGCTCTTCTCTGAATGTGATGTCTGCTCTGTGCATCTTCAGAGCCACCAGGAATCTTCTGTAGGAAACAGTAATTCAAACAAGTCAGGGGAAAGGCTAGAATTTGAACCCTGGGAAACTAGAATATGTTTAATTATTCTCTCCCCAAGTGCTTCTCAGAATATCATAGGACTATGATTGTAGCTGTTGATTAAATAGACTTCAAATGGCTATGTTTTGGGAGAGGGAGGGATGGACAGAGAGGAAGAGAGAGGTGGGGGAGGGGAGAGAGGAAGGGAGAAAGAGAGAAACTTGCTTTAAGTTCCAAATAAAGAACTTTATTTTTTTTTAAATTGGTGAGCAACCCTTTCACTAAGAAGGGATTACCAATATTGTTTCAAATTCCAAGAGTTACCATTCCCTTCATCTGTGTGTGATGGTTGATGGCTGACGGCATGGGAAAGCACCAATTAAAAAACAAATAAGGGCCAGGCATGGTGGTACATGCCGGTAATCTAGCACTCGGGAGACTGAGGCAGGAGGATTGGAAGTTTGAGAGCAGCCTGGGATAGATAGTGAGATCTTGTGTCCACAAAACAAAGAAACAAATAAGGCTTAGGAGCATTTCTGGTTCTGTGGCAGTGCATTAAGGGGCGGGAAGGGAGGATGAATTTAAACCCCAAAAATGCATCTTCACCTTGGATGTTGAACCAAGAATGGTTAGGATCAACAACTCAGAAAGTACACTTTGTAAGACAGGCTTGCCACAGGACCCTGCTCTGACCCAGCCAAGGTGAAAGGCCACTTTCCAGGGGGGCGCATCAGGGAAGATGAATGCAGAGGTAGTATTTTTAGAATACATTGTTTCCCAAATTCTAGAAACAGTCAACCTAGATAAAAATGTTTTCAGAGACATTCTTCCAGCCTTGTGTGCTGCTTTAGGGTTTGTATCTAAAAATGGAAAGTGTGTTTTCTTTGTCAGATAATTAAATTTCTTGTCGTTTCACCCAAAGGTGAAGAAGGACCATCTATTTTGGGCCACTAGAGTTGGCGTGGCGTCATTTCTAAGGCAAGGGCATTGTGGGAGGCACATGTGATTCTAGAGTAAGAGCTGAGACTAGAGCACAAAAACAATAAAGCATTTAGTGGTGTGTGTGTGTGTGTGTGTGTGTGTGTGTGTGTGTGTGTGTGTACACTATATGTATGCATTCAGTTTTGCATGTGCGTCTCACACACCCAGACCAGAGGTGGATGTTAAGCGTTATCCTCAGTTGTTTTTCTCTGCCTAATTTTTAAAGACAGGCTCTCTCACTAAACCTGGAGGTTGCCGATCGGCTGGACTGGCTGACCGCCAGGCTCCAGGGACCCTCTTGTCTCTCCTCCTACTCCTCCCCCCCTAGCATTACAGCTGCCCACTGACATATCCAGGTTTTACATGGGGGAGGGGAATCTAAACCCAGGTTTCTGTGGCTTCCTTAGCAAGTGCTTTACTGATTGGGCCATGTCTCTGTCACCTATAATGAGCTTTTAGAGTGTAGGCGCGTTCACTATCCCCGTTTTACGGATGAAAAGAGCAAGGGCAACACAAGTGAAGATACTTGATCAAGGTATTGACTCTGCATGACTAAATTGAATACAGAGATGATCACTGAGTCAAGATTACTTGCAAATTTGCTGCAGAAAATCTCATGGTACATGTGTTATTTTTATTTTAAATAAGTGACTGTTGTAAGTGGTTCATGTAGGCTAATGAAGAATTATGTAAGTTGCCCCCCCTCCCCAACTTCTGATTCTGTAGGTACAGGACACCGGGTTGTTATTTTTACCATCCCCAGGAACATGCAGAATAAAGCAGCTACATAAAAGGCTGGCTTTCATATCAGCAGGAGGCGAAGGACGCTTGATTCACTGTAATTAAGATTAAAAATAAAACTCTCCGAGAGGTTTTACTAAAGAAAGAACTGGAGAGCCGCTGATAATAATTAGTATTGGGTTCAGCTTTCAGGAGAAGCCACAGGTACCTCAAATGTGCTGAGCTGGCTTCCTGGGAGGGCTGGATGGTGAGTGCTCAATTGTGCGCTCACTCCTAGGAGTGCCGGTTCCACTGCTGCCCTCAGTGACTTGTCTTAGGGGAAAAATAATAAGCCACCTATTGTCAAGCTCTGCCATGTTTTCATAGCAGCATGAGGTGTTATTACAGCTATTATAGTGCCAGGTCCTTTGCGTATATTTTATCTTCTCGTTTAGTCTTTAAAAAGCCATCTGCAGAAGGTACTAGAACCATGGTACAGCTGGGGGAAACTGAGGTCCCAAGGAATGAAATTAATTGCCCAACACCAGACCTTGCATGTAGCACAGCTTAAAGTTGATCCTCCAAACAGTTTCTTTTTGTTTCTTGTAGGAATTGTTGAGCCTACACAAAAATTTAAGAGAGTAATACAATGGAGAGTCCCACATACTGGCCACCTACCCTGATGAGCGGTGTCATAGTTCACCATTTTTCTTTTTCTCATTTCTGTAGCCACACACTTGATTGTTTTCATTGTCTTAAAGGAAATCCTAGATGGCCTACCATTCACTTGACAAATAAACCCACAGGCACTTTAAGTGTTACAGTAACACTTTTTGCTCGGAAGCTTCTTCTGAGGGAGGCTGTCACTTCCAGGCTCTCACCAGAGCCGTCCTCCCACTGCAGGAATCCACTTTGCCCTGAGGTGCACTTTGCCCATGCCTGTGGTACCTGTGGTGGTATGTGTCACTGTGTGGGACTCTGGTTCCTCTCAAGGTCCTCCAAGGCAGGCACTGTGCCATCCCTCACCCCTAGTGTGCAGCCCTATGCTTTTTTGGTTTTTTTTGTTTTAGTTTTTTTGAGACAGGGTTTCTCTGTGTAACAGCCCTGGCTATTCTGGACTCACTTTGTAGACCAAGCTAGCCCTGAACCCACAGAGATCCTCCTGCCTCTGTCTCCTGAGTACCGGGATTAAAGGAGTATGCCACCACACCTGGCCACAGCCCTGTGTTTATAAGTCAAGGACAAGATGATCCCAGGGATGTCATAATGTTTTAAACATTGAAAGTTTATTGCTTTCAAGGACTACATGGAAGACAATTCTCTGGGGCACCAGATTAGAAAAGAGAGGCTCAGCTGGGCGTGGTGGCATATGCCTTTAATCCCAGCACTTGGGAGGCAGAGGTAGGTGGATCTCTGTGAGTTCAAGGCCAGCCTGATATACAGTAGAGTCCAAGGCAGCCAATATAACACGTCGTCGTCGTCGTCGTCGTCGTCGTCGTCGTCATCATCATCATCATCATCATCATCATCATCATGCAGCAGCAGCAGCAGCAGATGTGCTCACACCTGTCTGTCAACGCAGCACTCTGAATAAACAGCACAGCTTCTCCCATCATTCCATCTGCTCCAGCAATTAACCCTCGGCCTACTTCCAGTTTCGATAAACAGACCAGTATCTGGTGTTTTAATGCAATCCCTTTTTCCTTCACCGCTATTTTATTAATTCCCTCCCAATTGTGTTTGTGTTCTATTGTTTCTTTGAGGTATGAAGTCAAGTTTTTTTTTTTTAAATTAAGTGAGAAACAAAGATAAAACTCCCAGGCTTATAACCAAAAGAGAATTGCTAGGGACCCCAACTGGGCCTCTAGATTATGCGTTGTCATTCAGCGGTTAAATATTATTGGTGGATTATGGCTCCTGGAAAGGCTGGGTGCTCTCTCCAGTAGTGCCACTGTTAGACCTAAGGTCACTAGGGTAACAGAGAACACACCAGAGTGGAGGTCTAGGGGCAGCCGGCACATGGCAAGCATCGTGCCAGGTACTGGGCGGCAGATGGCAGGGCCTCACGGCTGGTAAATGAATTAGGAAGTCAGGAAGAGTTCCCAGGAAGTTCATCTGGTCCTGACGTAACATTTTATATGAAAATGTATGTTCTTTCTCATGGTGAACAAAAGGAGAACAAAACAAAACAAAGAAATGCCAAACACGGCTCTGTTTTGTTGTGTTTTGTTTTCGTGGTGATGTTTGTCATAGGGCTCGGTTCAGTTCAGGTGTCATCAGGAGCATGGGCCCTGCTCTGGGGTGCTATTGGAGTTCTGCCTTTTCACTCCTGGGGAAATCTAAGCACGTGCTGGAGAAGCAGAGGTCATCTGTGACAAGGCAACTACAAACTTAGAGTTTCAACCTAGCACACTTGTGTTATGGTGCAGTTTTGATTGAGGAGGGCCTGGCGTGGCTTGACTGTGGCCTTCATGTCAGGCTCTCACAGGGCTGAAATGATTGGCCGGGACTGTGACTCATCCAAAGTTCAACAGGAGAACGGCTGGTTCTGCTGCCCCACACATTCAGTTCCTTATAACTGTCAGGAATGCATGATGGTGCTGGCTTCTTGTTGGTCGCCAGCCGGAGACCACAGTCAGCTCCTTGTTTCTCCATGAGAACTTTGTATTTTTAATGCCAAGGAAGGAGAGTGGAATCTCAATGTATGTATAACCCTTCTCACCTGACCTGATCAGTGCATCCCACCCTACACATCCTGTCGCCTGTATATCATCTATATGGCTAGAAGCAAAACACTTATAGCCTGTATTCAAAGAGGAGCTCACTCAAGGACAGGGACAGCAGCTGCAGAGGCTGGCTGCCACGTGGGATGTGAGTGGTGTACTGGAGAAGATGGAACATGTAGGCAGGTAAAGGGAGCATGTCTGCAGCACCCCCCAAACAACAAACTATTGCTCTTGCTGTAAGCCCCACTCTCTGTTTCCCTCTTACACTATGTAATCCTGATAAAGACTTTTTAAAAATTGTTTTAAATAACGTTTTTATTAGGATAGAAAAAAGTCAGAAAAGTACCTAGAAACATACTCTTTGTTTATTTATTTAATTTAAGTCATTAAAATTTTTATTTCTTTTTATTTTATGTGCATTGGTGTTTTGCCTGCATATATGTTTGTGTGAGGGTGTCAGATCTTGGCGTTACAGACAGTTGTGAGCTGCCACGTGGGTGCTGGGAATTGAACTCAGGTCCTCTGGAAGAGCAGTCAGTGCTCTTAACCTCTGAGCCATCTCCCTGGCCTTTAGTTAAGTAATTAATTCAGATTACATCTCAATTGTTATCCCCTCACTTGTTATCCACCCCCTCCCTCTTTTACCCTATTCCTCTCCCCTAGGTCTGTGACAGAAGGGGACCTCCTCCCCCCACCATATGATCACAGCCTCTCCGGTCTCATCTGGGTGGCCTGCTTCCCCTTCCTCTGAGTGCCACCAGGCCTCCCCACATGCAGACACGCCCAGCCAACACCCAGCCTACAGCCCCAGTGTCTCTAGTCCGTCTCTACCGTCAAGGCAAAGGAAGCCTTTGCATTCTAAAAGTTGGCTGGAATCCTGGTGGTGTCAGCAGTTGGTGGTCCCTCTCCCTTTTCTGTTCTGATTCTTTGCCTAGAAGGCTTTGTTCCTCTTATTTATTTTTAAATAGTCATTTGTGTAAAATTAAGAGACAGGCAAGATCCCTCTAGTGGACTTAGAGGGCTTCCCGCACCAGTGGCAAGCGGTGCTGTTGGCGAAGTTAATGATTGGCCATTTGAAAAGGAGCTCAACAGTGCTTACAAAAGCTAATCCTGTGAGGTCTGGAGTAGCTGTCTGTGTCCCACCTTTCACTCCAGAGTGCCGAGTCAGGGCTGACCAGATATGCCGAGGGGAGTGGATCAGTTCTGCACTCGAACTGGAGTTTTATACAGTGGACAGTGGTTGCATTCTGATATTGAGCAGACCTCAGCCAGGGAGTGGTCAGTCATTGTGGTGCACTGAATGCTGCCGTGTTCCACAACCCACTTGCGGTCTTTTTTTCCATTGCTGGTAGAGTCTCAACAGTGACCTGGAAAGGCAGATATGTTTCTTCCGTTTCCCAGCATGGGGCTGGATTCAGAGATGTTTAACAAGTGCAAAGGCCGCATAGCAAAGGCCGCATAGCAAAGGCCGGGATTCTGTGTCCTATTAACTTGACGTTGTACCAGAAGTCATAGAACTGAAGTGAATCCCTCTTTTGTGTTGTTGTACATGAATTATTTTGCTGAAACCAGTGGCTGCTTTGTAGAGACTAGGAAGGACAGAGCTTAAAGGAAAGCTCACTTGTCTATATCTTTGCTTTCCAGGAAAAGTGTAGAAAATGCAAAGGCTGAGCGACATGGAATTTTCACCTTGTGAGATATAAAATGCATTTCTACACTATGATGTATAGGAATATATATCCACAGTGTTAAATATAAAATACAAATCCATCCTATGAAATATAAGATGTATATCCATACTGTGAGATATAAAAACATGTCCACACTATTAAGTATATATGTATATGTGGATATATGTGTGGATATACATATATATATCAGTATTATATGTAGACTGCTAAAAATGAAATACATATCTACCCTGTACAATGCAGTACAACAATGAGTCAGACTGAGATATTGGAAAGGGAGAAGAGGAGAAGGGACAAAGGGAAGGCGAGAGGGAGGGGGGCAAGCAGGAAGATCTAAGACTGAAAGGAGACTAAAGCACACAGCATGGCACATGCCTACAGTCCCAATATTTAAGAGGCTGAGGTAGGAGGATAGAGAGTAAAAGGCCAGCTGGGCTACACAGTGAATAGCAACAAACAAGCAAATGAATAATGCACTTGCTAAGATCTATGGGTAAAACCTTTAAATGTTACAGAAATCTGAGTACGATGCCATTGGCGAGCTAAGCTAAGGAGCCGTACGATAGCTCTATTTTACGATAGCTCTATTTTTAGGGACACATATATGCAGAGTCACCTAAAAGAAATAGCCTGACTCTTTATAGTAATTCCCTCCAGCCGGGGCACTAGCCTAGGGGCCGCTTGAGAAAGATGCCATTCTTTAAAGCTTTTACGAGGAAGAAGTACTTATGTGTTACCTGTGCCGTTAGAAACTTGTTGCTGCTGCTGTTGTTTTGTGAACTATGGAATGCCAACCTGGGCTACCATAGTCCAGCCATAGCCAAAAGTTGCAGTTATTTATAAGTCAACTCAACAATAAGGAAAAAGGATACACTAAAAATACCGTGTCAACAAAAGGACTTTTCCTCCAGAGACTTCTACATCAGTAGGACTTTGATGTCTGGCTACTGTGTAAACAGGGCATTTGCCAGGGGTACATTGTGGTAACCCTAGGGGGAGAAGTCCCCAAATGAGCCACGGGGGTGGGGGTGGGGCTGGGGTGTAGGTGAATATGCTTTCAGATGTCACCTTATGTTAGGTAACCTTCCAGATGTGTGTGTGTGTGTGTGTGTGTGTGTGTGTGTGTGTGTGTGTGTGTGTGTGTGTGTTGTATGTGTTGTGGAAAGATAAAAAGGCAAAGAGTGAGTCAAGTTAGAAGATCAGTTGAAAAGCTCTTCAGAGTGCAAAATACCAGGTTCCAGACGCCTAATAGGGCTCCTTCAACAGGCTGCCTCACTCATTCTGTGGAGACCAGTGTGACAGGCTGCATGGGTTCCATCCCTCACAATCCAGATCCCTTAAACCTTAGGAAGACTGGACCATTTCCTCCCCCCCCCCCCACGCTCTTTGAAAGTGTTTAACAGATGCAATATCTACTAGATTGTGTATAAAATCCACATTGGACATGCTAGTTGCATACTTTATTTTAATCCACACTAAAATACACACACACTCACTGGGTGGTAGTGGCACACACCTTTAATCTCAGTACCAGGAAGGCAGAGGCAGGTTTGAGGGAGTTTGAGGCCAGCCTGGTCTACAGAGTGAGTTCCAGACAGCTGGTCTATACAGAGAAACCGTATCTTGAAAAACAACAACAACAACAATAATACACTCCCCCACACACTTATATCCATGGACATGTGAGTGTATACAAAGCTCACATGTGGCTAACAGTGCCTGGAATACACTTAAGAAGCCACAGCCCTGATGGGTTCAGACTTTGAACTGAGTTTGAATCTAGTTTCCACCACTAACCGAAGACATGGAGAGTGAGCCTTCTTCTTCTTTTTTTTTTTTTCAGTCAAAACAGGCTTTCTGGAAATCCTTATCTCTTAGTCTTTGTGAAAATTGCCTCATGGCTATAAAAATGTACCTTACAAAATGTTGGCAAAAGGAAAGGCTCCCTTGTAAATATGTTGCCCCTGTATGACCTCCATAGACGACACTATCATTAGCGTTGGGTTCATGCTCAATTTCATTTAATTTAGAAATTGTGTGTGTATGTGTGTGTGTGTGTACATATACATATACATGTATATATATACATATATATGTTTGTTTTACTTCCTCCATTTTGTTTTTGTTTTTTTCAAGACAGGGTTTCTCTGTGTAGCCTTGGTTGTCCTAGACTCACTTTGTAGACCAGGCTGGCTTCGAACTCACAGTGATCCGCCTGTCTCTGCCTCTCAAGTGCTGGGATTAAAGGTATGCGCCACCACGCCCAGCTTGCTTGCTCCATTTTTTAAATGAAACTTTGGCTGTAATTTGTGGAGGAACCCATTTCAAATCAGTCCAATGACTGAAAAACAGAAACCATGCAGTCAGAGTGATGACATAGCTCCTATGAAATGTTCAGAAGCATACCCAAGAATTTCTATAATTAAGTGGTCTTTGCAGGGGTGAGATCTTTGAGTCTGAAACTATGTAACTAAAGCCTTGGAAACGTCTCCTCAGATTGTAGATGCTTGTGTTTCCATTTTTGTATGAAATACAAGCTGTGCGGTGCCTGTGGTGCCTGTGCGCTAACGCTGAGCAGGAAGGTGGAGTTCACTCAGCCACTCACCCAGGAGTGAGGGACTTGATGGGAAAAGTCAGAGCAGGAGTCACGGACATTCGATGGCAGTGAACTGGGTAAGTTGTGTCCAATAAGAGGATGCAGAGATGCTCTTGCAGCCCGCGGTGGCTGCAGAGGGAGCCAGCAGGTTCTTGCCACCTCTTTAAAACGTCTGTCTGAGCAACTGGTCCTTTTTCTTCTGTGGCTGCTGTGGGCAGGACTCCAGCCATGGGTGGCTCCTCCCTCTCGTTCTCTCATTGAGGAAATATACAGTGGGCATGTCAAGAGATCATGATTGTTGGCCGTTGTGTTTTACCCTGAACTTGAACAGAACAGCTGTGCGATGGCGGTACTTGTGTGAGTGAGCAAAAAGAAGGACTTTTTACCAACTTATACCCTAGAATGCTGACTTAAGTGTCCTTGGAGTTTGGTGGATACATGCTGGGGCTACAAGCTTTCTTTGGACTTGCATTGTATATAGTATGAACTATCTTATTTTAATCTTATACTTTAAAAAAAAAGCACTTTTCTATCTCAACAAATCTTCCCAATTGTGAGATTTAATAAAGCAACATCCTAGAATTTTTACCTAAGAAGAGAAAACGTTTGTAAATCTTTTTTTGAACAGGAAAAATAATTTTATGTATTTTAAATAAATATTTTAGTTATAATGGCAGTACTGGGGATTGAACCCAGGGCCTCACACAGGCCAGCACACTGCCACTGACCTGTATCCTCATTCTTTTTTTTTTTTTTTTTAAACCTCTTAAATATTTCAGACAGGGTTTCACTAAGTTACTTAGGCCAGTTTTGAGATTGCTCTGCCCAGCCATAGCTTATAGCTATAATTCTTCACCTCAGCCTCCTGGGTAACTGCATGCCTATAGGCCCAACTAAAAATATAAAGAATTTTTTAATGTCTTTAGGTAAATTTCCGAATCCATGCCTGTTCGCTGTTCCAGCCATCCAGGGATACTACTGGTCTTCCCAACTTTAAAGTGGGATGCACTGGCGTAGTCCCTAGAAACATGAGTCAGGGCAGAGCTTCCATGCCGGTATCTCAGCAGGGCCTTTACCAACTGCTCACGATGTTCCCTCCAAGTGCTGAGGTGAATCCCTCGTCAAACACACAGCGCTAACCCTGTGTGAGGGGCAAGATGGGTAAACAGTGCACTGTGCTCGGAAGTGTGTGTTATGATCAAGGTATTTTTAAATGCAGACGCTCAGCACACAGGCACATTTGGAGCCTCAACCTTCTTATCTGCACCTTGTGGGAACGGCTGTAGACAGCGTTTCTCCGCCTTACTGGCTCTGCCACTCGGGGAGCCCGTGGGAACAAATATTTGTTTTGTTCCAGCATTGAATGATAAACACGCCGAGGGACATACGGTAAATATTTGCAGCCTCCTGAATTGTCCCCCCAAGCCCTTGTTGTTGACGATTGTTGTCTGGCTTCCCCAGATGTTTTGCATGGTTGGTTTTTGTTGTTTTCTCTTTTCCATTGAATATAACAGCAAAAGCCTCAAGTGGTCTTAAAAAGTATACTTTTGAGCCGGGCATGGTGGCACACACCTTTAATCCCAGCACTGGGGAGGCAGAGGCAGGCAGATAGCTGTGAGTTTGAGGCCAGCCTGGTCTACAAAGCGAGTCCAGGACAGCCAGGGCTACACAGAAAGACCCTGTCTCAAAACAAAACAAAACAAAACAAAACTATACTCTTGCAGGGTACACCGGTATAGACCTGTAAGCTCAGCTACTCTGGGGCCTGATGCTGGAGGATTAGTTGAGCCCAGGAGCTCAGGTCTGTCTGGGCTACGTAGTGTCACCTTGTTTGGAAACAAAGCCAATAGGCAATGAGGGGCTGAGAGTAATTTAGTGGTAGAGAGAAGAAAAAGACAAAAGAAAAGGAGAGCAGAGAAAGGGGAAAAAGAGGAGGAAGGAAAGAATGGCATTCTGGAAGGAGGGAAGAAAAGAGGAAAAAGTAGTGGCTTAAAGCGCTAAGGATGTCCACCTCAACACAAGGTGGGCTGCTGGAGCTGTGTCTCTTCCCTCATTTCCTTTTAGCATCATGAAGGGAAATGCAGAGGATGACACACCAGGATGAGATAATGCCTATGATCTGGTGGTTGAGGTCATCCCAGGAAGGCTTCCTGTGAGAATGGGAGTTTCCGGGCCTAAGAGTCCTGAGATCCTGAGGGGTCAGGGGTCACACTGTTTTCATCCCCCTGTTTGCAAACCTAGCAACCAGGGCCACTTTCTTCCTGCTCCAAGTGAGAGGAGAGGCAGCGGTGGTGGCACTGTGGTCCTTTGCTGTGAGTGTGGACTCTGAAGGTGTTCTGGTGCCAAGGGATTCGTGCAATGGGGAGAGGCTGCAAGCAAACCCAGCCAGTGAATGCCATTGTCCAGGCTGCCCAGGGTTTGGGTAGGGGATACAGAATTTCAGGATTAGACAGCCAGGACTTCATCCATCATTGTTTTGTTACTTTTATGTGTTTCAAACACCCACTCTCATCTTAAGATATCTGTAGATGCCAAAGCGAGAAAAGCTGCAACCAAAGTGAGAGTTCAGAGAATTCTGAGTACCTTTGCCCAGCTCCCCACACCACACATTTATCACAATCAAGAAGAGGGTGTCGTATTTTACTACTCAGATTATGAAAGACTCTGTTGAGACTTTACCACACATTCATTTTATTTAATCATTCGCTCATTCATTCATTCACTCACTCACTCACTCATTCATTCAGACAGGGACTCATTATGTATTCTAGACAGGCCTCAGACTCATAGCTGAACATTCTTTTTAAAAAAAAAAAACTAAAAGTTAGGGGGCTGGAGAGATGGCTCAGAGGTTAAGAGCACTGTCTGTTCTTCCAAAGGTCCTGAGTTCAATTCCTAGCAACCACATGGTGGCTCACAACCATCTATAATGTGATCTGGTGCCCTCTTCTGGTATGTAGGCATGCATGCAGGCAGAATACTGTATAAATAATAAATAAATATTTTTTACAAATACACTAAAAGTTTAACCCAAGTAGCGTGACGCAACACCTATAATCTCAGCATTTGGGAGGCTAAGGCAGGAGCATTACAAGTTTGAGGCCCACTTGGGCTACATGGTGAGACCCTGTCTCAAACTATCTAATTTAAAAACAACTACAACACACACACACACACACACACACACACACACACACACACACACACACACCTACACTCTTACTCTTACATTCTTACTACACAAACATATATAAAAGTCCTGCTTTTAAAGTTTGCCTATCCAAGCTTGCATTTTCACCTACTTACATGAATAGATGTTGGATTCTTCTGCCTTTTGAAGCAGGTTGCACAAGTGGTCATTTGTCTTTTGGGGAACATTGACGGTGATTGTCAGTGTTGTGTTGGCAAACCCAGGAACTTAAGCAGTTACATCCTCGGGCCACCCATTGTAGTTTTTAGCTTCTCTCCCTTGGCCAATGCCAGCTATTGTTTTCCTGCACCCACAGTAGAACCCTTCACCTCTCTACTGAGCTGATACTTCCTGACAGATGCTGTACCATGCCCCAGGGCTCTTGGGAGCTGTGAGAGGAAAGCTGCCTCTTGATAAGCCCCTGGATTCACATTACTCCTTTGCTTTTATAACACTTCCCCCTCCCAAACATCATTTAATACCTTATCTCCCAGGTATTTGAGAGTTTGTTTTGCTTTTTAAAATAAAAAACAAGACACTGAGAAGGTCAATTATAACTCAGATAAAAGAATCTAGATTTTAGTAGCTAAAAATGTGGAAGTGAATATCTGTCTTATATGAGAGTCGTACTGAGCGTTCATTATATTTTCAAGTGTAAATTATTACTTGCTGCACATCTGTGTGATATTACCTTATACTTCACAGTGGTTTTTCAGTCTTACAAATATATTGACCTACCGGTAGAAAAATCAGAGAAATGTAAAATTTTTTCCTATGTGCTACTTTTAAGGGCCACATGATATAATAGTTTATAGTTATTTTAGCTGATAAAGTATATTTAACAAATTTCTATATTTTTAATAAAAAATTTCCTGGGATGATCAGTTTTATAGATGTACTTTTATATACATCCAACAAGTAATATTCCAGAGAGTAGAATCACTGAGTCCACACTGTACGCTGGATGGGGCTTGCTTGCCGTCTCAACAGTCAATAGCATTTTTGAGGCACAGGCTTAGCTCGATGTCAGAGAAAGCTTGAGCTCTGAGGTTGAGGTCCTGCTGTTAACATGGTTCTGTGCACATGGCAACATGCTGGGTGGGTTTAGACGTAAGAGCTAAGCCTTGTCAGGTGAACTACTGACTCCTAGCAGGGAGTGACTTGTCAGGGCCTGTTACAGTTTGGTGTGACCTCATCTACTGAAGGTGAAGGCCTTGGCACGGAGGCCTTACAAGGGGGCAGGCTCCCACAGGATCTGCCCCACACAGCATTCTTCGCCCTCCAGCTTCACATAGCTTCACAAAATAACCTGTTTCATGAGCAGTTACCGTCGTCAGTTCTCCCTGGTAATTATTGGACCATCTTCTGTCATCGTGTTTTCTGCCTGATGGACTGTCAGGCCAAACTTCTTGGCAGGTTTTCTGGTCAATTAAAAACGGAAGGCTAATTTCAGTGGGCAGCCAACCTGCCAAAGGGATTGTAGCACAGGGCACCAGCTCAGTTAGCTGTGCTCTGCGTAGTGTGAGGTAGCAGAGGTGGGGCGTGTCTGGGTTCTGGGCTTCTTCCTTTTTTCCTTGTAAGTAAAGTTTACTTGAGGGACTAGGCATGCTGCTCAGTGGTAGAGCACATGCCAGCCTACTAGGAACTCTAAGGTTGGTCACCATCACTTTAAAAAAAAAAAAGTGCCCATTACTTCAGCTCTTCGTGAATGCAGGGATCAGTCTTTTCATGTTCCGAGTTGGTTCCTGACTGTTCACTTTCCTATAAAGCATGCTTTCTGCAAATTCTGTGTTTGAAAGGGACACATTCATGTTATTTGCATGGAGAATGAGAGAGAGAGAGAGAGAGAGAGAGAGAGAGAGAGAGAGAGAGAGAGAAGACTGTCACAAATCGATCCTCTCTCGTTGTCGCCGACCCGTCCATGAGGTCTTTTTTATAATGTCTGGTTGTCTTGCAAGGCTGTTTGGAACTGGCTTGGGTTGAAGCCTCACTGGCACTCCCCAGACACAGGACTGTGACTGAGCTATGTGGGGGCTCTGTGCGTGAGTGAACGACTCACTGAGCGAGTACATTGCCGAATGAACAAACGAGTACTCGAGGCTGCTAATTAAAATCATCCCATGCTGTGATTTATAATGTTTTGGAAGCAATTTTTAATCGAAAGTGGCTCCCGATTACTTCCCATTTCCTCAAGAATTGTAATAAATTGAAGCTCACAGGGAGCTCCCATGTGCAAAGAAAGTACGGAGGAGTCCTTACAGTGTCCACAGGGAGAAAGTGACAGGCGAATCAAGCTCCTGGTTTCCAGCCTGCACCTAGCCTGGTCCTGCTGCCTCAGGAGGAGAGGCCAGTGAGACAGGAGACAGGAGAGGCTCTTGTCTCCTGCTGTGGGCATGCGAGTCGGCACCTCTGCCCATGGAGCTGTGCGAGGAAGGGCATTGCTGCCGCAGAGATGCTACCCAACACCATCAGTGTTCCCAAGTGGCAGGACTCTCCTCCCTGTGGAAAAATAGATCAGGCCGTGGATTTAAGATATTTTTCTCTTCCTTATAGAAAATTTAAGAAATAAATGCAAGCCATTTTCCTCCCTATTGGGAAACTGAGGAAATAAAAGTTTAAAGCATTTTTTTTTAAATATTAGAAATCTTCCCCCTAACCCCCAACAGGAAGCCCATGTGCAGGTGGGTGGTTCCACCTTTCCGGTCTTTGCTTCTAGAGGTTAAGGTGAGTCATGGGTGACTCAGCCACAGGGCACTGCCCTTACTGCAGTTCGGCCCTCCAGCTTGCATGTGCTGTACCTCATGGGGGGGGGGGCTGTCCCTGTGAAATAGGAGAAAAGCCCCCCAACACCCACTCCCACTCCCCCACACCCCGGCTTGTAAGTTGTTTCAAGGGAACAACATAGGCCTGGTAGGTGGCCTCGACCTTTGGAAATAAAAAGTAGCTATTAAATAATTAATGAACTCTTACTTTGAAACAAAAGGAGTTTGCCTAAGATTGAGCCTTCATATGTCTTTAAGTTGTTTCGTTTTAATATAAGGGTACACTTATTTTTAAAAACACAGCTTTGAACATATGCATCACACACACACACACACACACACACACAGAGAGAGAGAGAGAGAGAGAGAGAGAGAGAGAGAGAGAGAGAGAGAGAGAGAGAGAGAGAGAGAGAGAGACACGGATCATATGTGGAGAAAGTTAAAAGTACCTCTACTTAAGACAACAAAATCAAGCCCAGCTTGGTAGTATGTACCTGGGATACCAGCACCAGGAAGACTTAAGGCAGAAAGATCATGACTCAGACAGACAAAACACAGTGCTATGGTTATGAACATATGAAAAGAGGACCCAGAATCCTCATATATAACCACCTTGTCTTTGCATAAAACACCCTAATACATTTATTTTTCACATTTTTCAAAAATTTTTTTCTGAGACAAGGTTTCTCTGTGTAGCCTTGGCTGTCCTGGACACACTTTGTAGACTAGGCTGGCCTCGAACTCACAGTGATCCATCAGCCTCTGCCTCCCGAGTACTGGGATTAAAGGCGTGGGTTACCACACCTGGCTCATCTTTCAAATTCTTCATCATATTAACATTATATAGATCTGTAGAAAACCATAAAAGTATAAAGATTATTAAACCCTCATTTAAAAAACTGATCTATTTCACTTTTTAATATTGTGTATGTCCGTGTGGCAGTGCCAGAGGCTAGGGGTGTTGAACACCCGATAAGGAGGAGTTGCTGGCAGCTGTGAGTTGCCCAGTGTGGATGCTGGGAACTCTATTGCAGTCTTCTTCAAGAGCAGTACTCACTCCTAACTACTGAGTCATCTGTCAGGCTCCTGAAAACATCATTTTTTTTAATTAAATTGTTTTATTTTACTAAGTATATTGATAATTTGCATATATGTGTACTACATACATGCCATGGCTTTAAGAGGGTGTCAGATCCCCTGTAACTGAACTATAGACAGTTGTGAGCTGCCATGTGGGTGCTGGGAATCGAACCCAGGTCCTCTACAAGAGCAGCCAGTGCTCTTAACCCCTGAGCCATCTCTCCAGCCCATGAAAGCATCATTTTATAGCATGTATAAGGCAAGTGCCCTGATATTCTGTCTCTTACAATCTTTGTTTCTTCTCCCACAATATTTCTGAGTCTTATGTAGAAGGATTGTGTTGTAGATGTTTTAGCTGGAGCTAGTAACCCCACAGTAAGTTTTCTCTGCATTTTAACCAGTTGTGACCTTTTGTAATGGCCTATGTCTGCTGCAAAAAGAAATTTCTTGGATAAAGGGTGAGAGCTATACTTGGCTGTGAGTATAAGGATAAATATTTAGAATGCAGTTAAAAATTATACAGATTTAGGAAAGTCTCAGTAGTTGGATCCTCCTAGGATCCATGACCTCACTAGCCATGGGTAGTTGGCTAGATTTATAATATATATAACATATTATATATATATATATATATATATATATATATATATATATATTGTGTATGTGTGTGTTTAAAAATTAAGTTACACTACTTGGGGCAATAATGCATTTTACAAGAGCCATAGAATAGCTAACAAATCCCTAGTGTCACATGGGATTTGAGTTGTTGGTCTGCGTCGTCCAAGAGACGCCCCCTCAAAATAATATAGGCTGCTGCTGTTGCCCTTGGTTGCCTTCCAGAACATGGATGAAACTTAAAGCATTGGGTTAAGCCAGGGGTGTGAGCTAGAAAAACTTAGATGTTCTGTGAGTGTTGACATAATTGTCCAGCATAGGCAAGCCCATTATGACAGAAAGTGAATTTGTTATCAACCTGTGTTGCCCAGGTTACCCAATACAACTCATAGCAGTCCTCCTGCCCCAGCTTTCCAAGTGCTAAGATTCCAGGTGTATACTTTTTAGGTATTCCTTTTTTTTTTTTTTGTATGTTGGAACTATTCTAGTATTGGCGTGAGTGGCTGTGCAACAGTATGATATACTAATCACCACGGAATTACATCTTTTAGAATGAGATGTCTGTCGTTTTGTTGGTGGTGGGTTTTGTTTTGTTTATTGAGACAGAGTTTCCCTGTGTAGCCTTGGCTGTCCTGAACTCATTTTGTAGATCAGGCTGACCTTGAACTCACAGAGATTTGCCTGCCTCTCCCTCCCAAAGTTCTGGGATTACAGATGTGCACCACTACACCCAGCTGAAATGTCTGTCATCTTAAATGATTTTTATGTCACATGCATTTTGTAATGTTATGATAAGTGGGCTTATAAAATGTGTGACCAACCCTTAAAGGACAGTAGTAGTTGCCACTGGGATTGGGGTAAGGGGTAATTAGCTACACATAAAATGTTTTTACTACTACTACTACTACTACTACTACTACTATTATTTTAAACTCTACTAGAAACAAATTTAACAAAATGTTGAGTTACTGTTTCTAGATGATAAGGATGGTGTGTTCATTAGATCACCTATAGAATTTTCGTATGATATCTTTAAGTTTCTCAGGAAAAAAAAACTATAGCAAATACAGAAGGCTTAGGTACAGCCAAGAAGATGGAGATGTGGGCAAAGACAGCAGAAATTATGGAGCTGTGAGCGAGTTGAAAGCATCCTCTAGGTTGGGGATGTGGCTAGCAGGTAGTACTCCCTGGGTGTCATCTTTGGGGTTATGTGGGGGGGAGGGGAATGGGGAGGTTTCTCATTCAGTTCAGAGCTGAACCGGCCTTCTCAGACCCTCTGGCTGTCAGGGCCCTCGTCTGTGTGGCCTCCCCATATTGTCTCTTGATCAAAGCCATCATTATACTAACTGATTCGGTATTAATGTCAGGGTTTTCTCAGCAACTCATCCCCAGGCCTGAGCCTGGACACAGCCTTCCTTTCCTGGTACTGGAGATGCCCTGACTGCCACATTCATCCAAAGCCTGATGGAGTTAGGTCCAGAAAACAAACAAACAAACACCCAGCAATGAGTCATTTCTTTTTCTGAGAATATGGTGACTGGTTACTATGGAGCTGGAGAGAAGACCTTGACCTTTTAAAAAATGCTGATTGTTCCTAATTGCTTCTGTTGGGAAAGAAGAAGAGAAGGTCACTTCCAGTGAGCAGGACTTGAGAATGAACAGCGCATGAGATAGCTACACCCTCATAGTTGGTACAAGGGCCTACACACCAGTCAAGTCTGACATACTCCCTGTCCTGGCTGGAACTCACTCTGTAGACCAGGCTGTCCTGAAACTCACAAAGATCTGCCTGCCTCTGCCTTCTGAATGTTGGATTGAAGGAGTATGCCACCACGTCTAGCAACTGTCTGCTTTTGTGAATAAAGTTTTATTGGAACACACCCACATTCTGTTATTGACAGAATGCCAATGGCTGATTTGGTGATGCATCGATAGAGTTGAATAATTATAACAAACACTACACTACCTCTAAGTCCAAAATGTGGATTATTTGCCTTTGGTGGGGGAAATTTGTCAGCCCTAGTCTGTAGCTTTTTGCTCCAGATGTCCTTTAAGTCATAGAAGATCTTTCTAACTTCTTATTTTAGGTAAAGATGACACTGAAATGCAGAGAAAGGGGTGACAAGTCTGGGTCACAGACATGATCACATGGGGGCTAAGAGCAGCCAGACTAGCTCGGGTGTGTTACTGCAGTTATAGGTTGCTGCTTCGCGTTTAAAGCTGTGCCCTTGAGAAGAATCCATGAGATGCCTCCGCTGTCTCATCAGGAAATGTGCATTGAGCTCTATTCTTTGAGGGGTACCTTAATGAAACAGGGAACACAAGGGACAAGCTCAGCCCTGTGCTATGCAGAGCCTTGGAGTCACTGGATGCAGTCTAGGCTTCGGGTGATGGTAGGGTAGGCCGAGACACTGGGCACTAAGCAGGAGCTAGGGATCTACCAGATCTGTGAGAAGGGACCCTAAGCCTGCACCTTCAGAGAAAAAGGAGCCAGACCTACAAAGCCATGAGGGGCTATGCAGATAGCCACAGAAGCCCTCTGTCCTGGATGCATCCAAAGAAGAAAAGAGGACGCGCTGGAGCAGAGGGCAAAGAGGAGAGAAGCAGGAGATATGAGAGGCACGTGTGGCCAGGTCCTGTGCTGGGCCTTGTCCCTTGTGGCAAGGAATTAAGATTTGCACAGTAGAAGCTGGCAAGGATTTCGGCAAGGGTGACGGTTATAATAGAACGACCATATGACCCAGCTCTACCACTCCTGGGCACACACCCAAAGGCCTCTATATCCTGCGGCAGCGGTACCTGCACATCCATGGTTTGTGCTGGGTTATTTTCTGTGGCAAAGAAGTGGAAGAAGCCCTAGCTGTCCATCAACAGATGAATGGATAATGAAAACATGGCGCATATGCAAAATGAGATCTTATTCATCAGTAAAGACAAAAAAAAAAATTTCAGGAAAACGAATGAAACTGGAAATTATTATACTAAGTGAGGTAACCCCTACCCAGAAAGACAAATACCACATGCTTTCTCTCCTATGTGGGTGTTGGCTAATTGTTTTTATGCATATATAGCTACGGGGGGAGTGAGTGTGGGTCGGAGGCCCTGAAACTAGAAATGAGCCTCGGGAAGGAGGAAAAGAGGTTCCAAGTAAGGAAGGGGGTGGGGAGGGTAATAGAATGCATGAGACGTGGAAGTGGAGAGAGGAGTTCTGCTGTGGAAGGGTAAAGCAGAGCATAGAGAGCTGCGGGGCAGAAGCAGAAGAGGATCAAGCCACGTATGTATGGCAAGGCTGTGAGGAAACCCGTTGCTTTATATGTTGATTTAGAAAATAAAACAGAAGACTCCATTGGCTGTGGTCACAGGAAGCTTGCATAGATGTCGTTTGCTCATTAAAGCCAGCGAGCAGAGTATTGATTGCACTGGTCCCAAGAACAGCTGACAGCCCACCGGGCTTGGATAGGTTGGTGGGGGGGCCAAACCAAGTGAAGAGGAACAGATGGACCATGTGAAGCTGATGGAACCTGCTGGAAGATTGAAGTGATGTAGTGGTACGTGGTAAATACTTAGCCCAGGGTCAGGGAGATGGTGCCATCATCATCACCACCACCCCTAGCTCCCACCATTACAACCACCCCATCATGCCATGACTACCGCCCACAGAATCCCCACTACCACCACGAGGGCCCCTACCATCGTGTCCACCACCGCCATCACCCAAGGCACAGTGTAGCACTGTGATTTTGAATGTACACTTGAGCCACACTTACATGGGTTCAAATCCCACCTCTGTTACTTACTGTCTCTGTGGCCCTGAGCAGATGATGCCTCCACTCCTGTAAAATGAATGACCCCAGTGTTTTCCTCATTGGCCATTGCAACGTGCCATTAACTCTGAAGTCTGTCATTTAGGGACTGGCCTGTTGTCCTATGCTGGGCTGAGATTCGGTGGGCATGGCTGTGGTGCTGCCATGTGGTGAGCGCCTGCCTCAGAGATGGGATACAGATCCCTCTTCCTGCAGTTATTCACTGATGGGGCTGAAGGCCAGGCCTCGCTGTAGCCTGACCTGCAGCTACAGAGCTCAGTGTTTCAGCTGCAGGCTTGTGAGAACTGGAGAGTTAAAAGCACAGACAGCTTGGAATGGCATTTCCACAGAGAACTGAGGCAGCTCTAAGCTGTGGGTTGTTGAGTTCTGTGATTATGTTGCCTCCTGAAGGGAATTTTATTTCTCCTTCATATCAGCCATAAGGTTAGATGCATGAGTGGAGGTCCCAGTGTCCAGTTGTGGGCTTTGAACAGCCTGGGCTCAGTGTAGGCCCTGGGTCTGTCATGCACTGGACAGGCAAGAATCAGGAACCAGGGGACCAACTTAGGTAAGGTGAGAAAGACCCATGAAACCCACCAGAGGCACCCTTGCCTAGAGACCAGGCAGCTCTCCCCGTAGACTTCCCACTCACTGCTACAGCTGTGACCCCACAGGTCCCAAAAAGATGGCAATTGTACCACATTAAAGTCATACACAGGAACCTGTTCAGCCTAGCATCCTTATAAAAGCTGAATCTGACAGCTTACAACTCTAATCCCAGTGTGGTGTGCGTTGTACAGGGAAGTGAGATGTAGAAGATTAATTCAGAACATGGTTGTTCTGGCAAGAGATCACACTCAAAAACCTAGGTCTGTGTGATCCGGCTGGAATACAAATATGCCTTTAATCCAGGAGACAGAGGCAAGCAGATCTGAGTTCAAGGCCAGCCTGGCTTAAGAGACATTTTTAAGTGTTCAGCTCAATGCTGTCCCTAGAAAGTGGTTCAGACACACTGACTGCTAGTGATGTGACCATGCCTTACTCTCTTATTAGTCCTGTCTGCTATTTCTTATAAAAATAACAATACTTCTTCTCCCATTAACATAAAAATAACAGCAACACATCTCCATTTTATTTTATTTTTTATTTATCTTATTTTATGAGTATGAGCATTTTGCCTATGTGTATGTATATTCACCACATGTGCACCTAACGTCCATGGAGATCAGAAGGCATCAGGTCCCCTGGCACTGGCGTTATGGATGGTTATGAGCTACCATGTGAGTTGGAATTGAACCTGGGTACTCTGCAAAAACAGCAAGTGCACTTAACCTTCTGTCTGCATTTCTGTCGTTGGCATTTAATGGTTAAGCATTGTTTCTCTACAGCCATTTGCAGGCACCCTGCAATTTCCTCTCTTCCCAATGCCTCAAATTGTCTGTTTGAACTTGAATCACTTAAAGCTTCTCTGTTCAGCAAACTTTCATGTTATTTTCTCCTTTGATGTCCACAAGCTGTTAAAGCCAGTACCTCTTTGCAGTGATCTCCCACTGGCATCCTACCCGCTCCCTGAAGAGTCTAAGGGTGGGGCGCCTGCACTCCCTCTCATATCTTCTAGCCAGTTTCTGGATCCTTCCATTTTCATTTTCATTGTTTTTCCACAATCTTTTTTTAAAAAGGAAAATATGTAGGGCTTTCTCCCAAATATCCTCCCTTCCTCTACTCAAGGTTAAGATAGTGTATTTGTGGCAGGTTATGGCAAATGCCTCATAGACTCCATGGACGGCTGGGGACATAGCTCAGTTCGTAGCATGCTAGCTTAGCATATTGAGAGCAATGGGTTCAATCATTAATTCTGTACTCTCCGGGCTACATATCCTCCTCTACAGAGATTGAGACTGACCCAGGCTATATGAGACCCTGCCTTTAAAAACAAAAGCACCTTCTACAGGTGATCATGACCCAAGATCGGCTACAGAAGCTTTGTCATAAAAAGTTGATTATTAGCCAATCGTGGTGGTGTATGCCTTTAATCCCAGCAGTTGGGAGGCAGAGGCAGGCAGATGTTCGAGTTCTAGGTCAGCCGCGGCTACATAGTAAAATCCTCCCTCAAACAAAATACAACAAAACAAAGTTGATTGTATTAGCTGTGGTTCTGACATTTAAAAGTGTCCTGAGGTCTAGTTAGTCTTTCTCCTTTTCCTCTTCCTCCTCCTCTTTTTGTCTCCTTTTCCAAGAGCTATCTATGGAATTAATTTGTGGCAAAAAGAAAGCACAGGGCTTGTATCAGCCTTTCGATCGGGATCACTTCCCATCTGCAGAGCACGTCAGGAAGCCTCGCTAGGGACGGTGCAGAGAGGCAGAGGCCAGAGGGAGTAGGAAGCAGAGCTCTGGAGTGGGGTGTGGGGATGGGCAGTAGCAAGGATGCCTAGGATGTGCCAGGCTGGACCCGAGCCATTCCAGTCACAAATGACCCATGAGGGAACAGTACTCAGAGTCTCTGTCACACAGCCAGCCATCATAGATTTTTTTTTCCCCTTCTTGTAGAATGAGACACCCATCACACACTGAAGCATCACACTGTGGGGATGATCCCAAGTTCCTGATCAAAGCCAGTAGATTCCTAGCACAGGCCATTGGGAAGATAATTGGGGGAGGAGGCAGGCAGCATTTCTTCATTTGGTTTCAGCAGATTCCAAGGAACAGCCAAGCATGAGAGGGAGGAGGAGGGAGAGAGGAGTGAGGGAGGCGAGGAATTAGAGAAACGAACGCTTCAGTGTTCATGAAGGTGCGGCTGCCAAGATACCTGGATTCCCCCAGAAGTTGCGTACACTTTGGTTCAGTTTCCATCCTTCCTGTGTTGTTATTATTTTTGTTGTTCTTAGATGGTGTCTTAGGTGGTGTCCAGCATGGTCCACCACTCCTAGCTCCCTTTACACTTTTAACTATAAAACAAGAAACCCACACAGCTACGCTTGGCAAACATTTCTTCTCACTTAGCCACGATCTCTCTGTTTCTCCCCTGCAAAGTCTTCTCGTGTATATTCATATGTGTCCTCATGCACACTCTTTTATTTTTTCATTTATATTAAAACTTCACAGTTCCCCACATTGCTTAGTTTTATAAGTGCACTTGTTAATGGTCACCCAGTGTTCACCCAGTGGATGTCCTGTCATTTAAGTTAGTATCCCCTATCACCTTCCAGTGGGATTTCAGGGCTGTTTGTCATAGGACTCTGAAGCCACCTCAACCTGGATTTCCTGCTCAGCCTCGATTTCTTCATCCTGCCTTGGGAACAATAATTCTTTCCTCAAAGTGTTAGTTAGAGGAGAATAGTGGATAAAAACGCTTAATAGAGTATAAGATGTATAGTGTGTGTCCTGTACTTGCAGCCAGTCTGTTATTTTGAATTTATCTCTATTTAGATCATAGTGTGCTGATAATCTTTTTGCCCTTTGACTAGTTTTGGGGGACAAATTCACAACTGTACCTATTGGCCAAGGTATTTGTGTACTTACATTGGCATATATTGACGCCTCTTGATGTCACAGCAGTTTCTAACGTCTGTTCTTGATGATTCTAAGTGTACCGTCTTCGTGGTACCCCCACCAGGACCGTCCAGAAGTTACCATCCTTCCAGCTGCCACAGTCATGGGCCTCTTCCCACACTTTGCTTTGAGGAATTTCAGAGTAAACCCTGTGGCGTGCGACTTCCCTCACTGGCCCGGTGGTGTAGACCTCAACCTCATGGGGACCTTTTATATTTTCACTCAAGCCGTCGCACCTTAATCACACGGACTACAAGGAATGCCTTCCTCCATATGGCCTAACTCACTGTTCCCACAGTTGACTTGGGACTCTGTATGAAGCAGTATGGAGGAATGAATCCAAGATGTCAGATCCCACCACAGCCCAGCCATTTCTTTATGTTGCTATCCTGAATATTTCTTCTAGCCCTTCCTTTCTCCTCTTGCCGCTGATTTGCTGGGAAAGCCAGGTCCTTGTCTCATAGAATGGGTTCTGTGTTGGAGTCAGGGTTTTCTCACAGTCGGATTGAGCATTTTTCTCTAGGCCCGGTTTTCTTTAACATGGCGATTATCTCTGGAGTGACTTCCTCATTTTTAGCGTGAAGTGTTTGGAGGGGCAGCGCGTCTTCCTCATTGGTCCTCAAGGAGTCTTAGATTCCAACCTGACTGGTGTTCCCTGCGAGTAGGAAAATGGCACGAAAACCACCATCGGTTAAATGTAGGACTAAGGAATGGCATCGGTCTACAGGTAACCCGAGCATAGTCAGTCCTTGCTGCAGAAGTCCTCTCATGGGCTAGTTCCCTGAGGACACCTAGCGAGTCAAGTGGAGAGACGCCCTCGAAGCTTCCATGGCTGCAGGATTGTAACGCACATTATGCCGATAAGCCAACGCGTGTTGGTTAAGCTTGTTGAGAGTGGGTGTTGGGAGAAAGCACCCCCCAAACCTGTGACCAAAACAAACCCTCCTTCTCTTAAAGTAGGCTGTCCCCCCTTAATTGTAACAAAGAGAAAAGAAAAGAGCAAGTAGCTAAGAGTATTAAAATACTGTGTCCTTGTAAACAGCTAGAAGGTAAGCCCCTTCCAATGGGGGTTACTATTGCTTACCTCATATCTACAATGCCTCAGTGGCACGAGAAGCTCGAAGCTCATCCAGGGAGAGGACGCTCTCTCTGCCTGGGACTCTGAGCTGGAACCCCCAGCTGGCTGCCCTGCGGGGCTTCCCCAGTCTACTTCTAAAGCTGGGTACTTTGAGCACCGGGTCCTATGACACCATCTTGCCGTCTGTCTGCTACTCTTCTCTACCACATACTAGCTATTTATCCTTTTACTTTGGCTTTGCGACATACTGAGTAAACTACTCCCCGAGAACTGGAAACATCACTGTCAGAGACCACTCTCTGGCCACTACAGAGCAAGGATGACAAGTGACCTTGAGAGATGTCACCTGGTGGGATATGACTAGTAAGTCACAGAGATAAGCTTTGTTAGGACTCAAACAAGGGGGCCATGTCCTTGGGCTCAGTTGATATGGAAAAGACTTCTCAGGAGAAAAACTTAGTCTGAGATTTGGATGGTAAATACTTTTAAAACACAGAGAAGCCCGGCGGATGGGCTGTTCTGGGTCTGAGTTCAAAAGTACATGAATTGTTATTTCTTCCTTCTGACTTGCTAGTAGCCTCTTACATGCTAACTGTAGGTTCTACTACCAAGCTGTGTCCCTGGCCCTGGAACTCTTAAGATGTCAGCCAGTAAGTCTAGTTATGTTGACATCCTCTTGGACAGGTCTTCTGAGACCTCCTTCTGTTGTTCTCTCATCCAATAAGTAATTATTGAACCTCTCTTCTGTGGCGGTTATTTTGTGGCCTGCGGTGTGTGGCTCATTTATGGCCATCATAAGCTGGGGGGTCGGAAGACACGGATCAGTCTCAGGTCCTGCTTTCAAAATGGAACTTTGCAAAGAGTTGCTCATGGCTATTGTGCACTCTGTGTTTCCAGATGGAGGCTAGCTGCCAAGTCTGAGGGTGTCGCTTTTCCTGAGAAAAGACTTAAATGGGGAGGGATTCTCCCCTACCCCTCCTCTCTCTCCTTGTTTTCCTTTGAATTCAATTTTCTCATTTCTCAGCATGTAGCTTAATACATACTTTCTGTATGCAATACTCATCATATGTAGAGAGTTCAAAGATGCATACAGAAGTGTGTGAGTGTGTGTGTGTGTGTGTGTGTGTGTGTGTATGTGTGTGTGTGCACGCGCTTGCATGCATGCGTGCGTGTGTGTTTTCTTTTCTCTGTTTTCCTTCTTGTGGAAACACTTTATCCTTTGAGCTCTAAGTACTAAGCTGTTGACTCATGAAACAATCTTTGCCTTGACCCTGGGCAGCTCTACTGATGAAAACAAGAATTCTTTAGCTTCCTCGGCTCACCTTTGTTCAGAAGCCAAGCATGTGGGACAAAGTGAGCGGGAGCCTTACCTGTGGTTATCCCACTGGAAGGGGGGTGCTGTTCACAAACAGAGCGTGGGTCTTGAGGCAGAAAATGGCTTATGGCAGAGTAGATGGCTGAGTACAAAGGACATCACTAACATTCTTGACATATTCTTTTTTTATTAATTTATTCATATTATATCTCAATTGTTAGCCCATCCCTTGTATCCTCCCATTCCTCCCTCCCACTTCCCCCCTACTCCCCTCCCTTATGTCGGTGACTGAGGGGACCTCCTCCCCCTGTATATGCTCATAGGGTATCGAGTCTCTTCTTGGTGACCTGTTATCTTTCCTCTGAGTGCCACCAGGCCTCCCCATCAAGGGAACGTGGTCAGAAATGGGGCCCCAGAGTGTGTATGAAAGTCAGACCTCATTCACCACTGAACGGTGGAGAATGTCCTGTCCATCAGCTAGGTCTGGGTAGGGGTTCAAAGTTTACTGCCTAAATTTTCCTTGGCTGGTGCTATAGTTTGAGCAGGAAGGACTCCAGGACCCAGATCCATGCATCATAATGTTCTTCTTGTAGGTTTCCAGGACCCTCTGGATCCTTCTATTTCCCCATTCTCCCATGCTTCTCTCACCTAAAGTCCCAATAGGATGTCCTCCCCTCTGACCCACTTTCCTGGTAAGTAAAGTCTTTTATGGGACATACTCTTGACATATTCTTATGGCTTCAGCAGCGGCCCAGCACCTGCCAGTTATGTTCAGGACTGTTTCCCTTTGAGTTCAGGTCTCAGAGCAGCTATGGAGTGCTTGGTGTATATAACACTGATCGTTTCAAAAGGAAGGAGTTTGTTTCCTTCCATGTTGTCTCCTACTACTCCCTTAGCCCACAGCATCCTAAAGGAGCTCCGAGATGAGTATGTCCATCGTGGCTGCTTCGCACACAACTTCCAGCGGACCCTTCAAGCCTCCTCATGACTCCCCTAACTGGCTCTCTTGATCTTTCTGTCATATAAAACTCGTCAGAATGTCAGACTTTTCAATGGAATAAACTGAGATCCCACTGTGTCTGCTCGCTAATGAATGCGTTCAACTCTCTCCCCCTTCCTCGTGATCCTCCCTCCCCTTTTGTTCTTAACTCCTGGATATAAAAATGTGATTAATGATCCACAAGACTTGGATTGAAAAACTCTAATCCAGTACATTCTGTTTGATCACAACAGGGCCCAGGAAATTAAACTGATTTTTCCCATAGCTGCCAGAGTCTGGGGGTAAATGGGGACTTTGTGGCCCTTGCTATAGAGCTAGCTGACACTGTAGTAGGCAACCTGCCTTCTGGCCACACAGTTAAGGACACCAGCATTGGGAACAGAGTTCTGATATGGCAACTAAGTTGCTCTGTGGCTTTGAGTGAGTTAAACTTTTCCAAGTTCTGTACTCTTGCCTATAAAATAGGGATAGGTGTCTTGAGTGCAGTGGTGCATACCTGTTATGGCAGCATACTGGGAGGCAGAGAGTCAGGAGGCTCTCTGTGAGTCCAAGGCCAGTCTGGTTTACAAAGCAAGTCCAGGACAGCCAATGCTACACAGAGAAACCTTGTCTTGAAAAAAGCCAAAAAATATAAATAAAAAATAAATAAAATGGGGCAAACCAGGTGTGGTGGTGCACACCTTTAATCCCAGCACTGGGGAGGCAGAGGCAGGTGGATCGCTGTGCGTTCAAGGCCAGCTTGGTCTACAAAGCGAGTCCAGGACAGCCAAGGCTAACACAGAGAGACCCTATCTTGAAAAAAACAAAACAAAACAAGAAATAGGGCTTAGTACTAGTGTGGTGTGCATACCTGTAATCCCAGGAGGCTGAGACGGGAGAACTGCAAGTCTGAGACCAGCCTAGGCGACACAAGACAGCTCTGTTCTCAAATGAATAGGGTAGGTTGTGCTTATCCTAGGACTGGCATAGAGCAAATGGCACGTATCATTATTATCTGTAAGATGTGAAGTCTGTAAATCACAGCGGTGACTTTTCTTCTGCACACGGTTAGCTCAAACCTGTTGCACATCTTCCATTTTTATGAACAAGAATTAAGTATGAAAGTGTGGAGTCGGAGGTTGTGGCAGACATGCTCTTAGTGGTACTTGAGTGTCGGCATTTCAGTGTCTGAGAGTCTTTGGCTTCTGGCTCTGCAGATGTCCTTTCTTCCTCCCGGTTTCCCTTTCTGCTCCGTGCCACCCTAATAAACGCGCTGCTGCTTAGGGAGCTAGCGCCGTGTGTCAGCTCCTGGACCCAGTCCCTCTCTGATCTTCACCTCCACTCTCTGAAGTCAGGGCAATTATATTCTGATCGCAGCTGGGGAAGCTGAGGCTCCCACAGATGGGGGTAACTAGCTGGATGGCTGACGATCCCATTGTCGAGATGGGTTGTCGAAGAAAGAAGGCATCCTTGTGCTCAGTACAGGAGTCAGTGCAGGGTGACCCCGGCCTTTGTGTAAACAACTGGTGAGTGCTTGAATGTTCATCTAACCCTGGGATTGACCAGCTAGGGAAACTAGTGGACAGAGAACCAGCATCAGCCAAGGTCAGCATGGCAATGTAGAACCAATATTTGGGCCGTGGGCTCCTGACTCGTGTCTGATGCTCTTTCAGTCATTTGCACGGGTTTGAGTCTTTGGCCTTGGCATCATCACAAGTTGCCCCTGCAAGTTACTGATGTTCCCCTCTGTAGCCGGGAACTTCTGGCTCTGGTGGGTAAAGGACTTGAATTTGAACCCTGGCTCTGCTGCTTACCAACTATGTGGCTTCTGGCAAGTTGCTTGAATTGTCTGCACCTTGGTGTCTCCCACCAAATACTCCTGGAATTGTCATGAGGGTTGAGTGAAATACTAAACACAGAAGCGAAGACCAGTACCCAATGGATACAGATCCCCCGGTCAGCTGTCAGCATTGTCCACTGTGTTCTTGTCATTTTGCCAGCCTTGAGCAAGAGAGTCCTGATGCTTGCCCTTGGGGAGCTATTGTCAACTGAGGGGAAAATGTTAAAGATGATGAACTTTAGGATTTATTGAGAAATTCTAGTTTCATTGGTTTACAGAGGCTGTTTAGAAGTTGCTACTATGTGACTGGAAGATAGCTCTGGTTATAAAGTTCTTGCTGTACAAGCACGCGGACTTGAATTCAATTCCCAGGACCCATGTTAAAAAGCTGGGTATGAAGCCGGCTGGTGGTGGTGCACGCTTTTAGTCCCAACACTCGAAAGGCAGAGGCAGGTGGATCTCTGTACGTTTGAGGCCAGCCTGGTCTACATAGCGAGTCCAGGATGGCCAGGGCTACACAGAAAAACTCTGTCTTGAAAAACAAAATCAAAACAAAAAAACTGCTTCTAATCCAACGGTTATGGGAGGCAGAGACAGGAGGATCCCCAGGCTTACTGGCCAGCGAGTGCAACCTAATAGGCTTCAAGCTAGTGAAAGAGCCTGTCTCAAAAAAACAAGGTGCCTGAGGGAAGAATGCCACCTGAGATTGTCCTCTGGCCTCCATCTGTTCATGCACACACATGTACCCAGCTGCACACACACGTAAACATAAGTATAAAACACCAGTGTCAGAATTTTGTGTCGGAAGTGTAGCTCTGGGTTGCACAGGAGCTTGTGGTACTTGGCCTCATAGCCAGGACACTGTGTGTTCCATCCAGAACGGAACTGACCAGGCTCCTCTGTGCCCTTAACAACAGAAAGAAGGTTATGACTGGAAAAAAATTTGCAAGGCAATAGGTCCACTGAAGGAACAGGGAAGTGTCACAGCTGAATCAGGCCTGTAGGAAGAAGACAGGGAGAGACTCAGTGCTGCTGCCCAGATAACACTGACGCTGCAGCCAAGTACTTATTTTTAAGCAAGAATGGTATATTTTAGGCCAATTTTATCCCCCTTGTAGTGTCTGTCTCCATTTTCTTTTTTATCAGTGTTTTCCATTTTTCTCCTAAAGGAACATCTCTCTGTTTGAACCTCTTGCTTAAGTAGCTGTTTGCTATGTCTGGCCTCAATTTGTGTGCTGGCTTGTTGTTGTTGTTGTTGTTGTTGTTGTTGTTGTTGTTGTTGTTTTGTCAACTTGACACAAGCTAGAGTCATCAGGAAGAGTGAAGCTCAATTGGGAAAAAACAAAAGCTTCCTCCCACAAGATCAGCCTGTAGGCAATTCTGTGGGGGGCACTTTCTTACTTAATGAGATGTGGGAGGTCCTAGCCCACTGTGAGCAGCACCATCCCTGGGTAGATAGTTCTAGATTGTATAAGAAAGCAGGCTGAGCAAGCCAGCAAATAGCATTCTTCCACAGCCTCTGCTTCAGTCCCTGCCTCCAGGTTCCTGCCCTGACGTCCCTTCCTGAGGGACTGTAAGCTGTATGAAATCGACCCTTGCCTCCCCGGATTGCTTTTGGCCATGGTGTTTCCTCACAGCAACAGAAAACAAACTAGGACAATCTGCATGTGCATTTCCTGACTATGAGAACGCTGCGCTTCATTTTCTGATGAACTCTTGTGACATATTACTGTACCAAATGTGCTGCTTCTAGGCAAAGTACTGCCTTTAGCAGACGACAATGACATTGTTATCTGAAGACTTTCTGAAGTTAGAATGGAATAAAGTAAAGACGATCCCCCCATACCTACTTTCATTTTGGTTGTTTTATATAATCACACAATTGTAAGCATTTCTCCTCTCTAAAGCACTTTATCATAACATTCAAGAAGCTCTAGGGGGCAGGGAGCTCATGTGACTTACCCAAGGTCACCTAGCGCATTGAAGAGTCGAGCCAGACTGAGCTCTGTATATTCCTAGTTAGCTTTTCATCACTATAAGCAAGACACCCAAGAAGGCAACAGGCAGGGAGGGAGGCTTCAGTTCAGCTCATGGTCTCACAGGGGTCAGTCCATTATGGTGGGGAGGGTGTGGTGGTTCACACTGCAGTGGGAAGAGAGGAACTGGGGAATTCCCATGCCCCCTCTAGCTTTCTCCTCTGCTTCCTTTGATTTTTGTCCGGGCCCCTAGCCCATGGGATGATGCTACCCACATTCTTCATAGGATGCCTCCTTTCAGCCAACCCCTCTCTGGAAATACCTTCATCCGTCTCTTAGGTAACCCTTGATGCAGTCCAGTTGATAACCATCGCTGACTGCCACAGCCCCTTTGTCTTCCAGTGTGTGTCAGTCCCATTTGCTGTACTGCTTCTTTCATGTGTCCAACACTCAAGTCAGTATTTGAGATTATGGGATTAAAGAATAAATCTCTTCAAAAGGAAGAAGGATGGGCAAGCACCTAAGTTTGTCGTTCCCCATCTAAGCTGTGGAGAAAAGGGAATGGCATGAATTGTTTACTGTGTGTCTAGAATATGGATATATATGTATCATCTCATTAAATCATTCATGGGTTTTTATCTTATTATAACCTTAGAACTGGGGCCAGCAAGATGGCTCAGAAGGTAATGGCACCTGCTACCAAGCCTGGTGGCCTGAGTTCATCCCCAGGCCCCACAGAGTAGAAGGAAAGAACTGATTCACATTAGTTGTCCTTTGACCTCTACATGCACTCATGGTATGTGCGTGCGCGCACACACACACATACATATACACACACAATGCACACATACTTGCACACATATGCATACAGTTTGAATTAAACTGTCAAAGTCATATAGATGTCAAGTAAACACTCGGTTCTTGAGTCCATCAGTGGGCTTGTGTGTTTCTTTTGTTTGTACCAGGAACCGAAGGAAAGTGTGTTGAAAATTCCACAAAGAACGTTTTGATAAATGGCTTGGCAAGTATCTCAGTGTCAGAGGCCTTGCCTAGTTCTCGGTTTTACCCTCAACACTGCAGAGGGTGGGCGTGCGCTGCAGACGGGAGCAAATGTTGCCATAGAGCCAAGGCAGGAGAAAAATACTGTAGTCTTCACAACGTACCGACACCAAGCAAACCCATTTATAATCGTTTTGTAGATTCTGGGGCAGATTCCACGTTCTTCCTTTGTGGCTTTGTAATTTAACCTTCTCTGTTAAAAGTCCCTTCGGGATGTAAGGCAAGGAAGAGGCTTCAGTTATCCCTGTGTCCAGCTGGTCTGGAGCTCAGGAATGATGCCACATGGGTGGGGATGAGAGAGGGAGGAAAGGGATGTGGTGTTTGGAGCTCACGACTCAGGAAACGTGATGGCACCTCCTTTCAGGGTGGCATGAGGCAAGCATTTAGGAAAGAATATGAACTATTGTTGTGTGTGTGTGTTTTTTTCTCTCTCTCTGATGGGTGGGTTGTTTTTATACAGTTTTATGATCAGGAAACTGATGCAGAATGCTGATCCCTTTGGTTTTTTGCCCTGCCAGCATCATTTTTATATTTATTTTTGAATTTCGATGACAGGCATTTCCTTTGAAACTTCTGGGGGTAAAGTGTAACCAGACACCCCAAACTGCTTCCTAACAGCAGAATCCAAATGAGAAGCTGTAGTTTCTGATCTTTTTTGATAACCCCACAGGACAAGCCCCTCCCCAACGAGGGCACGATAGGCCTTTCAGTAACTGAGGTGGTCCAACTAATGCGATCCCTTTTAAAACATTCTAGAAAATGAGCCTAACATGTGGAAAACCTCTAGCGTCCATTAAAATGGGGCCTGTTGTGGCAATGAAAATACAGATCGTATTGCTCTCCTCCCCCGAATCATAAAAACCCAGCCTCCTTTGCTGTTCTTTCTCCTGGCAGATGATTTCATCCTCAAGTACGTGGTCCTATCCATTGTACACTGGAAGGCACTAAGCCAGCGTTGGGGCATCTGGCTGCCAACTTTGGAGATGTTAAAAGCCTGTTTGGTGGCTGCAGGGCACTAATTCATTGCCTACCTTGTAAAAGTCATGTCTTACTGCATTTTCCTGGCACCAGAGAAATCCCTGTACCTACTATTGCATTTGGGTTTTCTGAGCCTGCAGGCAGCTTGGGGTTATTAAAGTTCAAAAAGGAAGCCACATGATGTTGGCTCTATGATTTCAATTCTCTTACCTCTTTTCCTCCCTCCCACCCACTCACTGACAGATGGATTTGGCTGTGCCTGTGCCAGAGGCTCTCAGGTACCTCTTGTTGTAAGAATCTAAGAGGGAGCCCTGGCCCTCCTTGGGTAGACCAGAGTGTTCACTGTTTTCTTTTATTTATTTTTTTTGTTTTTTGTTTTTTGTTTTTTTTTTGAGACAGGGTCTCTCTGTATTAGCCTTGGCTGCCCTGGACTAGCTTTGTAGACCAGGCTGGCCTCAAACTCACAGCAATCCGCCTGCCTCTGCCTCTCAAGTACTGGGATTAAAGGCGTGCACCACCACATCCGGCTCAAGTGTGCACTGATTTTGTGGGGCTGTGACCAAAGACCTAACAGGACAACAGGACAACTTGAAAAGAGGAAAGGGTTCTGTCTGTCACGATGGGGAATCGCACAGTTCACGTCACGTCTTCTGGGAAGCAGAGAGCTGGGATGCTGACGTGAGATGGTGGGTCACAAACACAACCAAAGGTTGACAGTGAAGATTCACCATCCCAAGCAACTAGCAGGCAACTGTCCATCTCCTCCCTCTGGCTTCCTGTGATTCAAAAGTCAAGTCTAGTGATAGGTGTAATGATTTATCTATAGTCTCAGATACTCAGAAGGCTGAGGTCAGGGGATCATTAGAGCTTAGAAACTCAAGAGAGGACTGGGCAGCATAAACAAGACAATGGCTCAATAATTTAAATGGGATTGAGTCCACACATTCACTGGACACTTCAGATTAGAGCTATGTGGTATCTTAAACACCATATAAAATCCTTGTCCTCCCCTCAGCATTTCAGGTCCTACCTCAAGAGAACGATGATTCACAACAAAGGGCCCTAAGTTTCAAAGTTGTTTCCATGGATTTTGGACCATTAAGGACCCATGTCTATGTATCAAAATGTCTGATATCCCATCCACATGACTTCCTAGTCTCAAACACGATGCTCTGGTGAATGGGGGAGGAGCACATGAGCTCCCACACCTAGCTGAGCGGCCATTGACAATCGGTGGATGCTAGGAAAGAGAGTCAGACAGACAGACAGACAGACAGACAGACAGACAGCTCTCTTTAGGGATGTGATCCCTGGTAGTTCGACTATGTTTGGGTGGCTGTCCCGACATCCATGTATATGGGCAGCACTAATTGCACTTTAGGTTATTTGCAAAAGAAAGACAGCACATGAAGTTGGGAGTGGGCCATGCATGTATCGCATTCTCAATAAATTTTTTGAAATGCTGGTTAAAAAGTCATGAAGTGGGGGAGTGGAAGGGGTGAATATGATCAATATACATTATATACATAGATGAAAGTATCAAAGAATAAACTTTTAACATTTAAGATAGTGTCCCATTACATACCTCTGGCTGGCCTAGAACTCACTCTGTAGACCAGGCTAGCCTCAAACTCACTGAGATCCACCAGCCCCTGACTCCTGAGTGTTGGTATTAAAAGTACATATCACCATGCCTGGCCATGAAAGATATTATTTTAGAACGAAATTAGAGGATAGAGAGACGGCGCAGTAGTTAAGAATTTGTACTGCAGCCGGGCATGGCAGTGCATGCCTTTAATCCCAGCACTTGGGAGGCAGAGGCAAGGGGATCGCTGTGAGTTCAAGGCCAGCCTGGTCTACAAAGTGAGTTCAGGACAGCCAAGGCTACACAGAGAAACCCTGTCTCAAAAAACCAAAAAAAAAAAAGAATTTGTACTGTACTTTAGGGGTCCCCCAGTGCCTCTGGCCTCTTCCTTCACCCACACTCATAGATGCACATACATACATGTAATTAAACAATAATTGTTAAAAGAAACTAGTCTCTGCTATTTGGCGGGGGGGGGGGGGGGGCAGGGGGCGGGGCGGGGTGTGTATGTCTAGATTTACCTCTTCTGTGATAACTCTATTTAGTCCTATTTCAATTTAGTTTTCAATTCATTATTTGATATGTGCCAGTATGGTAGAAAGAACTAGAGCTGATTTGAGCAGCTTTGTGGGAAAAAAATCCATGACCCCTTCTAGAACCCCACGACCAAGAGAGGGTGTGTTGATGGGAGAATATTGGGGTGAGAGAGGCACTCAGTGCTGCAAGGAGACAAGGCGAGGGTTACCCTAGCCTGTCACAGATAGCCTTGAGCGAGCACTAACCAGGCTAACCCATCAGCTCTTTGTACTGATGGTACCACCGTGGAGGAAGCGAGGATAACACCATCGTCACGGGGCTTCTCTGCTCAGCCTTTTGTTGCCAAGACTTTTAGTTAGACCAGAACTGTGGACACGTGAGAACCGTGTTTGCTGAGTTCGGGCTTGGATGTCAGCTGCGGGGGGGAGGGAGGAGGAAGAAAATCAAATAAATTAGGAACTCTCAGGTTGGGGATGTGGCTCAGCTGGTAGAGTGCTTGCCTACTATGCAGGAAGCCCTGGGTTCATTCCCCAGCCCAGCATAAACTGGGTGTGGTGATATATGCTTATAATCCCAGAATTTAGGAGGTAGAGGCAGGAGGGGCAAGAGTTCAAGGTCATCTTCGGCCAATAGGGAGTCTTAAGGCAACCCAGGCTTTATGAGACTTGGTTACAAAAATACAACAAAATAATAAAAATTAAATAAAATAATAAAAACCAGATGACGCTCTCTTTACTCAGCTCACATTTAGCCAAAGCGCTCGGTTAACCTACCCACTTCTACCTGCTCCGAAGCGCTCACCATGCCCAAAGCACCTGGGACACTTCAGCCTATGGACTTGTTATGGCTCTGTAGCACACCAGCCAACGTCTGCTCCCACCAGACGAGTTGCGTACTTGCCAGGAGTCCCTGAACCTGTTCCTTCTGGTTGGACTAGTTCTATAATTAAGGTCTTCCACAGAACACCCCGCTCACACCCCAGCCTCAGGTCTTTTTTTTTTTTTTTCAGGGAAACCTTTCAAGCCAAACAGCCTTCCTTTCATTCTCCCGCAGCTAATTTTTTAAAAACTTAAATGCAGTTGTGCCTCTCGGCTATAAAGATAAGTGTGTTTTCCTTTGGAGCCATGGATACCAGATTGTAAATCCAATCCTGAGCGCCAGAACATGTCTCCTGGTGGGTGGCTTTGCTGGGAGCTGAGCTGAAGTGTGGACTTGCACATTTTTCATTGTGTCCCTTATGCAGCCATATGTAGACAGCATGCTGCCTGGCACACTGCAGATCGCCAGTGAGGGATGGTTTGTGTGAACCAGTAAACAGCACTCCTGGCCCATTCTGGATTCTGATGCCACAACACTGGACTAGCGTCTCCAGATGCTTGTGACCAAAGGTCTGTGGTTAGAGCCCTGCTGATGGCAAGGGACGGGGAAGGGTGGGGAGCCGGTCACTGTTCTCAATCATAACACCGGACCACTCAAACATCCTCTCCAACTATGCTGATTAAAAATACAAATCTCTGGGCGCTCCCGCCAAAGAGTCCAGTTCACTGGACCCAAAATGGGGCCCAGGATATGGGTATAGTAAACTCTTACCTTCAAGCAATGTAAGGAAATGGTGCCCGTGACTGCTCAGATGTCAGATGTCCACTGCAGGCCTAATGACATGAGCGCCGTTGTGTGTCATTATTCATATATGCCTTCACTTTTCTTTTGCATGTGTACGTGTATGTGTATGTATGTGTATGTGTGTATATACACATGTGGGCATATGTGTATGGTGTCAGGTGCCTAACCTCGATCATTCTTCACTCTGTTTCCTGAAGCAGGTTCTCTCCTTTGAAGAGTTCACTCACTAGCTTGTCCCAGGGTTTCCTGTCTCTACCTAAGCGCTGGCAGTACAGGTGGCTGCCGTGCTCACACAGTCCTCATGCCTGTATGGCAGGCATTTTAACTCCTCAGCCCCCTCCACAGCCCCTGCCTCAACCTCATACCTCACACTCCTCCAGAACTGCAGTGCATCTTACAAGGCATCACACTGTACACTTTAGTAAGATATTTTTTTTCTTTCGTAAGAGCACATAAAATAATAGCGCCGTCACAGTCTTTGGTATCCGATGGGTGGGACACATTTGATTACTATGTTTGTAGTGGGTAGAAGAAAAAATTACCTCCACCGTCAAAGGCTAGATTTTAACATTTTGGGTTCTCTTTTCTCTCTCTATGACTAGTGTACAAGTCTCACATATGTGTATATGTTAGCTGTAGGCTGAGAGAAGAAATAATCTTGGAATGAAACAAGCTGTTTCAGTCTCTGTTCCCTGACATGAAATCCTCTCAAGCAGATGCAAACTGTTCGTAAGATACAAACACACACAGAAAATGTGCTAGGGGAAGGATTCTTTCTCTGAGTAAAATAAACCTGCCAACAGCCATCCGTTCAAACCGATAAAGATCATCAATCTAAATACAAAACTATGAGTGAAACGGGTTTTTGATTGCACCTGTGCAGCCAATGATAATCCGTGGAACTACCCTGGAGCAGTTTAACCACCGAGCTTACATTTCTGCCTCAGCCCCCAAACAACTAAATATGGTAACAGAAGTCCTGGGAAACACCCAAATTTGGAAAATTACTTCTCCACATGCCTGTTTCTGCTTACTTATTTTCTTGAAACTGGTTTTCATTGGATTTTTGAAGTGCATTTTTATATATGAAGTAGGTTTTTTCCTTTTTTGCAGCCAATACTTGCACAAAACAATAGGTTTCATCGTGGCATATTCATATATGTATATAGTGTACATGTTCACACATTTTCACCAACAATCTCTCTTTCCTCCTCCAACTGGTCCACCTTTCTCTTCCCAATCTCTCTTCTACTTTCATGCCTTTAAAAAAAAAACCTATGGCCAGCCATGGTGGCGCACACACATGTGATACTTGTGTGTGTGTGTGTGTGTGTGTGTGTGTGTGTGTATTTAAGTCACTTAAAGAAAATTATTTATGGGGCTGGAGAGATGGCTCAGAGATTAAGAGCACTGACTGCTCTTCCAGAGGTGTTGAGTTCAATTCCTAGCAACCGAGTTGGCTCACAACCATCTATAATGTCATCTGATGCCCTTTTCTAGCCTGCAGGCATACATGCAGGCAAAGCACTGTATACATAATAAATAAATAATCTTTTTTTTTTTTTGAGACAGGGTTTCTTTGTGTAGCCTTGGCTGTCCTGGACTCACTTTGTAGACCAGGCTGGCTTCAAACTCACAGCAATCGTCCAGCCTCTGCCTCCCGAATGCTGGGATTAAAGGCATGCACCACCATGCCCAGCAAACAAATAATCTTAAAAAAAATATTTATCTCTCCATTCTCTTATTTCTCCCTTTCTGCTCTTGACTTTGTGTGTGTGTGCGTGTGTGTGTGTGTGTGTGTGTGTGTGTGTGTGTGTGTGTGTGTGATGTGGAATCTATTATTTGTCCAAGGGTCAAGTATGGACATCAGGACAAGTGTGAGGTGAGGCAGGAGTCTGGGCTTCTTTGCACTCAGCCTTGTGTTTGCCCAGCCTAAGCTGCCACCTGGTACTAACCAGTGGTCAAGGTCTGAAAGACCTTCAGGGTCGAAATCAACTGATTCTCTTGGCTGAGAGCCACATCTCGCTCTGTTCTCTTAATGCAGTGGGGTTTAGAGGTGGCACTGTCAGCACTTCAGATGCATTTGTTCTTCGTTGGAGATGGTACCACAGGTACTGTCATTACCAGCATGTCAGCCTCTACCCACTAGATGCCCATGAACTCTGGAATCTTCTAGAGAAGATTTCAACATGCACTTAGTGGACATGGTGGTACATGTTTGTAATGCCAGCACTCTGGTGGCTGAGACAGAAGGTAATACTGTGAGTTGAAGTCAGCTTGGTCTACATAGTGAGTTCTAGGCCAGTCTGGGATCCTGAATGAGACTTTGTGTCAAAACAAAAGCAAAAAGTGTGTGGATGCTGCCAAAGGTAGCCAGGAGAGACATGAAAATCACCTCCAACTGTAAGCCAGACAGCAAGAAATGTACCTGCATGGGAGAGCCACACAACAATTTTATAGATGCTTTAAAAACTCTTTTCCAATTTTGGCATGATGGTTGATAATCAACAGAATTAGTGCAATCAGGGGAAGGCTTTGGGGTTTTGTTTTGTTTCGTTTTAAATCAATTAACTGTTTCTTTCAAACTTGTTCCTGAAGACAAAACATTTTGGACAATTCGAGAGTTAAGTCTTCCAGCTGTCAAGTATCCAGAGTTAGATTTTCGCCATCTTGTCTTGGAGCCAGCAGGCTCTTCGCCGGGCAGGGGGAAGTGCCAGTGTGTGTGCCAATGCTGCCTGGGTGGCAGTGGGTCACAGCCCTGATGCCTTGGAGTCCCCTGAGGGTCCCTCCTCCTTCCTCCCACCTAAACTGAAGTAGAAGAAGGGAGAGGGGGCTTGGTCATTAACTGGGACCATCGCCCACAAGAAAGGGGAGGGGAGAGATGTTGGAGCATGTGAGTGCCCAACATGTACCTGCATGACCCTGTCTGGTTAGCCAGTAAGAAGATAGGACTCCAGGTGCCAGGAAAGCCACGAGGCTCGCATGGTGGGAGTCCGGGCCCTGGCAGAGCAGCTTCCTCTGCGATGCATAACTTGCTACAGAAGTTTCCTTTGAAAGACCATGTCTGAAATTGGACCATATTTATTGAGTAAATGTCTGCCCAGCAGGGAAGCTTAAGAATGGGGAGAAAGGGGGAGGTGGTGGTGCATGCCTTTAGTCCCAGCACTCGGGAGGCAGAGGCAGGCAGATCTCTGTGAGTTCGAGGCCAGCCTGGTCTACAAAGTGAGTCCAGGACAGCCAAGGCTACACAGAGAAACCCTGTCTCAAAAAAGGGAAAAAATAAAAAAAGAATGGGGAGAAAGCTAGAAGAGAGGTAGCTAATAATAAGAGTGCTGCATAAGAAGAGTGAACCTTTAAGAAAAAGAGAATTCTAACCCTGACATTCAGGGTAGTGCTGATAGGACACAGCATCGTTCTGTTGCTGGGGAGGGTCATGGCCACTTTAGCCTCTGAGGTTTTTAGCCCCATGATGTGTCTGTTCTGAGTAGTTGGTAGATGGGCTCCTAGCCACACCAGATCATCCACTAGGCTAAAAAGGGGTGATCGTCAGTAATGTGTAGGGCTGCAGAGTCCCCTCAGCAGCACAGATGACCCCCACAGCACAAGCAAGACCACAGCTTTGTGCTTGGCATCGTTCCTGGAAATGCAGAACAGGCTTCTTTATTCCAGGCTCCAGGCTCCTGGCTCAAGAGGAACACTGCCTGGCTGCGAAGTGTTTTATGGGATTATAACTGGTAGTGCTGAAGGAGAGCTCTGAAAGGTGTTTTGTGCTGCTGCTTTTAGGAAAGCTGCTGTTAGGTAGTGTTGTTCCTAAGCTGTACACACACACACACACACACACACACACAGAGAGAGAGAGAGAGAGAGAGAGAGAGAGAGAGAGAGAGAGAGAGAGAGAGGTGGGGCAGGGGGAGAGGAGAGGGAAGGGGGCTATGGGGAGCATTGTTGCTCTCTGCTGGGAAGCCTTGCCAAGCTGGTCTAGCCTCCCTCAAAATCAGACACTAGCCAAGCTCTGTGCTCCAGAGCCATTTCAGAGGCCAGCCTGTTGGCTAACAGTCTTTGTTACTAACACTCCTATTTAGAGTCCCAGTCAGATTTCCCAAATCCCAAATCAGCAAATAATGAAGCAGAGGGAGAGGCCTGAAGCCTGGAAACAAGGCAAAAATGTCACAGGGTAAAAAATACTCTTAAAGCTGGACATGGTGGCACACACCTTTAATCCCAGCACTTGGGAGGCAGAGGCAGGCAGATCTCTGTGAGTTCAAGGCCAGCCTGGTCTACAAAGAGAGTTCCATGACAGCCAGGGCTGTTACACAGAGAAATGCTGTCTTGAAAACAAACAAACAAACCAACAAAAGCAAAACAAAACTCTTAAACATTGTTGGAATGGCCCATGGACCACATACAAAGCTTGTATATCTTACCTCAAATTGCTGGCCTAGTGTATGGGTGTCATTGTAACACACACACACACACACACACACACACACACACACACACACATGGATATATGTGTATATGTGTGTGTACATATATGTCATATGCATGTATGGATCTTTAAGAATTTAAAGATGAGAATCCTATTTTGGGTGGTCAGTCTGTGAGGACTTGTAAGAACTAGAGCCCAAAGACTCTGGAGAGGTCCACCATCACTTTCATATCCATTTTGGAGGTTGGCCCATTTTGCAGCACTATTTAAGTAGTTACGGGCCATTAGCAACTCTCTCTCCCTCCATCCTTCTCTAATCCCCTAGAGGAATATTTTTTAAAAACTGCTGTATGTATGTTATTCATGGATTTTATAGTTCCTAGTATTTTTTTAAGAAAAGCAAAAAAAAAAAAATCTTAAGAGAAAATGAAATGTATATAGTAGGTTTCCTATTAATATAATATGGTTTTGGTTTTTGGGTTTTTTTGTTTGTTTGTTTGTTTGTTTTGAGACAGGGTTTCACTGTGTAGCCTTGGCTGTCCTGGACTCACGATGTAGACCAGGCTGGCCTTGAACTCACAGCGATCCGCCTGCCTCTGCCTCCCGAGTGCTGGGACTAAAGGCGTGCGCCACCACCGCCCTGCTTATTAATATAATATGATTGTTAATTACTGTACAATAATTAAACTTGGGGTTCAATTTCCCTCCCCTATTTCACATGCACTTGTATGTGTATCTGTTTGTGTGTGTGTGTATGTGTGAGAGAGAGAGTGTGTGTGAGAGAGTGTGTGTATATTCCCACGTATGTGTGAGTCAGTGGAGGCCAGAAGAGACCATCAGATCCCCGAAAGCTAGAGTTATATAGATGGTTGTGAGCTGCCTGATGTGGGTGCTGGGAGTTGAACTTGGATGCTCTAAAAGAGAAGCAGAGAATGCCAAAACAGGGTCCATATTTCTCCATCACACTGTTTCCCTCACATCCAAGAAGCAAAAACAAGAGTCAGTACTTCTCTGTAACAACATCTGCTGTGCCTTTCACATGAGGATGGACAGATACTTATAGTGAAGTTTACAAGAAATGTAATTTGGAGGAAATGATAACTTGAAGAAAATTAATCTTGGGACTGGAGAGTGGGCTCAGAGGTTAAGACCACTACCTGCTCTTTCAGAGGTCCTGAGTTCAATTCCCAGCAATCACATGGAGGCTCACAACCGTCTATAATGTCATCTAATTCCCTCTTCTGGCCTGCAGGTAGAGAACTGTATATGCATTAATAAATAAATCTTTAAAAGAAAGAAAGAAAATTAATCTTGCTGGACATGGTGTCGCACGCCTTTAATCCTAGCACTAGGGAGGCAGAGGCAGGCAAATCGCTGTGAGTTTGAGGCCAGCCTGGTCTACAAAGCAAGTCCAGGACAGCCAGGACTACAAAGAGAAACCCTGTCTCAAAAAACAAAAAAAACAAACAAAAATTAATCTCTTCTTTCCCAGGTGACATGTGAATAAATTTTTCTTGTTAAAAAAAGTGAAAACCATTAGCTGTAACTTTATTTTATTTTGTGTTTTCAAGACAGGGTTTCTCTGTGTAGCCTTGGCTGTCCTGAAACTCACAAAGATCTGCCTGTCTCTGCCTCCCCAAGAACTGGGATTATAGGTGCGCACCACCTCAACCCGCTAGCTGTAACCTTAAAGTTCCTTTGTCCACTAACTTTAGCCCTTTTTATCCCAGATGTTTCTCCTCTGCCACTAGGGACAGTGTAAGAGTGGCTCAGATTCTTCTACGGCTGTGTTTGAACACAAATGTTGTTGTACTGTCCATAGTGTAATATTTTAGATGCTGGGAATTGAACCCAGAGCCTCACTCTTGCTGACCCTTCTACCAAAGAGCAGCACTCCCAGCCCTTTGCAGTTATTTTCAAACTGAGTCCAGTATAAAGGAGATCTTTCAGTTCCACGCCCATAGACCCAGCTCCTGTCTGATCGCTGTGGGGTGGTGTTCTATGGTGAAGAAAGTTTACTTAAGCTCTCTACTGAAGACTGTTACCATTGTTTCTAGTTTTGTTTGTTTTTCCGTGGGCAGGGCTCTAGCAAGGACCTTGTCGCTGCTCCTTGGGCTTTTATAGTGTCAGCGTTTCCCCAGAAAAGATCCCCCAAAGCGTGGTCTTCGCTTTAGAGTGGAAACAGACCGAATCAATCCTGCATGGGTGTAGAGCGGTCTGCCTGGAGAGGACTCCGTGCGTGGTGGAAAGTATTTGTCTCTTAGCTGGCCGAGGTTGGTTTTGAATTATTCACACCTCACTCTTATGTGAACTGCACACTTAAGATGGATGCATTTTACTGTTTGCACTGCTTTTACCCTACTAATGATGTTCATTTGGGGGGTGGGGGTGGGGGGGGGTGGAAAGAGTGAATCCAGGACAGCCAGGGATCCAGTCAAAAAATAAAATAATGTGTAAAGTTTTGCTTGGGACTTGCCCCCTCGCTCTATCTGTGTTTGCCCCGGGCCCTAGCCTCCTTGCTACAGGCTGTTCTTCCACGAGTCGAGCTGTCTCGGGTCTGGCGGCTCCACTCGCATTCCCTGAGGCCCCCAAAACTGGCAGAAAGGTCCCAGCCCCAGGGGGTGTCTGCAAGTTCTCACCTGGTTTTCCTAGGGGGCGTGATCCGCCTCTCTAGTCCCGCCTACTCGCCCGCCCTCTGTGGGCGTGACCTCAGCGACCGCGCCCCTCCCGCTGAAGCCTAAGCGCCTAGTCCACCCGGCTTGAAGCCGCTGTAGGTGTCTGCGTCGTCGCCGCCGCCGGCATCGTGGAGCTCGGGCCCTCTTTCACCCGGGATTTTTGTTGTCGCCTGGGCTCAGCAGTGACATCTCAAAGGGCAGGCCCGGCAGCCGCCATGGTGGCCAAGGATTACCCTTTCTACCTCACTGTCAAGAGGGCAAACTGCAGCTTGGAGGCGCCCCTGGGCAGCGGGGCGGCCAAGGACGAGGTAGGACGCGCTCTCCACACACCTGCACCTCCCTGCTCCTCCGCCGTCTTCCCCTGTGTACTGCTCGCATTCTCTCCATCTCCCCCAAGTGCTGCGTTTCTCCGGATCCCCACTTCGAGTGTTTTCCCTTCACACCTTCTCCGTGGGTCCTCTCTCCCTGCCAATCTCCCTGCGCCCGGGAACTGCAGCTCCTCGCTGCTGCTTCTCCTGCCCAACCGTCCGGCAGATAGAGCCCCAGTCTCTGTCTAGTGCGGGCAAAAGCACCTACCGCTGACCTGTTGGGAAGGCCCGGGGGTCAGGAAAGAGCCCCTTCATAAAGCAATGTCTATCCCTCCCCAGCCGGGGTTGGGAGAGAGCCTAAGTTCTTGCGGACCGGTTCAGACAGCTCACCAGCCACACTAGGTTTTGCAGCTGTTGGAGAGCAAGGGCCGGCCCGCCCGGGCACCTTTACTTGTCACAAGTAAGCAATAAAGGACGTTGCGGGAGGGTGTCGTTCATTTTGGGTATGGGTTGAACGAGTAATCGAGGGTCTCCTTCATGACTGCTGAGAATGAGTTATACTCTGGCGAGATGGGAAGCTGCCTTGAAATACTGGAAGCAGTTCCCCTTTCTTGGGAAGTTTTTTTGTGCCCTTGGGTAGTTGAGGGCGTCCTCTCTGATTGGTTTTCTTAGGCTTTCCTCCCCCACCCCCATGTGTCCTGTCTCTGGCAAATTGTTGACTGCCCTTAGACGTTGGTTAGGTTCAGCTGGGAGGAGATGGGCGATCCTCACTATTTTTTCAGGATTTTAGAAAAGGCAGTTGCTGACCCGGGCATGGTGGCGCACACCTTTAGATCTCAGCACTCCGGGAGGCAGAGGCAGGTGGATCTCTGTAAATTCTAGGGCAACCTGGTCTACAAAGCCAGTCTAGGACAGCCAGGGCTGTTACACAGGAAAAACCCTGTCTCGAAAAACCGAAAGAAGGAAAAAAAAAAAATGTCGGTTGTCTTATCAGTCCCCAGCTGTGGTGTAGTCATCTTTATGCCTGTGCCTGTGTTCTCCACTCTCCTTTACCTCTGAGGACAACCACGGGGGTGAGGGGAAGATGAAGCTAGAGGCAGGTGTGTGTCGCCCTTGACACTGCCTTCGTGAGTTTCCCTCACTGCGGAGGTGGGGGGTTGGGGGGGGGGGACTAGCATCATAGATTCATTTCCTACAACAGGATTGTTCCCTCCCCCAACAGGACTCCAATAGGTTCTGGTCATATCCCCCTTTTTGTATGCTGAGTACAAGCTAAGCTTCTCTCCTTTCCCTAGCTCAGTTGAATATTTTTAGAGATTTTTTTTACTCTCAGCAGCTGTGGAAGTGTGGTTGGTTCACATTTCTTTGGACAGGGTGGTACCTTCAAGGAGTTCAGGGCGGTGCAGCCTGGAGTGGATGTGAGTTTTCAATCGCAGTGGGGATGTTGGCTCCTCAAACTCCTAGGAGGAAAAAAAGCACAAGCGACTTGGCTAAATAAAGTGGACCAAAGAAAACAATAGTGAAAATAGCTGTGGATTCTGACCACTTCTTTTCTCTCTCTCCGTCCTGTGTTTTGGTGAGGCTTAAGTGAACCTCCCTGCTTGTTCTTTCTTTGTTAGTCATAGTCTGTAGATATATGCTGTAACATTTCATGAACTGTTATGCTAATTTCCCTCACTACTAATTGGATCCTCAAAATCTAATATGCTTCATTTTCCCTTTGTAGGGATGTGCTTGTGTAAAAACAAGGATGGGAGGTGAATGCTTTGGGGGGGGGGGATAGTTGGTCAATATTTTTCAAGTATCACTATTGCGTTTTATTATTATAATTACTTTTAGCATAATAAAAGTACATTTTACACAACTTGAGACAGAGGTGGATGCTTCCAAGTTCATTGGTCAGATATAAATCACTTCCTAATAATGGAGATAGGCAAAATTGGAAAAAGAAACCTAAGTGGGTTTCGGGGGAAGTACAAAAGGCAGCTTCTGTAGACAAGGCTTCTGGCAAGCTGTGGAATGAAATATATTTTCTGCCAGCAGGTGTCGCCAGTATTTATAAATGTTAAAAAAAAGCATTCACTTACTGTCTTTTTAAAAATAAGATTATATAATTGTTTATAAAGTGCATATTGATTGCTAGGTCCTGTGAAAGTTTCTTTTTTAGGAGATTTTTTTTCTTTGTAAAAAGAAAAATAATAAAAGGAAACCCATCTGTCTGAAGGCCTTCCTAGCCTGATAGGACCCATTGACCTTCAAGGTGCTTGTGGCTGAGCACCTGTGCCTGGTACAGTTGCGGAGTGGCAGTTCCTCCTGAGCCCGCTCTAGGGAGGACCGAGGGTGGAACATGGCACCATCCAAGTCCTTCTAGCACTCAGTCACCAGCAAGGTGATGGCCACTTAACAGGAAGCTCAGGGGGGAGCAGGCTTTGATGCTCCCCAGATGCCATGTACCATGTACCTAAGTACAAATGAGGTAAACAATGCTCTTTAAAAGTAAATAATAAAATTTATCTTCAGGATTTCATTTAAATGTTTCTTTGTTATTACAATAGTAGCTAGCTCCTGTGGAAGTAAAAATGATATGTAAACATTTTTTTTTTCTTTTAAAAGGTCTATTTTAACCTCTGAGCCATCTCTTCACCCTAAAAGATCTATTTTAAACTTTAAAAAATATTCTACATAGGTTATAATAGTGTATGTCTGATGTTTGTGTCAACTAATAAAATATTGCTTCTCACTCTGGCATTTCTTGTGGGCATATGAGTTGCGTTGCAAGTGTTTAATTTTAATGCCTATGACTAACTAAATCCTCCGGCTCTAATCATTACTGTGAAATGTGAGGAGCGTGGTGCGTAGCTTTGGATTTTCACAGAAAAATGTCGTAGGACATGAGCAGCTTATTTCTTCTGATCGTTAATGCAGCATTGCTCAATTTATCTCAGTTTTCATATTCATGAAAACTCTGATCACTTCCTGTGCTGGGAGGGGGTGCTCATCCTAGGACGACTAGGTGCTCTCAATACCTGATCAGTTCTCTGAAAGGGAAGCTGATCTCCCCAGTGAACCAGGCTGATTATCAGCTAAACATCCATTTCGCTGTGGTGAGGTTCATTTTAAATAGAAGATTCAGTAGCCAGGCATGGTTGAGAAAGCTAGAGTGGGGACAGGCTTTTTTAAGAGTTGTAGATCAACTTGTTATGTTCAGTGTGTGTGTGTGTGTGTGTGTGTGTGTGTGTATGCACAGACACATGCAAGTTCAGGCATGTGGAGGTTAGAGAGCAACTCTCTGCCCAGTGCACAATCTGGAGACTGGACTCAGGTCATCAGGTTTGTATGCTTTTACCTGATAAGGCATGTCCCCGACCCTCAATTTCACCTGTAATGGAAATCCAGACATCTCTGTGTTAGATCTGGCATCCTGGTAGACTGCTCACTTTGGGCATAGATGTTGCTTGGCATCTGGCTTCATTTGGTTGGTGGTATTTCTAGCCATTGCCTTTCTCTCTTGGTGCTTATGAACATTTCAGTGCATAGATAATAGGTGTAGTTTGTGAGTGGTTGAATATTAGTTACTCTGGGCTCCCAAAAGTATAGGTTCTAGTTTTTCCTCAATCAGTAGCCTAGCATGGACCATGAATAATGGGATACACTGGACATAAAATTATAGTGTTCTCCCCTCCACCATGCCTAGGCCTCTCATAAGACTCCTACAATGATGCAGCTCATCACCAAATATGTATTACTATTATTCCAGCTTGGTGACTAAGGGCACTAAAGAGAGGTGACTGGCAGAAATATACAAAGAAAATCCAGCCTGATCCAAGATTCAAAACCAGATTTCTGGGTCTAATAGGGAAGAGGAGGAGGAGGAGGAAGAAGAGGAAGGAAATGCAAAACAGACATATGAAATGCTCCAAATAACCATGGTCTTTTAGATATGTAATCTTAATCATATAACTGAGAAGGTGCCTCTGAAGCTTTAGCCACAAGGTAAGCTGGTCCCTGTGTTCTTCTGTGATTTATGCCTCCCCAAGTCAACAACTGTATTTGAAAAGTGTGCCCACTTGAGTGCCAGTTATGGAGCTAAGTGGTCACTGCTTTCCTGTACTTAGCTTTTCTTGAAATCTGCATCATACAACATTGAACTGTCTGTCTGTACGACCAACTGCACGGAAACAGCCGTGGCAGCTATTACAGCTAGATGCTAAAACATCTTGAGATGGCTTAGAAGGCCTCAGAGTTTGCTGGCAGAAAAGCCCCATAGTTACCCAGAGAAAGGTCATTACTCCCTGGTAGTGTCTGGCTGTGGTCACTAAGCTATCACTCCAAAGCTTCCTCCGCTGGGAGGGTTGTCTTGGAGATATGGTTCTCCAAGATGATCGTATACTGAATAAGATATATTAGAGGACAGGAAATTAACTTCATACATGTTGTTATGTACATACAATGCTTTCAAGGCATTGACTCTGGATTAAGACTGTCTGGGTCCCCTCGTCTTCCCTACCATCTGATAGTGGAGTGACCTTGGACAAACCACGGTGCCTCGCCAAGCATTAGTTTCTTGATGGTAAAATAGAGGTGATGATAGTGCTGCTCCTAGGATTGTAGTGAAGGCCAAATGAGATCATTCATGTAGTGCCTGGCACATAAGTAATCTCAATGAGTATTATCAAGCCTGGTGTGGTGACTCACACCTGTAATCTTAGCACTCAGAAGAGAGGGGTGCCCTCATTTGTATGTTGTCCACCTTGATCACGGTCACAATAATCATATGAGTTGCCTGATATCCCTTGTCTTTGTTAGGGTTACTATCACTGTGATGAAACACCATGACCAAGAGAAAATTGAGGAGAAAAGGGTTTATTCTATTTACCTTTGCACATCACAGTGCATCACCAAAGTCAGGGCAGGAACCTGGAGGCAGGAGCTGATGCTGAAGCCGTGGAGGGGTGCTGCTTACTGGCTTGCTCCTCATGGCTGCGTCAGCCTGCTTTCTTACAGAACCCGGGACCACCAGTAGGGGGAGGCTGGGAGGGTACCACCCACAATGGGCTGGGCTTGCCTCCATCAGTCAGTAATTAAGATGACCTGCAGCACTTGGGAGGCAGAGGCAGGCAAATTGCTGTGAGTTCGAGGCCAGCCTGGTCTACAAAGTTAGTCCAGGACAGCCAAGGCTACACAGAGAAACTCTGTCTTGAAAAACCAAAAGAAAAAAAAAAAGAAAAGAAAAGAAAATGCCCTGAAGGCTTGCCTACAGCCCAGTCTTGTGAAGGCGCCTTCTCAATAGCGGTTCCCTCCTCTCGATGATTTTAGGTTGTGTCACCTTGACATGAAGTTATCCAGCACAACCTCTTTTGTAGAAGGAAAAACTCTGAGCAAGATGTCATGGCTGAGCTATGTGGTAGAGGTCCAAGACTCACAACTTAGTCTGACTGTGAAGTCTGTACTTTCCCAGCCACATCACATCGCCACAAAATGACTAAATCACTGGTCTCCGTACCACATAATACATGGAGGATAAACCTGCCTGCCCCGGAAACTGCCTCACAATTGAAGGCTCATTCTTTCCGTAGTGAGTGAGAGAGGCCTAACCCCCAGGCAGTGCTTCGGCAGCCCACTTCATAGACTGGCAAGCCCTGCTTGAGAGGGTAACTTCAACTGTGTGCGTCTCAAGACCACGAGGCAGGTCTTTGCCAAAACTCTACAGGCTCGGCAGTGTGAAGATGACACTGGCAGTTCTTCTATTAGTCAGTCTGCTTATCTACATGAGCCACCAGCCTTCCACATAAACCAATCATCAGGCTTAAATACCATCTTTTTTTTTTTTGTGCCCACCCCCCTCTTAAGACATCCTATAATTGTGGACCAGCGTCACCATTTTTACAACTGCCGGGTGAAAAGAAATAACTGACCCCGTCCTAATTTTGCAAACTCTCTGTAAACTTAATTGTTATTAGTGGTGTGCTTTTGTGTCTGGGGTGCCTTCAGCGGTGATGCGGATGTTCAGTTGCCCTGTGTCATTTGTCACAGGAAGAACTTGCTGCGATTGCATTGCTGCCCATTCTTGTGTCAGCTCATACACGTTGGTGATGAAGGGCAGCGGTTTTTCAGCCCCCTCCCCTCTTCGCCACTTGGTTTTCCCTGTTTTGGTTTTGGTAGACAGGAGCTACCAGCTTAGAAGAAGCTGTCAGAAGTTAATTAGGATAGGCCCGTGGACCTTCAGCTGGCTAGGAAGAATGGTCTCTTTAAGTCTAGGAACACTTGGGCATGGTTCTTCTGAGTTTGGGCTGTTGTGCTCTTTTTCAAGAAGGCAACCTTGGTTATATAAACTTCAGTTAACTGGAGCTGCACCAGAGTGCTTAACTGTAACCCCTAACAAAACAGGCTTTGCTTCCAGGGCTTTAAGAAACAAATAGACCAGCCTGGTCTACAAAGCAAGTCCAGGACAGCCAGGGCAACGCAGAGAAACCCTGTCTCAAAAGAAGGAGAAGGAGTAGGAGAAGGAGAAGGAGAAGGAGAAGAAGAAGAAGAAGAAGAAGAGGAGGAGGAGGAGGAGGAGGAAGAAGAGGAAGAAGAGGAAGAAGAAGAGGAGGAAGAAGAAGAGGAGGAAGAAGAGGAGGAAGAGGAAGAAGAGGAAGAGGAAGAAGAGGAAGAGGAAGAAGAGGAAGAAGAAGAGGAAGAGGAAGAAGAAGAAGAAGAAGAAGAAGAAGAAGAAGAAGAAGAAGAAGAAGAAGAAGAAGAAGAAGAAGAAGAAGAAGAAGAAAAATAGAACAAGCCAAGGAAATGGCCCCAGGTCACTGCATCAGAGTTTCCTGGGAGAAAGAGTCTGTTGAGAACCAGTGCCCTGTCCGCCTGCAGCTGCTGGATGCGTTCAATCTCTGCTTAGCATTTCCAGGAACAGGGAGCTCATAGCTTGTGAGGCTTTTCTTTTTTCCTTTTTTGAGGCAGGGTTTCTCTGTGTAGCCTTGGCTGGCCTGGATTTGTTTTATAGACCAAGCTGGCCTTGAACTAACAGAGATCCGCCTGCCTCTGCCTCCCTGAGTGCTGGGATTACAGCTGTTATTCTATAGTGTATTTTCTCATGTGTCTCAAATATTTGAAAACTGCTGTCCTTCTCCTAATCCCTCCCATTCACACCCTTGCTCATAACCCACCCAGTTTGTGTCCATTCCTTCTCCTTGTTTTTGCTTATTTTATCTCCACATCCTAATTGTGTGCCCAGAAATGATGAGTATTGATCAGCCCAGAAATACTAGCATTACACCAAATTATGATAAGTCAACAAAAGTTTCTTTTTTGGTGGTGTTTTGAGAAAGGGTTTCTCTGTGTAACAGCTCCGGCTGAAGGTGAGAGTGTGTTTCAGCTTCCTAACCCTATAACAAAATAAATAAAAACAGGTGTCGGGGAGGGGGGAGGGGGTCCTGTTTTAGCTTACAGTGCTTGAGATTTCTTCCACCTGGCCTCTCACCTCCTACAGTTTCTTAGTACTTCTCAAAAGAGTGCAAGCAGCTGGGGAACACGGCCTCAGTATGTGCCTGCGAGAGACATTGTGCACGTAAGCTGTAACAGTGGGTAAGGCAAGGACTGACTGTTCTTTTCATCAACCAAGGCAAGCAAAATCATGCTCCCTCTTTTCCTAGTCTTGACCAAAATCTGGCTTGCCGCCATGTTGACTGAAGCTACCAGTCATATTACTTAATGGGGTTACTTGTAAGCAGAACTCTTTGGGAAGTGTTAGAAGGTTGACTAGAACTCCGCACAAAGTGACTTCATGCTTGGGTCGGTGAATTGGAGACCTTTGCCCTGGCCTGTACTTCAGAATCCCAAACTGCAAACAAGGACTACTTTGTGCTGATAGGAGATCACTGTTAGAGTGAAAAACAAGCCACAAAGAACGGATGGGCGTAAACGTCTGCGCATGTAGGTGACGTATGTTAACCCGGTGTCTTCTGAGTTCTACAGATGTAGTAGCTACAGAAGACGTGATAAACAGCCAAGAGAAACACATTTCCTCAAATACCTTTTCACAGATACTAGAAGTTGGCAGTCTGACTGAGTCAAATAAAACTGAGAGCTCAAGCCAGGGCCTTACAATACTGTATACTATAGGACACAGCATTTACCACCAGTTGCCCAGTCTAGAAATTTGGAGTCTTTCTGAAAGAAGCAGCCACACAAAGGAGAATAAATACGTCAAGGAATGGAAACAGATAAAGGCTGAGCCTGGTGGCCAGAAGGGCTAAGGCTTCCTTTTAGCTATTTCTAGCATGAACTTGTGGCCAGTGCTAGCTCCCTTCTCAAAGGTGTTTATAACAACCCCAGGTAAATCCAGAAAAGATAACACTGAGGTCTCCAGGAGAGGTTTTTCTCACGCCCCCCCCAACCCTTGCAGTGCTATGGATTGGACTCAGGGCCTTCTGGTGCTAAGCACACGTTCTCCTGCTGAGCTCTGATCTCCTAATGAATTTTTTGTTGCTGTTGTTTTGCTTTTTTTCTCCAGACAAGGTTTCCTTGTATAGCCTTGGATGTCTCGGACTTGCTTTGTAGACCAGGCTGGCCTCGAACTCAGAGATCTGCCTGCCTCTGCCTCCCTAGTGCTGGGATTAAAGACGTGCACCACTACTGTCCAGCTGTGAATTCTTAATTTTACATGTCACACTTTTGGAAATGGATGTTGGTGGGCCATCTGTAGCCTGCAGTCTTTCTTCACTTTCATAGGCCTTGTCTGCCATGCTGGCTGCTGCTTGGTTAGTTGTGTGTGTGTTGGAGGCAGGAGGGCTCCTGGTTGTGACCTTGTGAAAGGGCTTGGGAACCTCTGTGAAAAAGGAAATAAACTCTGAGAAGAAGAGAAAAAGTATGGCAAAGTGTAAGCCACAGAGGCAGGGTGAAGTGTCATCTCCACCCCCTTCTGCCTCTGTGGTTTGGCAATGACACCCTGCTTTCTCTCGTGAATCTATGTGTGCTTCATGCCCAGGCTCCAAGGGCGGGCAGCAGTTCTGATACCCGCAACAGGAAGTGGAAGATGGCTTCGTAATGCTCCTAAATGCAGCACTTGTCTCTGAGTTGGTTCTGATGAGAGCTTCTCACTAGAGGACAGGGCACAAGTGGGCTCAACCACTCAGAACCTCTGAATTCTTTGTCTTTGTCCCTGGGAAGGAAGGACTGGATTCAGTCATTAGTTCCCAAAAGGTTAGTGTCATGCCACCTATGACAGCTCAAATGATACAGAAATAAGATCCAAAGTAGATCAAGTCACTTTTCCTTTCCAGGTCTCTTCCCTCGGTTCTGATTAGGTCAGGTCACTTTGGACCTAGTATGTCTTTAATGCCTCTATCATGTGCTAATTTCCCCTTTTAACAAAGTGTAAGAATCAGCCTTGGAAGCTTCAAAGAGGGGGAAATATTTAACAAAAGCCCAACACAGGTAGGAGTGTGTGTATGTGTGTGCGTTATAGAAGATACAAGTCCACCTCTGGACTCTTCTCTCTCTCTCTCTCTCTCTCTCTCTCTCTCTCTCTCTCTCTCTCTCTCTCTCTCTCCTTCCCTCCCTCCCTCCCTCCCTCCCTCCCTCACCCACCTCCAACTCCCCCAGTGCTAGGGTTACAGGCATGAGCTGCCACAAGCCAACTTTTTACATGGGCACTGGAGATCTGAGCTCAGGTCTTACATGATTCTTTTTTTCATTTACAGAGTTGATACTTTGTTTTGACTGTAAGTTCACCAAAGTAACATATTACCAGTTTATGGATGCAATAAGTACCTGATAGCTTGTGTGATCCACACATGTGGAAAAGGCTGTCATGGTGGCCCTCTGTAGTGAGAAACGGGTGTGAGGCGTGCTCTGAGGGTTCCTCCATGACTGGTATAGTATAGCAAGCTCACGGGTTTGAACACAGTCATCTTCAGAGTAAACAAAATTGAACATAGAACATAGGACCCATACTTCAGATATTAAGGCTTTAAAGTAGACAACAAGGAGTTCTAGTGTACATAGGAAATTCTGGACTCCATGTTAGTCAAGCTTTTAAAAAGGTATTTTTATTGTTCTAACAATATAACTAAAAAAATTTTTTATAAAGCTTCAAAGAAAGTTCCAGATTTCCAAACGAACTTATTTAACCCAAGATTGCCTCTCAACAAAGGCCAGCAAATAGGAGTCGGGAACTAGGATCGAAAATTAGGCTGAGCTGAGTTCTTAATCCCAACTCTGGGCCTCTTGTGAGTTGAAGAGACCTTGGGCTGGGCTCATCCTCTTAAATCTTGCTTTCCTTCTTTGTAAGGTAGGATTTCCAAAAGAAATAAATTAAAGGGACAGCCACAGGACTTCAGATTGTTAGCGGCCAAGATGGCTTCTGTTTTGGGTGGAAGTCTCTGAGTATGAAACCAGGTTACTCTTCGTAGGCAGTACTAAGTCACTTTTCCCAGGAGTCAAAAAGGAATTATTGTTTTGTTCTTTTTAATGAAAGATGTTCGAAGACACTGACAAGCTTTACATTCTTACCTTACAGGTAGGCTAGACATGCGTGCTGTGGTGTGGTTTATAGTTCCTGGAAGGACTTTTAAACAGGAGGTGGTGTGGGAGGCCGAGTACACAGGCAGCCTGGCCACTGAGGCAGCTCCCTGCTGGCATGCATCCTCCAAGACTCTCAGCCAGCATTGGCCACAGACAAAGACAAGCAGATGAGGGTAAGCTTAGTTGCTTTGAGCTCCTCATGCCTTATTCTAATAGGACACCTTAATTACAAATAAGTCCTTTGTTAGAAGTGTAGAGGAAACTCCACAGTGTGATGACTACATTGATAAAGAATTGAATAACTCTGGCCGGGGCATGGTGGCGCATGCCTTTAATGCCAGTTCAGGAGGCAGAGGCCGGTGAGTTTGAGGCCATCCTGGTCTACAAAGCGAGCCAAGGCTACACAGAGCAACCCTATCTCAAAAAACAAACAAACAAAACAAAACAAAAAAGAACTGAATAACTAAAATATGACCTCCAGTGTTCTTTAATTGTCAGCAAACAAATACTGAGGCCTTACTGTGTATATTGTTTTCCCTCATGATTAAAACACAAAGGGCATGCTTTCTGACTGCAAGGAACTTCTATTTGAGTTTGATCAAATCATTAGCAAAACTAACATATAGATAGTAACCATCAATCTGTGATAGGCGCAATTAGTGAGGAACTTGGAAGCCAGTAAACACCATGTATTAGAAAGTGGTCAAGTGAGGCCACTAAGGCTAGATGCCATCTACCCCAGGTGTACCCTTGGATGGTCATGTCTGCTGGAGACACGTGGGCAGAACACCTCACATGTGTCTGTCACACTGGACCCAGAGTGAAAGGGTAGACCACAGCAGGCTCAGCTCCTCCTCCTCCTCCTCTTGTCACTTTGCCTCAGATGTCACCCCTCCTGGGCCTATGAAGTCAGATTTCCCATGCAGGTTCCCCCTGGCTTAGGAAATTAGCAGAACGCAGGCCTTGTAGACAAGTGAGTGGCCTCGGGCTCTATACTGGCTAGGCGATCCTGGGAGAAATTCTAAACCCCTTTAAGTCTTGCCTGCTCTATGAAATGGGAAAATGAGTAGCATTGACTCAAGGCGTTAATGGACAGAAATCCCTTGGAGGTGAACTGGCAGGATATTGCTCTTGCATGCCATGATGCTGGTCTAAGAGGAAATTATGTACCCTGGGAAGTCAGTGTGGGGGTGGCAGGAAAGGCTTTCAAGTCAGGTAGGTTTGAATTCGAGTTTCAGCTCTGCCAGCTTGGTAAAACTTGGAGCAAGTGCTTTTCTTTCCCTGGACACCTGCTTCCTGTTCTATAAAATAAGAATCCGGGCACTGCTGCGTGAGATTGGTGAGAGACTGTGTGCTCGAGTCAGGCAGAGAGAGAGGCCTTGGCAGCAATTCCATAAGGCTTTGCAGGGTCAGCTACAGAAGAACCTGTTCCAGAATGAGAGGTGTGTGTGTGTGTGCGCGCGTGCATGCATGCACAGGGGTTTTTTACCCCAGAAATACATACCATATTCAGCAAAACTGCCTTCATCTCCTCTGGAAACTTATTGGCACCCATTGCTTCTGACTGCAAGACTAGGCCAACATTTTGTTTCCCGTAACAATCTGTGACTTGTCTTCTGTTTTTATAAAAAGTCACCAGCCACCAGCCATTATTGTTCAGTTTCCCGATTATCTTCTGTAGTTGAAATGAGCTGAACTTGATGTAGGAGATCTAGGCCTTCAGGGCTCCTTGCCTTCTTTGTCACTCGGTACCTTCTTTTTTTTCATACTCACACACACATGAATAGACTCTGGATAATGACACATCTGGCTTCATATTAAATTCTGGGGGCTAGAATTAACACGCAATCATGTTTCCAGGTTGCAAAAGTAGAGTTGAGAGAGCCAGTGTTTGCAACGAGCTTTCGGGGAAAACCTATTGTTAGGTGAGCAGTAAAAACAAAACAAAACAAAAACTTGTCATTAAAAATATGCTGCAGAATGAAAAGTAGCCGAGCAAACAATATTGTGTTCTGTGTGGGTGTGCACACCCATCGTAGGGAATAGCATCTTGAAACTATTTATATACTTACTTGAGGGGTATGTGGGATGACAAAAGAACTGCAAAATCTCTTGTAGATCACCACCCTCACAGCTTACTCTCTGCCTTATTTTTTTTCACATGCCAATTGTCAGGGGGTGGCAAGGTGTCACCCCAACATGAAAGTTTAAATTTTTAAAAAACATTATTCCCAATTCGCCGATTCTCATGTGGTTGTTTGGTAGCTTTTTCAGTTTAGAAGAACCAGATTTGGGTTTATTCTGTTCTCTCTTGGAAGCCGAGTGTTCTAAAATGTTCTGTATTTCCTGGTTGTTGCGCGTGGGAAGGTGCTGCTGAGGACACACGTGGGCCAGGCATCTGAAGGGATTAGTGATGCTGGGTACAGCTGGCACGTGCCAGAAGCATCACAAGTGTTTCGTGTTTCTTTCTGGAAGTCACATTCCTGAAAAGCTTCCTCACTCAATAATCTTTGTCAAAGCTAAGAAGCAAGTGGACAGCAAAGAAGTGTATCAGCTCTCTCCTTCGGCCATGGTCCTCAGCCAGGTGACCGTGAAGGTTTGACCTAGCAGCCAAATGTGGTCCCTGCCTTATCTTCAGACAGACAGCAGACCTGTCAGCTCAGCTCGCCTGAGACACGTGTCATCATCAGCTGGAACAATCCGTCCTATCCTTTGGGACACTGAGATTGAGATCTGTGCGCCTCTTTTCAGCCCTACTTGTATTTCGTTCTTCTGGGAAACTAAGAAGGCCCGTGGGAAGAGAGAGGACACAGGTGACGTGCGGGTCCTTGCTGAAGCAAAGGGCACCATGTTTGTGTGAGAAAAGTTCTACTTTGCACATCTGATAGATTGAATGCCCAGAGTTCCTATGCTTGCCTAATCCAGACAGTACTGGCGTCTGGCAAGAGCGCATACCAGCACCTATAACACATGATTCAGCAGGGGGTGGGCGGGGCCTGGCCTGTGCAGACCCATTTACTGTGCACCCTCCCCCCATTTCAGGTCGATATCTTAGGATTCCACCACTGTTTGTGTGTCCTCCGGCATAGCCTTGAAGCCCGCCAAGCCACTCCCAGTTTTCCCTCTGTCCAGCCAGAGTTTTACTAAACAGATAAAGCCACAGGAAGGAGAAGGGCAGGAATGGGGAATGAAAAATCTGTGGCCAGAACTTGGCAGTGGGATGGCAGTAAAAAGTGAGTTGGGAAGCTGCGGGGAATGGCAGTAGGCTGGAGGAGAAAGCAAGCTGCCCCTTGGACTTTGAGATTGGTTAGTGCTCCTTGTCTTATCAGGGGGCTCCCACTGAAGTGGGCCTGTGACACACACATTCCACAAGGTCTCACGTGCTTCTTCCCCCAGGCAACTCAGGAGAGTCCTTGCACTTCACAGCTAGAAAACCAAGTCAGAAGAGGTTACATTAGGGCTCAAGGATTATAATAGCATAGTGGTCTCTGGCCGGAAAGATGGGCTGGTATTTATCCATGAATTGATAGATTCTTTGGTCAAAGTGACAGGAACTTTGTTACCTTCTGCAGAGGCTTGTGGGTCATTCCTAAGCTAGTAGGGGGCCCACAGAATGTCTTAGAAGCAGTCTTGACATTTGTCCACACCAGCTTCCTCAAGTCTGGAACAAGGTTGGAAGAAGCCCCAAGGCCTGTTCTTCTCCTACCTAGCCCAGAGGGGTGGGGGAGGGAGCCAGGATATCCCTTCAGCAGAGGTAAACACAGACCAGCCTTATCCCCACCCACAAGTTCCAAGAAGTCAGTAGGAAGTAGCAGAGGAACTCCAAAGCCACAGAGGCCGTCCTTAGGGCCCAGTGGCAGGGACCAGGCTACCTTTGCCATCTCTTAGGGACCCCCTTGGTTTCATCCAGCCAGGACTGTCCAGTTGTATCACTTTTTCCAGACCTGGGAATGGCAACAGCATGCTGAGCACATCACCTGTGTAACATTCTTGCCCAAAATGTGCTGCATCTTTGTTTGCCAGGATAGCCTTCGCGTGATTCACAGCCCAGGGATGCAGCCCTGCTGGCAGGCCTTCTATTTTGTCAGAAGGTCTTACGCCTAAAGTTGACACACAGCACTTAGATTCTGGCCCTGTCTGCCTCAGCAGAGCAAAAAGCGCTGCTTAAAGTCAGGCAGGCAGCTGTGCAGCCAGGGACTGCAGGGAGACCTAAGTATTTGGCTTCCTCTTTCTCTGGAGGGCTGTAAGAACCGTGTCTGGGCATGACCAAGATGAGCTTCGGGCGATAGGGGTTGGCGCTGGCTGAAAGGAACTTACAGGGCTGTGGGTGTGTGTTTCTCCTTCTGCTTAGGGTTAAGTAATAGTAACATCCTGTGTAAGAGAATTTGAATGTGGTTTTCAGCTAAACTCCAATATTTTAGGGCTATTTATTAGATGTGTTTAATCTCGGGCCAATTTAGCCAGTAGCAGACTAATAAAATAACAAATGTGGGCTTGCTGCCAGGACAAATGTTGACTTACCCTTCTAATGTTGACTAAAATGAATAACTTTGAAAGTAATTGAGGAGGGAGGCCGTAGCCAACACTACAGACTGAAACAGTGGTTCTGTTTTATTTTACTGGCACTCCTGAGAGATTATGTACATAACCTGGGCTGCTGCCTGTTCCAGCTCTCTGAGAGGCCCATATTTTACTGAGTTATTTTCCAAAGCTTTTTTTTTCCCTTTAAATCCCTTCTTTCCTTAAGCCCATAAGCCTTCATTCAGCAAAAATGAATGTCCTCATTGCAGGTAAGTAGGATACTACACTTTTCCAAAATGGGACTCAAGGCTGGGCATGGTGGAGCACTTTTTTAATCCCAGCACTTGGGAGGCAGAGACAGGTGGATCGCTGTGAGTTAGAGGCCAGCCTGGTCTACAAAGTGAGTGCAGGACAGCCAAGATAACACAGAGAAACCCTGGAGAGGGAGGGAGGGGAGAGAGAGAGAAAGAAGAAAGAAACCAAAATGCCAAAATGGGGCCCAAACTTCAACGAAAATGAGAATTAAGACAATAACTTGAGCTCGGCAAGGGGGCACACGCCTCTCTAACATAGTGTAGTAGTGTAGAGATTGAGGAGGACCCTTGTTTGAGACCAGATTGGGCTCCATGGTAAAAACCCTTTCTCAAAACAATATTTTTAATAACTTGTTGAGAGTCTTCCTACAGAAACAAAACAGCATGCCCTGGACACCACTCCCCTGGCATTTGTTAGGAAATGAATTGTTTCTCTGGTTAGAACACACTGAATGAGAGTGAATCCTTCTCGTTTTCCCCATCCACCACTTTTCCTTCATTTTGCCATCAAGTTTATTCAAACATGAGAGGGCTGTAGTACTTTGCCAGCATTGTTTTGGACGTGAAGGGAGCCAAAAGACCACAGAATTTGTTGGAGCAAATGAGTCCTTTTCTGTGCTTATTGCCTTGTTTTTGTTTGTTCTGTTGCACTGTCTGGAAAGCTGCTTGCTACTGGGACACAGATCATGATTGCCTGAGCTGAGCCAGCTGTCTTGAAGTCTCTCCCTTACCCAAGGCTCTCCTCAAAGCAGCTGACTCACAGACCAGTGCTAGCTTACAAACCAGCTGCTGGACTTCTGGGGCTCTCTGGTGTAGGCAGAGCATGGCATGTACTGAGACCAAATGTCCTTGCTCCAACCTTAGCATGCTCACTGGGGGCTGGGCTGTGTTTTAGTGGGGTTGTTTGTTTGTTTTCAGATGGTAGGTATTGAATCCAGGACCTCATGCATGTTGAAGGCATGCTCTGCCAGTGAGAGCATGCCTATGAATATGTCACAAGCCACAGTATGTCCACTTTTATGGCCCCAAGTCAGCGGTTCAGCCATGATGTCTCTGTCATCCATGACCCAAGGTGTGAGATACTCTCGGGCACCTTGATCTAGTAGGGGCATGAGGCTGAGCCAACACGCTGGGTTCCTGGATATTATTTCTCCCGGCTCTCCCTGTTCTCTCAGTAGCAAAAACAAAACACACAAATTGTAGCTTTTTGTTGTTCTCCTTTGAACGACGGAAATCGGGGTGTTTTCCTCCTAGCACCTGATGCAAAAGAAAGAATTGAGCCATTTCTTAAATGGGAAGTGCCGTCTCCCTGTGTGCCCTGCGTGACGCAGCCAGCCAGCCAGCCGGACTCACAGCTGGCAAAAACAAACAAGGGCACGGTTTCCTCTGTGCGGAGAACAGCTAGTCCAAAGTTATAGGGGATCCTTCCTGGTGCCCAGAATCCCTGTTGATATCAGGGGTCAACCTCTGTAAGGGAAAATTAGGGTTCTGAGCTGAGTTTAAAGAGTGTTTGCTCACCTTGTAGGTTCAAAGCCAGTGACTCTGGAGCCTGTGTCGCTTGCTTCATCAGTGAAGCCAGGTTTCCACTGGAATTTAGGGTTCATTATTTGCCTTTCATCTTCTGGTGACAAATGACACCAGTCTAATTAACTATGTGCCAAGGGAAGGAGAGCAGGGCAAAGAGTAATAGTGGAAATTTTGGAATTCAGAGCAATCATTTCATTACTGTCTTTTTGTTTCTAACAAAGTGAGGTTCTCAGTAGCCAGCTCTCTGGAACCTTCTTTACTTGTCCTCCAGCCCCACTCCTCTGTTGCTTAAACCTCCTTTTTGCTGCCTGTGTGTCCTGTCATGCTTCCTGTCACCCTGCCCTGCACACCTTTGCCCGCCTCCTCTCGTGCAGCTTCACTGGCTCTTGGGACTCACCTTTGGCTTTCCTTTTGCAGCTGGGAGACACTCCTCAAAAGGTGACACCTGCACATTTCAGTGAAGCTCTCTTTGCAATTACAAAGTAAATAAACCCTCTCTCCAGTGGTCGTGTTAACTATGAGCAAGAGACAGTGGACTTTCACAGTAGGGGAATCCAGAGGGCAGCTGTGTTAGTTTCCTAGCTTCTGCAACAAAGACCCATAAGGCAAGTGGCTTAAGCAGCCAATATCGTTATCTCCATTCTGGAGACAAAGTAGCTGCTCCCAGGGTGTTCTCTGAGCCTGCCCAGGACTGCTTCCCTGCCTCTTTCTGGAGTGTGCTGGTCATCCTTGGTGTTCTCTGGCTTGTGGATGCATACCTCTCATCTGTACCTCTTGGTCATTGCATGTCCCTATCAGTGTGTTTCTGTCTAAATCGTCCCCTCACGTAAGGACATCTGTAATGGGATTCTCTAACCCACAATATGACCTCAGCTTGATTTATTTACAAAGATCCTAGTTCCCAATAAGGTTACACTCACAGACAATGGGTTTAGAGCTTATGTGTACGTTTCCACGGATAGCTGGGTTTAAAAGTTGTCTCTCTATCTCCTGGGGAGCTTCGCTGACCTATAGCAACACCATAACCACAGGTCCAAGCGGACATCCCTAGCTGTCAGACCTCACAGCATCACATCCCCTGTGATATAATGTGCTCAAGAAGGCACACCTTTTGATGCGCTCTCAACCAGAATACAAATAGCAAAAGTGCTAAAGCTCTTCAGGAGGGAGCATCGCACCAGTCTACCCTGAGAGACGCCCTGGAAAGTAACTGACCGGCGCTCCTGTGACCTAACAGCTAGAGAGCTACAGTGTTTTGCTATAAGATGATGAGAGCACTGTGTGTGGGGAACTGCCACTGATGGGAGGAAGCTATGAAGGATAAGACGGTGAAATGTAATGTGGGATTTCAAGTTAGATCCTGGAAGAGAAAAGGGACATTGGTGGGAAACGTGCTGAAATCCCAGTGGCTCCCGTAACATTTAGATCATGGTGTTGTGCCAATGCGAACTTCTTACTTTTGATAAATTTACTCTGGTTGTATAAGACAAACACTAGAGGAAGTGTGGTCAAAGGTATAGGAAACACCCTGTACTATTTTTGCAACTTATGTGAGAATCTAAAATTGCATCAACATTTTTTTTTGAAAATGAATATACATATATGGGGTGGTAAGTTCACCTTTTCTTGAAGGCAGAGATGGAGGTGGTAATAAAAGACATACCAGTTTGCAGGCCCTGTTCCACGTGCCACTTGCTGAACACCTGCTAGTCACAAAGCCTGCTCTGCGCGTCACCATCTTCTGTGAACTAGAGTAGCACAGCCTCTGCCGTCTGAGATATGTGACCTTGCGTGGGCGTTTATGATCCTCGGACCTCTGTACCCTCACCTGTACGATGAGGATAGTGACATGAGGTATATATTCTGAAGATGCCATGAGCATATCATGTAAAGCTCTGAGTCCGGTGCCTGCCACCGAAATCAAGGCCCCAAAGAAAGGCAGCTATTTCCCGTAGAATTCTCCGTAAGCCACTGTGCAGTAGTTATTCCTCCATTTTCCCCTTGAGGACATTGTGAATAACATGTCTAATATCCCACAGGAAATATGAGAGCCAGACTAAGATAAATGGCTGTCTACAATCACTTTGTCCAAAAAGCATCAGCACGAGATGGACTGACTGTCAGCAGCTCTTGGCAGGACCAGCTACGAAGCAGACTGTCACTTTCCACCGAGAGGAGAAACGGGGGTTTGAAGCAAAGCTATGGCTTGACAGGAAGCAGAGGCAGTCGGCTAGTGGTCAGTGAGAACCACTGACAGGCAGGGAAGGCCTTGGCAATCTCGCATGAGGCCTAGAGGTCAAGGAGAGCGAGAGTCTCGAGGGTAAACTGTAAATCAAGTGTGAGCAGTTTGGGGATCTAAGAGGGTGGAAGAGTCAAGGAAATTTCAGGAGGATGAGCTTCACATTGATTTGATTGGCAGGAACACTGAAGAGTGGGGAACTGGAAGGCCTTAGCTTCCTCCTTTGTAGAAAAGTGGAAATGGGAAGAAAGGCCTGAAGTTGGGAGGGGGCCATGAAGAAAGGAAAGCTCGCTTCCACAGGAAAGCAAATGCGGCAAGGTCAGAGCACTCTCGTCTGGGACACTCTGATCCTAAAGGGATTCTTTCTTCTCTGTGCTTCTAAAGTAAACCAGTTGGCCTCCACCAGATTACTTTATGGAGTTTAGTGATTAGGAGCCAGTGTGTAGATATATTAATAAAAGCAACAACAACAACAAAAGCAAAATGAAACCAACAAATCCAGTAGCTTCTGGTGTCCTCCCTCACAGGGCTCTACTGGTAAGCTCAGAGACTCCTCCTTTGCCCTTCTGCATTTGATGAAACATTTTCAGAGCAATTTTCTGTCTACTATGAAAAATACTTAAAAAGCCGGACGTGGTGGCGCACGATTTTAATCCCAGCATTCCGAGAGGCAGAGTTGTGAGTTTGAGGCCAGCCAGCCTGGTCTACAAAATGAGGCTAGGACAGCCAAGGCTACCCAGAGAAGCCCTGTCTCGACAAACAAACAAACAAACAAGATAATTTTGTGCTACCCATAAGATTGCAGCTGAGTCTGTTCTTTTGACAGCTTTCTCCCCCTGTGTGTATCCTCTTTACCTCACCTCAACCTCACTTTATTGTGAAGTGGATCCCAGGAATTGTGTCATCAGAGGAGGCTAATATGATATTTAGTCCAATTTTACTTATTAATTTATTAATTTATTTACTTATTTAGTTTTTCAAGACAGGATTTCTCTGTGTAGCCTTGGCTGTCCTAGACTCACTTTGTAGACCATGCTGCCATTGAACTCAAAGAGATCCTCCTGCCTCTGCCACCTGGGTGTTGGGATTGCCGGCATGTGCCCACTGTGCCTGGCTTGGACTGATTTCTTTCTAAAGTAAAATGTAGTGGAAATAGGGATTGCTCCTGCAGAAATGAAGGCGACACATCCTCTGCTCCTCAGGGGAGGACCCTTCACACCCAGCTCCAGGGAGAAAACATGAGTCAAGCCAAGCTTGTGTGGGAGGGCCTGTGGGAAAGCACTCCATCTGAGGATGTCATTTTGAGGTTTGTCACATACAGAAGCTGAGCTGAGGTTGAGGCCACTGAGCGGCAGTGTGACTGACTAGTCAACAGCCAGATCTGGCACACTTCCTGTGAGGCTCAAGTTAAAAGTAATGCATGTTTTTAATAATTGAAAAATAATGTTTTTTGACATGAAAATTATATGTCATTTGAATTTTTGTGCTCACCAATGGAAGGTTTAATGGCCCATGCCCATCCTGGTTAATGTATGCTTTGTTTATGTCTGACGGAAGAGATGAGTGTGTAAGACAGAGGCTGGGGGCTCCACAGGGTCTAAACTCCTTACTTTCTGCTCCTTTACAGAAAAAGTGAGCCAGCCCCCAAGAATGAGACCTCAGTTTCTTAGTCTTTCAAGTGGGGTATGATAGGTAGTTAACTTAAAAGCATGTTTGAAATAAGCAACCTAGTAAATTTTATTTGTTGAGCTCTGAGAGCCGAGCTGAAGCAGATGTAGGTGGGTCTCTGTGAGTTCAAGGCCAGCCTGGGCTACAAAGTGAGTCCAGAACAGCCAGGGCTACGTAGAGAAGTCCCATCTCAAACAAACAAACAAACAAACAAACAAAAAACCCACAACAACAAAAGAACCTGTAACTAGTATTAGCATGTTATCATCTATTTATGCAAATCAGTCCCCATGAGATTATAAATCAATGTTTAACATGAGAATGATAAAAGTCGTCTTAGAGAGTTAGAGGGTAGACTAGAGGTGACTTGTTTGTTTGTTTGTTTGTTGTTTTTTTGAGACAGAGTTTCTCTGTGTAGCCCTGGGACTGGAACTCTCCTTGTAAAGCTGGCCTTTAACTCACAGAGATTTGCCAGCCTCTACCTCCCGGGTTGCTGGGATTAAAGGCGTGTGCCACCACACCCAGCGTTAGAGGTGACTCTTAATACCCACAGATGAAGGCCTGCAAAGGGTCCCCTGTTGTGTCCAAATGGTTGAAAGTTGTTATTGGGATGTTTGTTTATGTGACCTCCCCCTATCAGCAAAGGTATCCACCAGCACAAACACTTATTCTCACCTCTGCCTTGCCCTGCAGTGACATGGACCCAGTCCCTGTGCTGAGGGCTGCGTTTTCCAGCCACTCCTGAGGTGTGGTGGAGTCTCAGAAGAGGTGGAGTCTCAAGACAGCTGCAGACATGATGTATGCTGTCTTCGTAGTGCACCAGCCCCACTCTGTCCACAAAATAAAGTGCAGAGAAAATGAAGGGTTCCCTGTAGGTCTATTTGGTGAAACTATTTTAGAGACAGAAAAAAAAAAAAAAAAGAAAGAAAGAAAGAAAGAAAGAAAGAAAGAAACGGTGCTGCATTGTGTTAATGTGGTAGGTTTCTTTCACAGTACAGTCGGCTTTGCTTTTTACCTCTTGGGGGGAAGAATGGGGGGGATTGAGAAGTCACTGTGCCTCCCTAGAAAAAGGATATAAAAATACATTAAGAAAACCTCATGTTAAAAATGCAATCACATGGAGTGCTGTGCTCCTTCTGTTTGCAGTTAGCGCATGAGATACTTTAACCTGCTGAATACATTTCTTTATAGATAAGTGACCTCTGTGATCATTCTCTTTCCTCTCCTCACCACCCATTCTTTTGCTTCTTCCTTCCCCCCCCCCACTTCACAATTAATTTTCATTTTCCTCTAAATAGGGAAAAAATTGGATAAAAGTCAATGCTACTTCATGATAGAAGTTCATAGCAAATTTGATAGAAACAGAAATTTCTCTCTTTGATAAGAGGTCTCTTTTATGTTCTTCTCAAGTGTAATAAATATAAAGTGAATATTTAAAAGTAACTACTTGGGCAGGTAGGGGAGCTGGAGCTCAGGCCCAGCAGTTAAGAGCACTTGCTGCTGTTGCAGAGACCCAGGATTGGTTCCCAATGTCCTCATAGCAGCCCACAGCCATCTATAACTCCAGCTCCAAAGGGATCTAACTCCTCCCTCTTCTGGCCTCCAAGGGCACCAGGCACACACATGACACACGTATGTATAGCGCAGACAAATACTCATACACATGAAAAGGTTTTACATAAATATTTCTTTTTTTAATTGTATTTATGTTTAGATAACTTTGGGAGTGGAGCATGGGGACACATACTTGCCGTCTCACCTCTTGAGGATTAATGTCAAGAACATGAGGAGTTCAAGATCAGCCTCCACTGCGTGGTTCTAGGCCAGCCTGGACAGTGCACAACTTGGTTTCTTTTCTTTCTTTCTTTCTTTAAAAAAAAAAAATTTTGGTTTCAAACACAACAGCACCGGGCAGTGGTGGCGCACACCTTTAATCCCAGCACTTGGGAGGCGGAAGCAGGCAGATCACTGTGAGTTCAAGGCCGACTTGGTCTACAAAGCAAGTCTAGGACAGCTAAGGCTACACAGAGAAACCGTGTCTCGAAAAACCTTAAAAAAAAAAAAAGCCACACACACACAACAGCAACATTAAGAAAGTCGTTTTAATATTATCAATTAGACTAGTTTACCCAGTATCTTAACTTGTAATAAACACTATTCAGGCGGTCCTGCTAGTGTAACAAAACAATACAGCCTAGAAAATATTAACTAGGACTATTGTTATTCAAACTTATTGACCCCCACCCTTTAAATATTCTTTTTTTTTAAAGATTTATTTATTTATTATGTATACAGTGTTCCACCTGCATGTACACCTGCAGGCCAGAAGAGGGCACCAAATCACATTATAGATGGTTGTGAGCCACCCTGTGGTTGCTGGGAATTGAACTCAGGACCTCTGGAAGAGCAGCCAGTGCTCTTAACCTCTGAGCCATCTCTCCAGCCCCCCTTTAAATATTCTTTAGTTATGGGTCTGCCTGCCTGTCTGCCCTTGAGATCATATGGTTGTGGTGGTGATGGTGGTGGTAGTGGCTGTGGCAATGGCAGCGGCAGTGGTGGCGGCATGTGCCCTGAGACAGTACATTTCATGCCTGGCTGCATCATTGGCCTTACCCAGCCCAGTCTGGCGGTGTACTTTGTTGGACCAGGCAGGCTCCTTGCAGGTTATGTTCTGTCATCTTCTGGCAAATCCGGAAGCATCCTTGGTATTGCATTAGCTAGTTCTCAGTAATGCTATTTACTTAGAATCTGGAAATATTTTCTTGGAGGTCTCTTTAGACAGTAGTAAGATGTAGCTGGAGACAGACTGAGTAAATGAAAAAGAAAAATCAAATTAGGCCAACAATTGTTTTTAATCTCTTATTCCATAATTCATACTTTACTCATGTGGGTCAGACATAAAGTCTCCCCGCTTAGATCCTGTAGCCTGTACGTATTCTTGAGCTTACAGCTGCCCGCATTGCCAGGTCAGAGTGCTAAATCATGGCAGGGTGGCTTCTGGTTCAATCCTCTTTGCTTAGGACTCACTGGAGATCAGCCTGATGTTAACTCACTGGGAGGGCCGTGCCTTGGGGAAGCAGTTTTAATTAGGACTCCACGTAACAACAAAGTGCATTCAATAGTGTTGCACGGAATGCATACCCTATATCTATATTATAGTGTAGGCAATGCACATCTGAGTGGACCATGTAAACGGAGCAGCAAAGGCAGACCAGCCTTAGAACAGAAGACACATAAGGTGGAGCAGGACTAGATCACCCTGCAGCCTGCTGCTCACCCTGCAGCCCTCCCCGTGCTGATACAGCTTTAACTGTGGAAACGAGACTCAGACTCTCTGGGCTCAGAGGTGCGTGCAGGATTATCCAAGACCAAGTCCCTATCCCCTGGGACTTTCTTGTATGCTGCAATGGGGCTTATGCCACCAAAGGGAGCGAGATCGCTACCCTGGCATTTTTCAACTAAAGCAGAAGCCATTTAAAGAAATTCAGGGGGTGCTTAGGAGGCTGTACACACACATACACACACACACACACACTCAAACACACACACATTCACATACACACTCACACACAACTCACACACACGTTCTCAGTGTGCTGAGGATGCAGATGTAAAAAGGAGAGGTTTTAAAATCACCCTCTGGGCACAGATGCTCAGGCGCCCAGGCACTGGGCGCGGACATCCTGAAGGGCATCAGTGCCTAGAAGCTTTTGAACTTCCCTCTTCAGCGCTTCATCCTTCATACTGCACCTTCTCATATTAGGAGATTTGTCTGTTGCATTTTTAAAATCCAGCCTTCCTGGTGCTCTGTCTGCTGTCTGCGCAGCATAGCATGCTGAGAAGCCAGAGCTGTCCCCTAGCAGCCGGATCCATTCTGTCTTAGGAAAGCAACCGACTGCTTTGCAAACCTACAGTTTACTCTTTGACACCATGGACCCGTCCTGAACTTCTTTTTAAGTTTATTTTATTTTATTTCTACTTAATGTATCAGCAAAGTGGGTCAAGTCTCACACTAATAGAGAGCTTCTCATTCCTGAGGCTAGGAAGGGCATCAGACAGCAGGAAAACTTCCCTGCCAAATCTCAGATTCATGAAGCATTTCTCCAAGCATGAGCTGTGTTTAGAGTGCCCTGCAGGAATCCCTTGAAACACTGGAAATTCTGGCTCAGACTTTGAAAGCAATGGCTGAAAAGGAAAGGTGGACACCTTGGTGGGGGTCAGGGAGCTCCCTTAGGAAATGGTTGAAGTCTGCTACAATTGGCTGACTCGGCATGTTCCGTCACATTTCAGTATTTTCATGTGTGTCCAGCATCTGCTAGAGACCAGGAAAGCAAGGGTAACTGTCCTCTTTGTCTTGTAACATGTTTGCTCTGCCATTCTTGGTAACATCACTAGAGCAGGGAGTCATCTTCTCCCTGTCAGCCAGCTCTGGAGTAACTTACAGATTCGCAAGTGATGCTTTCTGTGGAGGTGACTTTGAAAATGTGTGGCTATAAACAGTATGGAAACCAATACCCACGATACAGATTTCTCCCTGTGCGTCTCCTTTTGCCATTAGATGTTTTATGCATTTTGATACGTGTCCCTCTATTAGAACAGGTACAAAGATGGTTTCTTATGATCCTAGAAATAAAACTTATTTTAAAAAGTGTTTGGGGATGGTCAGATGTCCCAGCTGGCTTGCCACCAAGACTGACAGACAACCTGAGTTGGTCCCTGAGACCCACATGGTGAAAGGAAAGAACGGACTCCAAAAAGTTGTCCTCTGACCCTCCTCCTCCTACACACACACACACACACACACAGAAACAAATAAATGTTTAAAAAAAAGGTTTTTAATTTGATGAAGTAAAAGCAATCTTTGTACTTTAGAAAAAAATAAATGGATAACACACGCACAAAAAAATGGCTCTGGCAAGGTGATGGGAAGGATTTAAAAAAAAAAAAAAGAAACCAGAAGCAACAAAAGGCATCACTGGCTGGGAACACTCTAGGGCAATGGGAAGGATTCGGCTTAGTGGAAGCTTTGGATCAAAAGTTGACTGATGGGGGAAGGGGGGAGGGGGATGGGAGGGTGGGGGAGGGATGTGCCCCTACCTTTCTGCCACCCCACTGCCTCTGTCTACATCCTCCATCGTTTCTCTTTTCTGGCTCTTCAGCCGATTCCGAGGGCACTATTCATATTCCACAGATCGCTGTGCCGCCTGCAGTTCCCAGAGCAGGATGGATATGATGTTATAGCAGGTATTTTCAAGACTGGCCCTGACATTGTCCTTTTTTTTTTTTTTAAACTCTACAGGAACCTAGTAATAAAAGGGTCAAACCCCTTTCCAGAGTCACGTCGCTCGCAAACCTCATCCCACCTGTGAAGACCACGCCCTTAAAGCGCTTCAGCCAAACCTTGCAGGTAAGGGAACGTGGCTTGGCATGGCAGGAAGCCATGTTGTGCTCGCCCATGGTTCACCTAGAATTTCTGTTGGCTTCAGGGTGTGAGCTGGACCACCACTTGCTGCTGTAGAGGAACACAGGTGAGGGGGGGTGCAAGGAAGGAAAATGTATGTGAGTTGTAACCCCAGGTCAGACAGGGTTGGGGCCTGTTAGGTTTTTCCTCACAGCTGCATTTCTTTGCCATGAATCCTATCCAGAGCATACTCTGACTGGTTTTGCCTAGCAACAGCCTTGAACTTCTGAGCTATCAGATTGTGATGCGACCTAGATGATAGTGGAAATTGGTGGCTTTAACTGACCAGAGTCAGCAAGCCGTGGAGATAAGGGGAAGACAAAACCTGCCACCTCGGCTGGGTGTGGTGGCGCACTCTTTTAATCCCAGCACTCGGGAGGCAGAGGCAGGCAGATTGCTGTGAGTTCGAGGCCAGCCTGGTCTACAAAGCGAGTCCAGGACAGCCAAGGCTACGCAGGGAAACCCTATCTCGAAAAACAAAACAACAACAACAAAAAAAAAACTGCCACCTCTTTGCTCATGGCTCATGAGCTAAGGATGGTACTGACTTTCAGTGGGGAGGAAATGAAAAGTATGTTAATTTCTTCTTTTTTTTTGTTTGTTTTTGTTGTTATGCTTTGTGGCAGGGTTTCTCTGTGTGGCCCTGGCTGTCCTGGACTCACTCTGTAGCCCAGCCTGGCCTCCAACTGAAAGGTCCACCTGCCTCTGCCTCCTGAGTGCTGAGATTAAAGGTGTGCACCGCCATGGCCTGGCAGAATGTTATTTCTTTTCTGTGAAAACAACATGGCGTTCTAACTTCACTGTCTGTAAGGAGCTTGGTTGGAGTACAGCCAGCCATGCCTTTCTATTTAGAAAAAGAGTTGTTGACTCCTGGGTTAGAACGAAAACCCTGAAGTATCTTGGCTCTGACTTCAGGCCTCTACTTGAAGACTGCCAATCTAGGGCAGGTGACTTAACATTCCTCAGTCTTGCTTTTATTCCTTAGAGAGAAATGTGCCATAGAGTTACCTTTTGTTGCTTTCGAAGGACCACAGCTCCTCTGTAGAATAATTGTAGAGATTTATGAGGCAGTAAATTCAAAGGGCATTAAGTTATTACTAGCTATGTAGTTAATATTATCTACAGTAGTAATTTTTAGATATCAGGTATATGGTTCATTTTAAACTTTACTACATTTTTATGAGGGGGGCTTGTGTGCTCCTCAAAGTCAGAGAACAACTTACAAGGGGTCCACTCTCTCCTTCCACCATGCATATCTCAGGGACTGAGTTCTGCTCATCAGACTCAGTGGCATATGCTTGCCCACTGAGCCATTTCATCAAACATATTCTTTTTTTTTTTTTTTTTTTTGGTTTTTTCGAGACAGGGTCTCTCTGTGTTAGCCTTGGCTGTCCTGGACTCACTTTGTAGACCAGGCTGGCCTCGAACTCACAGCGATCTGCCCGCCTCTGCCTCCCGAGTGCTGGGATTAAAGGCGTGCACCACCACGCCCGGCTTCATCAAACATATTCTTAGCCCTCTTACTACAGCTTGCCTTTTAAAGTAGAGGTTGAGATCTCTCTGCAACCTTGGAGCCAATTTGTAATCATAAAAATCCTCCTTTAAGGCCAAGCCTGGTGGCACATGACTTTAATCCTAGCACTCAGGAGGCAGAGGATGGTGGATCCCTTTGAGTTCGAGGCCAGCCTGGTCTACAAAGCGAGTCCAGGACAGCCAAGGCTACACAGAGAAACCCTGTCTCAAAAAACAAAAAACAAAACAAAATCCTCCTTTAGACTGAATCCCACAAAGGTCACACCCTGAGATCTCGCCCAGCATAGCTGAGCAAGTCTTGGGCCTGCCATTTTTCCTTTGTCTTGAATACTTTTGCCTAGGGATGTTTTTTTATCCTGACCTTGAATGTTTAAGAAAACTGTAGACCAGAAAGCCATTGCCAGGTGAAGATTTCTCCTTGGTTCGCATCGTCTCAAAGGAGAGAATTTAGCTAAACACAGAGTTTAAGCAGAAGTTTAAGTAGTAACACAGAGCCTTCACACCGGAGAGAGGTTGGAGTGGTTGATCCGAACATATGCCTCATGCTGACAGTCACAGCTTGAGACCACGGTGGGGTTCTCCTACGCCCCTTTGCAGCCCCACTTCCTTACTGTTTGATGATCGCGCCACAACCCTGTGATGCCATCCACTCCCGCTGCTTGCCCCTTTCCTACCCACCCACCCACCCCTTTGTTAACTCTGCTAACTGTTAATCACGAATGAATAGTTTACCACCCAGTTAGCTCTGGATTTGGCTGTCTGTCTGTCTGTCTGTCTCACTGCTTGAACTCCCAGTTAGTCTCTTGGTAGAAGAACAGAGGAAGAAAATAAGATTTTGTCGGGGAGTCAGGCTGCAGAGCCTGGGAGAAGGATGTGTTTGCATACCGTCCCTTGTGGCCAGTGTCTCGGCTCTCTGGACGGCTTCACTGCGGGCTTTTCCTGGAAGATTCATTATCACCTGAGTCCTGCACATCTGGTCTTTTGCTGCGTTCTGCTTTTTTGAAAAGGTTTCAGACTGTCTATTTGCATTTGACTCTTTCCTCTCCAGTCTGCTGATCGTGGTTCAAGTTCATCTTGCATTATTTCACCCCTTGATGGTGGGACTCTACACTGACCTTTCTTCCTGTTGCTTCTCCCAGGACAGCCCTCCCTGTGCCAGGGGTCCCTCACCTCACTGCACAAGTATCGAGTGCACGACCCTGCACCTGGGTCTTTTCTCGGGGTGAAGTAGATTCGTAGCAGTGCTGGGCTTACTTTGCCACATGACAGTAACAAGTTAGAGAGTCGCTAGCCAGCTTTCACCTAAGAATGCCCCCTACTCTATGATTGTCCTTGGAGCTCTTGGTCCGTTTATGTGCTAACATTGCCTTGCCTGGCTTGTAGGCCTTTGAGTTTGTGTTTCTGAGAACACTCTCCCATCCCCTGCAACCTCCCCTGACTGCATACCTTTGCTTTAGACTTCCCATCCGATCTTCATTTGTTTTTTTTTCTCGTTCCTAAGGGTCCTGCACAGGAAACACTGCAGAAAACAGTTGATTGTCTTAGAAATTTACATTGACCTAGAGGGCTGGGAAAGAGAGAAATTAATTAAGCCATTTCTGAAAAACTAACAGACTGAGACCAAGCTAGGATGAGAAAGCCAGACCCAAGGGGGAGTCTTGCCATGTGGAAATTGCCTTTGAAGGAAAAGATATTTCTCTTTTGCAAAATAAATTTTCTACTGACCTTTTTTCGACTGTCATGATAAATAGCTAACCCTAGGCTGTATGTATGGGACAGAAATGGAAAAGTTATTTATAATGGTTATGCACATAGACACAGAGAATTTGAGCAATATGTTGTTATTTGAAGGGACAAGGTTAGTGGATAGAAATACACCCCCTAGCTTATGGCCACACGTGTAAGATCTGTGGGAGTGGTGCATGCCGTCTTGCCCCAGGTGTTTCCCTGTAGCCCACCTAGGGACATGCAATGTAAGCTTCCCGGAGTTGTGTTGTTTTGTTTTGTTTTGCTTCTCACTCCCTCACTTCATTGCTTTCCTCACCAGCTAGAAAGGGAGACCGTGCCAATGTGGAAGACGGACTAGGGAGGATGAAAGGCAAGAGCCAGGCTCCAGGAGCTGCTCAGGAACCCGCTTCACAAACTTTCACAGTTTGTATAGAGCCCCATGTCATTTCTAATAGGGGGAAACAAGACGCGGGAAATATTACATGCCCAAGCCTCTTAGCACTTAGCAGCCAGTCTCCCTATGAACCTTCATGTCTATTTCCCATTTCAAAAATCATTTCTGCGGGCTGGAGAGATGGCTCAGCGGTTAAGAGCACTGACAGCTCCTCCAGAGGTCCTGAGTTCAATTCCCAGCAATCACGCTGTGGCTCACAACCATCTATAATGAGATCTAGTGCCCTCTTCTGGCCTGCAGGTGTATGTGCAGGCAGAACACTGTATACATAATAATAAATAAATACACCTTTAAAAAAAATCATTTGTGCATACGAGGCAAGTTGGCTTATTTTCTTCCCTTCTCTTCATTTCTTCTATTTTTCTTTTTTTGAGTAAGGGCGACTAGACCCAGGGTATTGCATACGCAAGGCAGATGCTTCCCCACCAAGTGTTTTGTTTAGTTTTTTATTTTTGGAAGGAAGGTGTTGCACCTGCTACAGTGTGCATGCGGAGATCAGAGGACAACTTAAGCAAGTCAGTTCTCTCATTCCATCCTATGGGTCCTGATAATTGAACTCAGGCCATCAAGCTTGATGACAGATGTCTTTAGCCACTGGGCCATTTCATCCCTGTGTGTCCACCCATATAGCCCCCTTTTTTTGTTGTTATTGAGACAGGGCCTCACTATGTAGCTCTGGTTAGCCTAAGACTGTCTATGCATGTAGATCACCCTCTTGCCACTGCCTTCCAAGTGCTGGGATTAAAGGCATGTGCTACAGTATCTGGCTTCTCTTTAAACCTGGGAGCAGGACCTCATTGAGTTGCCTAGGTGGGCCTTGAACTCCCTCTGTAGGCCAGGCAGTCCTTATCTTTTGATCCCCTTGCCTCAGCCTCCTGAGTGGCTGTGGCCCTACCTGTGCTACCAGAGCCAGCAAGCAGCTTGATTTTTCTCGTGCACTGTTCCTTTTTCATTGGCTCCTGGCACTTTCCAGGCAGATGGATCCTTTTGGGTGTCCAGTTTCATCTCTCAGGTTGAGGTCCTTTAATTATAGGCCAAGCCGTGACTTAGACCCAAACACAATGCTTCCGTCAATACTTAGTGGTTCTACCTCCGGCTTCTTGTGAGGACCACAGTCAGTGAAGGAGGACACTGGGGCACTCTGGCCTGGCAGCCTCTTCCAGAAAGATTAAAAACCCATTTACAAATGTGAGTGGTCTCTGAGGCAGCACACTGCCGGGTTTGTTTTCTCTCGCCTCCCGGCACCCGTATGGGCTGCAAAGTTGGGCCTCCGCACAAAGGCAGCATTTATGGTGTTGACTGTATGGTATCCTGTCAGTTCCTTACCAGAAAGGCTTAGCACGAGGCTGCGGGTAAACTAAAGCACAGATGTCTGGTTCCCTCCAGGCCCATAAATCCCTCTTCAGCATGCCTGAGAGCTGGCCCAGCTCTGAAAGGGACCGGAGTATGTGCCTCTCATGTGGGGCAGGGAATACCAGCCCCGACGGGCCTCTGTGCACAGCTGTGCATAACTCGTAAATACATTTGAGCCAAGTGCAGCAAGGATGGAGTTCATTTGCCCTGTGATGGTGCCCTTCATTTGCTTTGGACATGAGCATCTTTCTTTCTGTTGCAACCGAGAAAGGGAAAGTGAGTGTGTATAGCCTTCCATTCCAAAACAACCCTTTTAACCTTGTAACATTTCTTTTCAGAGTGACTTTGGCTATTAGTGCATACGTCACATACAGGGAGCCTAGCTAGCTCAAGGTCCTTTAGTCTGTCACATACAGGGAGCCTAGCTAGCTCAAGGTCCTTTAGTCTGTCCAGACTCACTTGTGTGTTCTATTCCCTTCTAGGTGCAAATGCATGATCAGGGTCTCGTGGTCTCACATGGGGAGACTGCGACTTTCATTAAAGTTAAGATCTCTGTTGCTTTCCCCTAATAGTTTTGGTTTTGATCTCCTCACCCACCCGCTGCTTTGTTGTTGTTTTGAAGCCCAGGCTGCTCTTGAATTTGTATGTAGCTGAGGAGGCCCTTGATCCTCCTGTCTCTACTTCCTCAATGCTAAGAAGATTTCAGGCATGTACCACCTCAGCTCACTGATGATGTCCTGAGAGTCGAACCCCGGGCCTCATGCATACGAGGCAAGTGCTCTAACTGAGTCAATAGCTCAGTGAGTTTTGTCCCATCCCTATTTCTCTGCCTGAAGCCTCCTTTTGTCACTTATCTTGGTGAGGTATTATTGTGCCGAGAAGGCAAATTGGATAATATATAGTATTATTGTGCCGAGAAGGCAAATTGGATATCTACCTGAGAGGCAGAGAATGAAGGGAAGAGGTTGAGTGTGGGATGACCCAGAGAGGAAGAGGAGAGAGGACATGCCAGGGCTGAGAAAGGAGTGAGAAGGCTGGTACCGTCTACACATGCGACACAAGTAGGAAGATCTCATAGCTGCATGGACCTAAGGGGCCGTGTCTGACAACCGTGATTTTTTTTTTCTTTCTACACATTTCCTGTGAGTGCTCACATGTGTGTTAGGAGAAGTCACCAGAAACAGACTACACTGCTGTCTAGGAGGCAGTAGGACAGCTGGAGCTATCAGTGCTGTATATCAAGAGATACTCTTGTCCTTTTTTTCCCCTAGAGTTAGAGATTTCCTTTATAAATGACCAACTTTTTTTTTTCTGAGACAGGGTTTTTCTGTGTAGCCTTAACTATCCTGGACTTGCTTTGTAGACCAGGCTTGCCTCGAACTCACAGCGATCCGCCTGCCTCTGCCTCCCGAGTGCTGGGATTAAAGGCGTGCTCCACCTCCGCCTGGCAAACGACCAACTTGTAATTTCAAGCTTTGCTATTTTTAATTTAGAAATAGCAACTTGTTAGTACCTGCCATGCTCCAGCCTCGCATCACCTCCCCCAGTACGCCAAGGTGGCCAAGGTGATCTCAGGGCCACTTTATAGAGAAAAGAACCCGAAGCTTTAAACCTGTGCCCAGGGTCACACCGTCAGCAAGTGCTTCAAGATGACTGCAAGGTGTTCAGGGTTCCACTTCTGTGGTTAGGTTTCTTATTTTTTTTAAAAAAATTGGTTACAATAAAGCCAGAATCTAAAGCCAGGTTGGCCAGAATCTAAAAATAGCCACCTGACTTTGCATCTGAAGCTTCCTGCACTCAGCTGGCCCTAATTTTGTTCACCTCGGTGGGACTCGGCATTATTTCTAACTGGTGGAATACTTTGTCATGAACATCATTATTTAAGGGCCACGAATGGCACTGGATTAAAATGGCTGGGTAGCTGCCCTAAGCCCTGGTTTTTTGTTTGTTTGTTTGACTAGTGCCAAGCAAATCTGTAATGCTTTCTCCACACCTGCACCCAATACTGTCTTCAGCTTCTCATTCCTTCTAAGACTTTCTTTTGAGCTGCAGGAGGGTTTCTGCTTGTGTGGGGTCTTGAGTGTTTGGCACATATTGGTTCTGAGTTGCTTGGGTGCCCTTCCACTGTGTTCTCAGTGGCCATTCATGAACCGCATCTCAATGTGTGAATGTCATCTCTGTCAAACTCAGTGCTCATGGTCTTCCCTACTTGTCAATCAGTCTGATTTTCTTAGTTATCTCTTCGTTATACGAAGTCTGGAAGATGAATGTAGAGAATTATAAAGTTGAAAATAAAATCCCACCATCCAAGGCTACCATTTTTTGCATTTTAAATTGAGATCTCCCATCTCTTTACTTGACTCTGCGTGTAAGGTTTTCTACTCATCTTTAAGCTTTTCTCAAAGAGTGTTGTTTTATTTTATTTTATTTTATTTTATTTAGAAAAGATTGTTTTTAAACTCATATGCTGTTTTTATTTTGTGGTTACACTTTCATCCCAGTTGCTGAGGACCCTTTGGCCATGTCCAGATATGTTTGATTGTTAGGGAGCTTGGGATACAAAACCTAAAGTCAGGCACATGCGAGGCAAGCCCTGTACCACCTAGGTTTTTTGTCTTTGTTTTTGTTTTTAATTATTTTGTTTTGTTTTGGTTTTGTTTTTCAAAACAGGGTTTCTCTGTGTAGCCTTGACTGTCCTGGACTTGCTTTGTAGACCAGGCCGGCCTCGAAGTCACAGAGATCCACCTACCTCTGCCTCCCAAGTGCTGGGATTAAAGGCATATGCCACCACTGCCCGGCTCCAGATACCTGGTTTTTACAAATAGCATCATTATGCTGATGGATTGTCTCTCCTGCTGGTTATTCTGGTGAAGTTCCTCTAAGAAGCTGTCTCCAGTCTTAACTTACTCTGAGTTGTTTCTGCAGTTGTCTATGGATGAAAACATCCAAGTCTTCCCAGCAGACTCTAATTTGCCTCCAGTTGGCATAAAGATGAGCCAGCACAGGTACCAGCGGCTCCTGCTGACTCTGCCCTAGGCTGTTGACCTCCCTACCTCCAGGAGGCCACTCCTCACTCCAGCTCTGTGAGGTTCTAATTCTTATGCTGCTCAACAGATAAGAATACTGAGAGCCAGAGAGATGAGTTGACTTAAAGCCACATCTGCTTTAGGAGTTTTCAATTCAAGTCTGGGTTTGTACACAGTCCCTGTTCCTAGCCTTACCCTGTGCCACTCACTCAATTCTCTGGTTCTTGACTTTCTCCTGCCCCGTCAAATGGGATAGAGGCCACATGGTGGGAAAGCACTGCTCTTCATTTTAAGCAAACTGCTTCTAATGAAGCCTTGTGGGAGACTTCTCCAGGATGCTGTGCAGGAGCCTTTTGTGACTCTGTTTTGGAACTTTTTGCTTTAACCCACTGCTGCAGCCACACCAGAACACATTTCTCCTTATAGCCCCACCCGAGCTTCCAAACTCTTCACTGTTGAACCATCTGCTACCAGACAGCTCTGTCATTGGGATGGTGGAGAGAACGCCCCTGGCCTGAGCTCTTTATTGGAGCATGTTATCTTTGGCTATGGAGACCTTCTGTTTTTGCAAAAGGACGAGGCATGCACCCCGCTGAGCAGGCAGCATTAACAAATCAAATCTGTCCCACAGTATCTACCTGCTGGGCCTACATTTCCTATGACACATGTAAATGGTCCTGTTTCCTGCCCAACAGACAGTCTGCTGCTTTCCACCTGCAACATCTTTCCTACACCCCCCAGTCGGGTATAAACACGAGCACCCATTTCCAAAATCTGCGTTTGTCTGTCTCCCATATGGCCGTTGTTATTTTAGCTGCCAATAGTTATGAGCTTTGGGTTCCTACTTACTTGCTGGGCTGGGTTTTTCTCATGGAAACTCTTGCTTATTCTGGAACAGTTTTCACTGCTATCCCCAAATCCCCCCCACCCCAGCAGGTCTACGTACTTGTTTCTGTGTTACTTGGTCACTTCCAAGGCCGAGTCCATCATTTTGAAGTGGACTCTTAGGTGAGCATTTCTCAGCTAAGGAGACGTGGGCAGTGTCTCAAGATGTTTTGGCCGGCACAGCTGGGTTGGTCATGCCGTTGCTGTGTTGTGGTTCGGGACCAACGATGTTGCTAAGCATCCTACAAGGCACAGGACCGCTCTGCACAATGAAGACTTGTCCGCTTCAGAGCGGAGTGACCGCAAGATTGAGTTACAGACTGAGAAGTAGCATGAAACTCATCTGCTTTGGCTTCTGCAGCGTCCTACGCTAGGACAAGCCAGGATTCTCATTTTGAATGACCAGGCCCCACCTTCAGTTTAAATTAACTATTTATTAACTTCGTGGCCTGTAACGTATAATTAGTAAAGCAACAGTTTTCTTTAACCCTGATAGCTCCGAAAATAATTGACACTGAGATACTATATGATTCATTTTACAAGTTTAAAGCACTGGAGCTGGGCAGTTCTCAACCCTCTAAGCTATTTAGCTATCTATCTCTCGGCTACACAACCCAAGTTAAGTCATCCTTTCTGGACTGGATCCGCTCCATCAGGCCACATCCTCTTTCTTTATCTTCTCCCTTCCTCCCTTGTCCTCTGGCCTCATGGACCTCCTCTGACCTCAAGTCCGGGAACCTAAACTCTGCCTACCTCTCTTCTGCCCATCCAGGCTGTTAGCAACCTTATTAACCAATCAGGGATAGTTGGGTAGCTAAATTGCACAGCATCACTTGGCGTACATGAAAATATGTTTGTCTGGGATCTTGGAGGCCAGTAATTAGCATTAGAATACATAGCACAAGACCAACCACCCCCAACAATGGCCTTCAGCAAAATTTAACCTTCTGTGGGCCTCAAGTTTCCCATCTGTAAAATGAGAGCAAGAATCCTACTTCTCAGGTTTACCAGAATTCTAAAGCTTTCCCTCACAGTTGCAAGCACAGAACTCCCTCCTTCCCCTAACATTTACTTTTTACAGTGCCCAAGTTGTCGAGCCCTCGCATGCGTGAAATGCTGGTAAATCCACCAGTAGACAAAGCCGATAGGTAGCCCACCCTCACAGTGCTTGTCATCCTGGTTTCAATATGAAATGTCACTTGGATCAAACCCTTGGTTCCCAGCTGGTAATGTTATGGAAGATTGTAGAAGCTTTAGGAGGTAGCACCTTGCTGGAGGTGGTGGCCACTGGGAGCAGGTCTTGAGGTTTTTCTAGCTTGTCTCCACCTCCTGTCTCTGTTCTGCTTGGTGACTGCTTGGTGTACACAAAGTGACTGACTGCCTCACACACCTGCTGCTACACCTTTCTGCCGTGGATGGACTGTATCCTCTAAAACTGTGGGCCAAAATAAAGCCCTTCCTCCCTTCAATTGCTTCCTTTCTTTCAGAGGTTTGGTCACATCAATGAGAAAAACTAATGGATTTGTCTTCCATTGTGGGGAGACAGGCATCAGAAACAAGACAGCAAGGTCATCTAAGTACATAAAAAAATAAAGAAGGGAGGGCAGCGGCGGGGACTCTGGATGATGCGCTGTGGCTTTTGTCCCTTAGGATTGTTCTAGCAAGAGTCACATGTTCCTCCCCTCCTCAGTCCTCTTGTATAATTGCGCCCACTTCTATTGCTAACTGCTCCAGGTCCAGCTCCTGACTTGTGGCTGATCCTGTGGTGAACACATGCCCGTGTCTAAAGTACTGATTCAGGGACTGTCAGGGACTGTCAGCAGTCACACCTCCCTAGAGCCAGGCAGCTGTTGACCACACACCTGACTCCATCTTATTACCACCCCAGGGTGTAAATCTGGAGTTTTGTTGGTCAAAAAAAAAAAAAAATCAGCCATTATTTATAAAAGTGAGCCTAGTATGTTCTCTCTCCGTAAGCCAATTCCATTTCCTAGAAGGCAGGAGATGGACCTGCTCTTATCAAAAGCTTGGGGACAGCCTGTGAGTTCCTAGAACTAACAGGTACAGCCCTACCATAAAAAGAGGTCAGGCTTTGTAAACAAAATGTGTATTTTGGATCCTGTCTGGGCAAGAGCCTTGGCACACTCCCCGACTCCCAGCCTCGGTGTCTGCATTGGCAAAATGAAAACACGCTCTCACTTTATGGGAGCGCTGTGAGAGTTGGAGAGATTACATCTAAAAGGCTGAGGATGGGTGCATGAAGGACCCTTGAGAAAATTCCCATGCCACTCCAAGATTGGCAACCACTAAGAAACCATAAAATGAGGATTCCCTAAAGGGGAGCTCCTCTAGGGTACTTCACCTCTTATTTTCCCCAAGTGGCAATGAAGAAAAATCTCCAACTCACCTAGAAGGACTCAGTAAATGCATAAGAACATCTTCGTTATCTCTTGTATTAAAACATGGTCCTAGAACTCAAGTACACTGGTTTTTGTCTATGAGATGAGCAAAACTACCTGGATGAGATTGAAAGCATGTGCTATTCCATTCTGTTCTGGGAGAGGTCCGGCAGAACAACCTGTTTGAAGGTTAATCTGGTAACACATTTTAGTATCAGTGTTAAAGGGCATAGATGAGATCTTGAAATACCCAGCAGCTCAAATGAGATGCAATAAAATTAATAAAATTTGATAGTTTTTAGACTAAAGGAATCTGCCTTCCTAAATATCAACACAAACACGTAAACGGTGCTCCCTCGGGCACTTCTTGTGATAGCCAGCTGCCATAGATGACTCCACTGCTCATCGGGTGGACATCGAATTAAGTATGGGCTCTGCCTGGACCTTGGGGTCCCACTAAGCAGCCACTGCTAAGGACTGACTCTGGAGGTGAAGACAATGTTTAGGACTGGGGAACTGTTTTTTGACCACTAGTTTGTTCACTTCCAAGATGGTTCATTTTATGTTACCTGATCTTTACCTCGGTGTTTTTCACTTGAAAGGAATTTTCTCTCTTTTTTAATTAACTTTTGACATTAACAAAGTAATAGGTTTCCTAGTAGGCTTTTCATATATATTCTTTCATACATTACATATAATTCCGTACATTATGTTTTGTTCTCTGTTATTCGCCTCAGTTCTGTTTTTGCTCTGAGAGTTATTTTAGTTTTAATTATGTATGGGGGGGGGAGGGGGCACATGCAGGAGTCAGTAGAGGCCAGAAAAGAAGTTGGATCCTGTGGAGCTGGAGTTACAGGTGGTTGTGAGGTGCCACTACGGATACTAGGAATCAAAACCAGGTCCTCTGAATTGAAGAGCAGTAAGTGTTATAGCCACTGAGCCATCTGGCCAGCCCCTCTGTTATGCTTTGAAGAATGAGTTCTACATGCAACCATGAAAAAGGTATAGTTGCCTAAAAAGAGAAAACATTGTTTTCTGTGAAATACTTAGAAAAAAAAAAAGGAAAGATATTGAATACAACAATGGATATTGCCAGGAAGGAAGTGGATTTGGGAGAAAAAAAGAATTTGTATTTTAAAATTACATAATTTTACAAAAACATAAAAGTTTCAAGTTGGTGGTATAAATTACCTTCCAACTCTTGGGGAAAGTCCAGTGTTGGTCAGATTGAAAGTATGATGGGATGGCAAGTGAAAGTAGAAACAGTTGGTGCGCTTTGCATCTTCTTTTGTGTGTATTTGTTCTTTCTGTTCTATAATTCCCATCTGCCCATCAGAACCACAAAGAGAGTGGGCCAGTGACTCACCGCCTTGTTTTGACCTTTTCAGGACCATGGCTAATTGATTCTGAGTGCAGGCAGGCTCCTTCTAGTTAGTCTAGTAGCTGTTTGAGAAATCCCAAGATCTGTGCTACACCATCAGTGACCCGCGCAGGCATTTTCCTGCTGTCCTGCTTGGGGCTGGTTCAGGTGGCCTGTGCTCACTCACTGAGGCTCCTGCTAGCCCCGGAGCTTGCCTGAGGCTTGCAAGGCTACAAGGACTTGCCTCCACAAAGCTCTGGAAACACCCCAAAACCCCTTGGAAACTTCTGATTATATTTTCCATTTTCTCAGGTTCTAAAATTTAGAGAGTAAGCTAGAAACCACCTATAATATCCATGTGAAAAGAAGTGAGATATTGGTGACATTTAAAATATCTGCTTGCATATGATTTGCATGATTGTGAAGTGATCATATGCAGATTTTAATGCTAGTCAATTTTGCATGAAAGGGATTTTCAGAAGCTAAATTATCTCAGTTATCTTGAAGGAAAGACAATAGTCTGTCAACAGGTAATTCTAACATATTTAATGGTGATTTTAACAGTGGCGTCATCTCTTCAGCCCCCCCCCACCTCCACCCCTCCACTCCAAGCTTTAAATAAAATAAAAACTTCCCTAATGAGTTTTAGTTGTTGAATTTCTTAGTTGGGGCTCAAAGAATTGAGAGCTACCCTGTACTCAGTGACGCAGGCTCACATGTCACATTCAAAATCAATTAAAGTCAAATTAATAAACAGAGCAAGATGTCATCCCTGACCTGTCAGAGGTTTATCCAAATGGCAGAATAGGAGGGAGGGGAGGACGTTGGTGAAGCCTCCCTAAAAGAGAGGGCTCTGGTTGTAGGCTGAAGACAGGTGAGGGAATTGGGAGAAACACCTTTGAGGAAGGGAAAATTTCTTAGAGAGGAACCACTGAGGGTTAGCAAACAAAACCCCATCACTTTAGAGAGTAGCAGGGGGTGATGAGTGAATGGCAGGATATAGTTCTAAAATATGTCACCCGGGGTCAAATTCTTTGCCATGCCGAGTGGAAGCAGGGAACAGCACCATAGGAACATTTGTATGTGAGAGAGGGTGGGGGTGGGGGAGGGAGGGAGGGAGAAAGAGAAGCACACACCTGTAGTCTCAGTCCTTGGGAGGATCCTGATTTTGAGGCTAGCCTGGGCTACACAGTGAGTTCCAGGTCGTCCTATATTATACAACCCAAGAGCTTGTCATCTTAGAAAAGGTGTATCTTACTCTTTTAAAGTGCATGTGCATGTGCCTGTGCATGTATGCATGCATGGATGTAAGTGCAGGTGCTCTAAGATGCCAGAGGCATCAGATCCCCCTGGAGATGGAGTTCTAGACAGTTGTGGATGCTGGAAGCCACACTTTGGTCCTGTGGAAAGGCAACAAGCATCTTAACAGTTTGGCCATCTCTCCATCCCCGTGAGAATGCGTCTTTGGGGGAAAAAAAAGTGTCTTTGTGAATGTGGTAATACCTCTTTGCTTTGTCCGTTTCCAGGGAACGTGTTGAAATCTTGCAGGGCAAAGACTAGAGCTGACACATTACCTTCCTTTGCATACTCTGTGGTTGTCATGAGAAAGCCCCTGTGGTAGTGTATTTCAGTCACGAGGCTGGACTTTGGGTAATTAGACCTCTGGACACCTGGGGCCTCTTTGCAAAAGAGCAAAGCATGTCACGGGTGGGCGTCATTTGCCTCTGGGCTGCTACTCAGTATGCATGCTTGTTGCAGTGTTTTGAGCTGTTAGAACCACTGCTGGAGACAGAAAGAGAGCTGTGTTATTAGCCCGTGTAACTAAAACGACTAAGGATGAGTCTTTCCAGACATCAGGCACAGTGGGATCCGGGACCTCAAACAGTCCAGTTAGGTCAGGCCTGTCTCGCTTCTCCCTCTGTCATTCGTTCTCTCAGCCTTCATCCTGTGCGCCCCCTTCCTCTCTCCCATGGTAAGTGGATTGCTCCGTGTGACCAGGGAGAACTACTGCTAGAAACTCTGGCGCTATCTCTGATCTCACAGCACGGAGGGATACTGCTCCCCTTTCACATAGCAGGGCCTCTGTACCCAGCCCTGAGTTGGGATGGTGGCACTGGCTGGTTGACGGAGGCTGGTAAAGCCTACCCAGACTGTACAAGGGGGCCCCAGGGTCAGTGGGGTCTGCCGTTGTTTTTCCTTGTGCTTGGGAAGGATAGTGTCAACAGGAAACGAGGCACAGGGTGTGCGTTGGACAGCTGCCTTTTTTGTGTAAGCCCGGCGGCTGCCACGATCTTGTCCCGTAGTCCACTCGATGTCCGGGTCATTTTCCTCAGTGCGTTGGCTGAAGAGGGTGCCCACTCCTTAAAGTTTTGGCCATGCCCTTTCTTTCTTACAGATTTCTTCCATATGATTTGTGTCTGTCAGTGACAGGAAGCTGCTCACAAAAGACCCACCCAGTCCTGCTGCTGACCCCATCCATGATGGTTTCTTTTTCTCATTGTGTAGCGGTCCATCAGCTTCCGCAGCGAGAGCCGCCCGGACATCCTCGCCCCTCGAGCCTTGTCCAGAAATGCCACCTCCTCGAGCACAAAGCGGAGGGACAGCAAACTGTGGAGTGAGACCTTTGATGTGTGTGTCAATCAGGTGCTTACGGCCAAGGAGATCAAGCGACAGGAGGTGAGCTCGGGACCCATGGAGCTGCCTGTGTGTCTGCCACAAAGGCACACTGCAGGCAAGAACCAGTGCGTCATATCATGTGTGAGGAGGGAAAGAGGTTGGAAGAAACTGAAAAGCCTGCATCTAGCTGCATGGGCGTGGCCCCACTGTAAAAATTAAGTGATTTGCTGTGTCAAAGCCAGTGTTCAGCTAGAATTCTTATCCTCACAAAGACAGTAATTTTCATTTTATTTGTATACTGCTTTCTTCTTCTTTTTTTTTCCTTGTGGGTTTTTTTTTGTTTGTTTGTTTATTTGTTTGGTTGTTGGTTTGGTTTGGTTTTTGGTTTTTCGAGACATGGTTTCTCTGTGTCCTAGACTCACTTTGTAGACCAGGCTGGCCTCGAACTCACAGCGATCCCCCTGCCTCTGCTCCCTGAGTGCTGGAATTAAAGGTGTACCTGACTGTTTTGTTTTGTTTTGTTTTGTTTTGTTTTTTTTCTTTTTGGATTTTGGAGACAGGGTCTCTCTTTGTGGCTCTGACACTCCTGGAACTCACTATGTAGATCAGGCTGGCCTCAAATTCAGACGTCTGCCTGCCTGCTTCTGCCTTCTAAGTGTTGGGATTAAAGCTGTACGCTGCCACATTTGACTACATTCATTTTATTTATAGTTTGACAGAAACTTTTAGGATATTTTTAAAAAATAATTGGCTTTTGGAACTTTGGTCTAGCTTTATAAAGGAAAGCGTCTTCCTTGTGGAGGATAGTTCATTTCCCTGTGGGTTTTCTCTAAGTAGCTATGATGATGACATGCCCTTCAATTGAACCTGGCTCCACTGCTCCCTTCTTCATATGTGGTGCCTACAGTGAGATCCCTGGAGTGTCTAACTTTTGTTGTTGCTGTTTTGTTTTGAAACAAGGTCTCACCATGTAACCCTGGCTAGCTTAGAACTCACCATGTAGACCAGGTTAGCCTCAAAACTCACAGAGAACTCTTTGCCTCTGCTTCCCAAGGGCTAGGATTACCAGTGTTTGCTACCACACTACTCAAGTCAGTCAGTCAGCCTCCCATCCTCCCACACCCCCACACCTCAAATAATCTAGCCCTGACAGAAGGGGCCCTGGGAGCTGTTGGAATACTCAGAATACTATACAGCTGTTGAAATTGGGAAGGTGTGTTTAGATGTGTGCTTGGCTAAACTAAGTAGGTGAAGGAAGGCACAAAACAGAGCGCTACCATGTATATAAATTAATGTACGTATGTGAATTTGTTTGTACGGTCATGAAAATATTTCTGGGAGGATGCCAAAGAATTGGCATCAGTGTTTCTTCCTGAAGTCCCTGAAAGAAGAAGCTGAGAGTGAAGGTTCTTCCCACGTGCCCATTTTTTGTGCACTCTGGGTAACCATGTACGTGGTCCACGGTACCTTGCCTGTGCTACAGGGTGCCAGGTCAACGTGTTCCTTATCAAACTGTGACTAACGCCTTTCAAATAATGCATGCACCCTCCAAACTTCCACGTGGAAATACAGAAAAATCATATGTGCTACTAGGATGTCTGTGTTTGCTCTTTCATCTGTGTGGCATGCAGATTCTCACATCCTCAAACGGAAGTGAATGGGCTGAATAATGGCTATCACCTGTTGAAAGCTTCAGGCTGCATGCTAGCCGCTAGTACTGTCCTAGTCATCTGGGAAGAAGCACTTCTATTTTAAAAAAAAAAAAGGCCTCAGCAGGGTGTGGTGGCACACTCCTTTAATCCCAGCACTCAGGGAGGCAGAGGCAGAGGCAGAGGCAGATGGGTCAAGTTCGAAGCCAGCTTGGTCTACACAGCCAAGGCTACACAGAGAAACCCTGTTTCAGAAAAGCAAACAAACAACATACCTCCATGGGATTGCCTATAGGAAGTCTGTGGGTGTTTTCTTGATAGATGATCGATGTGCTAGGATTCAGGCCAATGTGAACAGAGCCATGCTTGGGCAGGTGCTCCTGGGTAGTATAAGTGAACAGGTTGACAGGCCACTAAAGTAGCATTCCCCTGTGACAGTGATTTTTCAACCTTTCTAATGCTGCAACCCTTTAATGCAGTTCTTCATGTTGTAGTGACACCCCAAGCATAAAATTATTTTCGTGGCCACTGTAATTTTGTTACGGTTATAAATATCTGTTTGCTACTGTTGCAAATATGTGGCCCCCCAAAGAGGTCATTACCCACTGGTTGAGAAGCACTGTGTTATGACCTCTCTGCTAGTTCCTGCCTCTAGGCTTCTGCCTTGAGTCTCGCCCTGAGTTCTGTTAGTCATAGTCAGTGACCTGAGAGTTTTAAGATGAAATCAACTCCTTCCTCATGAGTTGCTTTTGTGTATCCCAGCAATAGAAACCAAACGAAAACATGGCTCTACCCCTCTAACCCCTGGGAAATGGAGAGAGGCTGCTGATTGCAGGTGATAAGCAATGGCCAGTGATTTAATCTGTCATGCTGCCTGGGTCTCCATAGAAACCCAGGACAAAGCTTTAAGAGCTGAATAGCTAAACACGTGAGGTTCTGGGAAGGTGGTGCTGTAGATGCAGACTGTGTGGAATGTATAGACCGCACCCATGCCTTCCCATGGCCCCATACTCACCTGATGCTCATACCCTTTACAATAGCCTATAAACCAGTAAACAGGAGTGTTGCCTTGGATTCTGTGAGCAGTTGTGGCAAATTAAGCAAGCATGAGGAGGAATCTAGGGAACTCTCATCAGCTGAGGAGAGTTAAAGGTCAAAATATTTGAGGTTGTGATTAGCATATAAAAGGATCAGGAGTCTTGGGATCCAGCTCTCACTGGGTAGGGGGGGTGGGTTGGCTGCTGCCCCCAATAGGTAGCTTTAGAATTGATTGCCAGGGCCAGGTGGTGGGCATGGTGGCACACACCTTTAGTCCCAGCACTCCAGAGGCAGAGGCAGGTGGAGTTCGAGGCCCACCTAGTCTACAAAGTGAGTCCAGGACAGCCTGTCTTGAAAAACCAAAACCCAACCAACCAAACCAAAGAATTGATGGCTAGGCATGAATCCCAGCACTCAGGATGCAGAGGCAGGCAGATCTCTAAATTCGAGTCAAGGCTAGTCTACAGAGCAAGTTCCAGGACAGCTAGGGCTACACAGAGAAATCCTGTCTCAAAAACTAAGCAAGAAAACAAAACCAAAAAAAAAAATTGAATTAGAGGTCACCCACCGAGTGTCTGCTGCAGAATTCACTGCTAGCTGTACAGAAAAAAGTCCCCATATCGGGTGTCAGAAGTGCCCTGTGCTATGAAAGTGGAGGAGGAAAAACAGAATTGGGGGAAGGAAGGGAGGGACGGAGAGAGAGGGAAGGTGAACTTGAGTTTGTTATTTCTGTATTCTCTGAGGTAACAAGATGCTACTGTGGACGATTTGCAGTTTCTTTTTTTTTTCTTTCTTTCTTTTTGTTTTTTTTGTTTGTTTTTTGTTTTCGAGGCAGGGTTTCTCTGTGTAGCCTTGGCTGTCCTGGGCTCCCTTTGTAGACCAGGCTGGCCTCGAACTCACAGCGATCCACCTACCTCTGCCTCCCAGGTGCTGGGATTAAAGGTGTGAGCCACCACGCCGGGCTGTGATTTCAAGTTTCCTTCTTTATGTTGTCTGTATTTTTTTAAGTGTTCCTGATATACATATATAGCTTGTACAATCTGACAGTGTAGAAAAACAAAAGACAGACCACAGATGAGAAAAGACATTAATGCAGGATAGGCAAAGGTAAGCTATAGTTAGGATTTGAACCCAGTTCTTCTCTTATTTCAAAGACAAAGTATTTTCCACTGTGGAATCTCATGGTTCTCCTCCCTTGGTGGGCTGGCCATTGGTCACTATAGTTGATAAATTCTCCTAAAGCAAATGACTAAGGAAATCTGAGGCACATAAGATACCAGTGTTGGAGAGAACCAGACGATGGGTACCCGGGACCGCTGTGCTATTTTTGCAACTTCTCGTGTGAGGGTGATTCTTCAATTAAGCCAGGGCATGAGATGCTGCTGGGCCTTGGGAGAGGGTTGTCTCTTCATTCCAGTATCCAGTCTCATCTGCTTTGTTCCTCTAGTCCCCAAACCTCAGGGTAGCGGCCATGCCTAAAGCTATTGGCACTGCTCCTCTCCAGCTGAAGACAACACAGTTGTTCCCTGGCCATCACCACAGACTTGTTGTAGTTCCTTAATGCCAGCGTGTTTGCCCGGGCTTTAGATTCCCAGGTGAGAGAGGGTGTTCTGCACATCACAGCTCTTTAAATTATAGTGGCCCAATGGAGCCAGATGAGAAATGGCCCATGTGCACACCCTCACAAATAACCAGCCCCTCTTATCTTTACTTATTGTGTCCCATGGGAGTGAATGGACTCCACCAGATTCTATTTACAGTGATGAAATGTTGGGTTCCTTCTCTAGCCCCATTATAGAAAGTGGATGGATGATAGCTATAGAGCTTGCAGTGGAGACTCGCCTTCTTTGCGTAAGAGAGATGCCGAGTGCAATGGTCTGCTTCTAATAACACTGCCAGGTCTGTTTCTGAGAATAGACTCTGGGTTATTTCTTACAATTGCCACTCATAGCGAAGATACAGAGTCCAACGCTAACACAGTGATTATTTCATGTGGCACAGTTCCCTCGTGTTGAGCTTCATCGGAGTTCTGAAACATGAAGGGTGACAGGGTAGGTTGGAAATAGATGTTCCTCTCACAAACAAGGCTTTTCTTTGCAGCTTTTAGCTATGAGAACTCCTCCTCCTCCTCCTCCTCCTCCTCCTCCTCCTGTCCTCCTCCTCCTTCTCCTCCTCCTCCTCCTCCTCTCCTCCTCCTGTTGTTGCTGCTGTAGGATATTAAACTCAAGGCCTTGCACACACTCGGCCTATATACTTCCTTCAGTTAGCTTCATTTAACCTAAGGAGATTTGGAGCTTTTGAGTGTTTATACTGTTTGAATTTGGTCTCATAACTGAAAGAACTGAGCAAGCCTATTTTGTCCTTTTTTTTTTTTTTTTTTTTTTTTTTGCAGGCAATCTTCGAGCTTTCTCAAGGTGAAGAAGACTTGATAGAGGACTTGAAATTAGCAAAGAAGGTAAGCTAAACTACAGTAGCTGTTTCCGTTGCTTCGTGCTTTTTCCTGCCCGGTGAGTCATTTCACAGTCCCAAGATGATGCTTTTGAGCTGCCTCTTTATGACTAAATCGAGTCATCAGACATTGAAAAGAACCTTTGACCACAAACTGAGCTGTGAAGGAAATGGCTCAGAGCAAGAAGGCAAATAGCTCTGTACCCCTGGCACCTGCCAGATGGCCTCTGCATGTCGGGTGCGCCTCAAAGGATGTGTCTGTCTGAATCTGAAAGCACTCCAGGAGGTCTGTTTTCATGTGTATCTCATTGTCTTAGAAATCTTTCTTGGGCTACTTAGAAGGCCGAGGTGGGAGAGCCTAGGGTATGAAGCCAGCCTGGGCTACATATCAATAGCCTGTCTCTCAAAACACACCAAAAAAAAAAAAAAAAAAAAGACTCATGTAGGGCCTCGTTGTCCAGGAGAGAAACCATCATCATTTAGAAAAATGGATGTCTAAATCAGGATAAAGATATTTGAGTCTTGCCGGGCGTGGTGGCGCACGCCTTTAATCCCAGCACTCGGGAGGCAGAGGCAGGCGGATCACTGTGAGTTCGAGGCCAGCCTAGTCTACAAAGTGAGTCCAGGACAGCCAAGGCTACACAGAGAGACCCTGTCTCGAAAAAACCAAAAATGAAAAGAAAAAAAAAAGATATTTGAGTCTTGAAAGTAGGTGAAGTGAGGCAAGTGTTTGCATAGTTTAATAAATCAGGGTCTTTCATATGGGAATAGGGTTTTGTTTTGTTTTGCTTTGCTTTTTGGTGGGGAGGGTGTCTCATTGTTGTAAATACTGGGGATCAGATTCAGTCTTAAAAATGCTATACACATGGTTTACTGCCCAGCTAGACCCCAGTTGAAAACATGTTAATCAGCATTACATGGGAGGATGGGAGAAACTCCTTGCCTTATATCATGTATAGTCTTTTTTAAAAATATTTATTTATTTATTTATTATGTATACAGTGTTGTATCTGCATGTACAACTCTACACCAGAAGAGGGCACCAGACCTTTATAGATGGTTGTGAGCCACCATGTGGTTGCTGGGAATTGAACTCAGGACCTCTGGAAGAGCAGTCAGTGCTCTTAACTTCTGAGCCATCTCTCCAGCCCTCACGTACATTCTTGACCACAAACCTTTCCATTCCAGCGACCTCCCTGGTTTGGAAGCCCAACTCAGACTCCTCCAACTTTTCTGTTCCTGGCTTCCTGAGGGAATAATGGGGTTGGAAGGATGCTTCTTAGGATTCTTAGCCCAGCGTGCTGCTAGGAGGAAGTTCTACCTCCTATACTCCTGCAGACGCTACCTAGGCTTGGACACGGCCAACATACTGTTGGGTTGGGCTAGAGACTGAGCAGCTCAGAGAAACAAGAGGGCATTGAAGTGTAGAGCATGCTATACGTCCATGTGCTGGTTGTATGCCTGACCCCCACTTCCCGAGTCAGGATTTCCCAAACAGAAAGACTTACAGATGTTTCTTGGCCAGCCTCTGACTCACAAACCCTCCTCTTTCCTCTCATGCATACACTTCTACCTGTTGCACAGGCATCAGGTCCTCTCTGCTGGGGTATTTCCTGCCTCCTCTGTGACACACGGCTCATCTCCAGAACCTTCCTTGGATAGCTTACCTTTAATTTTCTGACCTGTTAGAACACTTTTTATGATTTGACCAATTTTTTGTTTTGTTTTTGTTTTGGGGTTTTTAGAGACAGGGTTTCTCTGTGTGATAGCCCTGGCTGTCCTGGACTCACTTTATAGACCAGGCTGGCCTTGAACTCACAGTGATTTGCCTGCCTCTGCCTCCCGAGTGCTGGGATTAAAGGTGTGTGCCACCACACCTGGCAGTTTTTAACTGTTTTTAAAACTTGCCTTAAGTTCCCATGTATTTTTTTTTTATCTCAATTAGCGTTATACAACTCCTTGAAGGCAAGAATTGCCATCTGTGTCTTATTTCACATTTGTCTTAATGTGTAGTATACAGCTATGTATGCATGTTCATGTGTGTGTGATCACTTCTGTGCTTGTGGGTGCCAGAGGTTAACGTCATGAGTCTTTTTCATTGGGTCTTATTAAGGCATTTTTCTCCAAAGCCCAATAGCATGGCCTGTCTACTTTGCTCAAGGACTCTCCTGTCTCTCCACCTTCCAAGTTCTGGGATCATAGATAGGCAAACATACCCACTAGCTTTTATGTGGAGATCTGAACTAACTAGGATTAGCAAATGTTTTTCTGTCTGTACTTAACATCAATAGTGAAAGGGTTCGACCACTTTTCTTTTAAGTATATACTTTGTTGAAAAGGCCTGCTAATTAGCAAATTTTGAATAAAGGGGGAGTTTTTCAAAGTGTAGGATCGTGTTTACTATTTTGTATTTTTTATTATAATTTATTCAGATTGCATTCCGATTGTTATCCCCTCAGTTGTATCTTCCCGTTCCTCCGTCCCTCCCTCTTCCACCCTATTCCCCTCCCCTAGACCTCTGACAGAAGGGGACCTCCTCCCCCACCATATGACCACAGCCTATCAGGTCTCATCTAGATAGCCTGCTTCTTTTTCCTCTGGGTGCTGCCAGCCCTCCCCCCCCCACCACCACCAAGGGGAAGTAATCAAATTGGGGCCATCAGAGTTCATGTCAGAGGCAGTCCCTGCTCTCCCCACAACCGTGGAAGATGAGCTGTCCATTGGCTAGATCTGAACAGGGGGTCTAGGTTAACTGCATGCATTGTCCTTGGTGGGTACAGCAATTTGTGCAGGCTGCCCTCCCCCCACCCCTCCCTGTCCAGATCTGGCAGCTTTGATGGTCTCCTTGTGGAGCTCCTGAATCCTCTGGGTCCTTCCATCCCTCCATTCTTCCATACCGCTCTCACCTGGAGTCCAGCAGTGAGTCCCAGCATCCCCTGCTGAATGGATATTTTAAAACCCTGTAACAATCAAGAGTGCTCTCCATATAGGATTTTTGCTTCTTCCTAGATGCATGGTAGACTAAAGTGCAGAAGGGTTTATCAGTAGCCACAAAAGGCTGAAGACAGGACTGGATCCTCTGTTCCTCCAGCCACACCTGTCTGCTGTTTCCACAGCACTGTGGGAGAGATTGTAGGAAGCCAGTCTTTATTTATACAGAGTTCTCTGAATTTCACTGTTTCTGTCCATCCATTGCCGGACTTTTACAGGCCTACCATGACCCCATGCTGAAGCTCTCGATAATGACAGAACAAGACCTGAATCAAATTTTTGGAACCCTGGACTCTCTCATTCCTCTACATGAAGGTACGGTCTTGGTCCCAGACGAGCCATGCCTTAACACCTTAACTGAGCTGTCTTATAGCACATCTGTGGTTATGTAACAACGTGAGTGCCCCAGACCCTCCCCCACCCCTGCTCCTATTTGAATGCCTAGCAAAATAAACATTCAATTTGTTTTTGTTTTTTCCAGAGCTCCTTAGTCAGCTTCGAGATGTTCGGAAACCCGATGGTTCAACTGAGCATGTTGGTCCCATCCTCGTGGGCTGGGTAAGCAATGTTCTCTGCTCTTGTTTGAGATAGATTTCACTTTACCTCACTTCTTCTCTGTTGGCAAATACTGGTTATCACATCAGATAAAAACTGAAACTTTTTTTTTCTTTTTCTTTTTCTTTTTGAGACAGGGTTTCTCTGTGTAGCCTTGGCTGTCCTAGACTCGCTATATAAACCAGGCTGGCCTCAGACTCAGAGAGATCTCCCTGCCTCTGCCTCCTGAATGCTGGGATTAAAGGAGTGTGCCATGGCACCCTGCTAAAAGTTAAACTCTTCGGTTTTTCAAGACAGGGTCTCTCTGTGTAGTCTTGGCTATCCTGGACTCGCTTTGTAGACCAGGCTGGCCTCGAACTCACAGTGATCCACCTGCCTCGGCCTCCCAGGTGCTGGGATTAAAGGTGTGTGCCACAACACCTGGCACTTAAATTCTTAATATATTGAAGCTTTATGTCTTCAAAGCATGAACATATTTCTTCTTATTGCAGATTTATTGCATTTAAAGACAACATGGCATTTTTGCAATAAAATAAAAGTATATTATTAGTTTCACATGAGATAAAATGACATTAGATTATATTGGATCTAGGCCAGTTAAATTTTTACCACTTCTCAGTTTAGAAGTAACATTTTTTTTCAGTGCATGCTATGTAAAAACTTTGCCACTGAGCTGTATCTTGTCACCCCAAACCCCTTTCTTTCTCCTTTTATTTTGAGGCACATTCTTAGTAAATTCGCCCACACTGTCCTTGAACTCACTTTGTAGCCCAGGTAGGTATTGGATTTGGGATACCTCTGCCTCAGCCTTCCAAGTTGCTGGGATTTATAGGCCTGTGCCACTAGGCCTGGTTTGACATTCTTCTTTATTCTCAAAAGTAACTTTTTGGGCTATTAAAAAAAAATAACTGGCTGTGGTATAACTTATGATGGTTTAGCTCTTGCTTAGAATGCACAAGGCCTTGGGTTTGAACTCCAGTACTGAGTTGGGGATGGAAGAGGATCCTATGGTCTAAATGTAGTTTCAAAAACAAGGAAATGAGTGCACATGACTTGTATTTTGAACCCTACATTTCTGGTCTTGCATACCTGCCGAGTATACAGACTTTCATCAGATATAACTTATTCCCTTTCTTAAGTACAAAGATGTGACCTTAGGTTGGGGCTCATAAATGTGTGGGCTCATACTGAGTTGTTGTTCAGTTGTGTCATTTGCTTAGACAAAGCATATGCTATTTCCAGCCACTCCCTGGTGTACACCTGTCTTTTCCTTCTGAGTCCTTGGATGCTCCGTTCCAATTCCAGATGATTGTATTTGTTATGAAACAGGCAGTGAACACAGGTAACTTTAGTGACTTCTGCCAGGCAAAATTAGATCTCCCGATCCCTCTGACTCACCCAGTTTTCCGGGAAGATAGGCCGGGAGTGTAGTGTTGCAGATGGTGTTGCAGAGCTTTAATTCTCCCAGCCACAAGCGTTCTCTCTTTCCAGGTAAATTGGCTTCTAACCTTCCTAAAGCCATCAGGTTGTCACGTGGATGTGTAAAAAAAAAAGTCTTAACCTTGGTGTCTGACCTGATGCCTCTCGGTTACTGCCTCGATCTGGGACCTTTGGAGGGCCCCATGACTTGGCTCTGGTTCGGAAGTCAATTTTAGTACTGAGGCTGAAAGATCTCAAGACTGTCTGAGAGACAAAGTAATGTTCTAAGCTGAATAATTCAGGCACTGTGCTTTCATATTTCAGGAGAGACCATTTATCTCAAAGTTCTGACTTTGTATTATAAGTCACGGTATCGCTTCTTCAGCCCGCAAAGACGTTCCTCTGAAGACAGTGGGTCCATTGCAGTCAGAAGCGGTTTAAGGAGAAGGTCGACATCAGTGTTCTTTAAACTTCCTCAGTCTGTGGACTTCTTCCTCCGCAGGGAGTGAGAGCGCTTGACAGTTAGCTAGGCTCCGGCTCTATTTTCTGTGACACAGCAATACAGAACGGCTCTGTGCCTTTAAGCACTGTGTGCAGATTACGACATTGTTTCAGACTTTGGCTTGAGGATTCTGACTTAGTCACTACTCTTTCCCCCCCCCCCCTTTTCCTGAAGTACACTTTTGTCACTTGTGTTACGAGGTTAGTTGTATCTGGGTGAGGCTTTAACAGTCATGTTCTATATACATAAGGAAAGGAAGTGTGACCATGCCGGTCAGTTGCTGTCTGGACCCTCCAGGCATCAGACGGAGACTGGAAGCCTGAAGCGCTGCCTGAAAGGAAACAAGAGGCCCCTTGTTGCCAGGTTTCAGGAGAAACGGCCCTTATTTTTCAGCCAAAATGCTGTTCCGTGGTTTTCCTCTTTGTAACTGCAGGTGTGTGGGTATGAGTGGGAACTGCAAACCGAGGGGTGAATCTGTTTGACTTCCACTCCTCTTAACAGAACAAAATAAACATCTTACTGGGCGCTGAAAGAGGAGAGTCAGAGCCCCATTCAATCCATAGAAAATTGATTTATTTTCCTGCAAAGGGGAAGGAAACCTTTTGAACGAGTGAGCTGTCCCCCAGGACAGCATCAGCTGGGCCTTTGACCCGCAAGTGAATCCATGACTTGTGCTTTGAAGACGTTAAACAGAGGACTTGCTTTTCTTCGGGGCGCAGCCCTGGTTACAGATGAGGGGAGTCCCCTTCCTAGTGGGTCATTCCTGTTTGAGCAAGCCTTCCCTGTCACAAAGAAACAATGTTCCACGTGACTGTTCTCAGTAACAAAATGGTTTATAAGCTCTCCAAGGCAGACAGTGAGTGCTCCTGTTAATTTAGGTCCTGGTTAATTTTTAATTCCAAAGAGAGAGGCAGGGTGCGCATAAGTAAAAATCCAGATTTGTTTTGACATGTTTCATGTTAAGGTGATAAACTTTCTAAAACAAAATATTAAAAAAAGAAAAAGTGTTTCCATATGTACTTATATACATATGGGCCTTTTTAATTTTTCATTTTTTATTCTTTGACGGTTTCATACATATAATGAATTTTGGTGGGTTTTACCCCATGTTCCTCTCTCTTATCCACCACCCTCTTCCTCTGAAACCCTCCTGCTTCCCAGCAAGTCCTCTCCTACTCTTGTGTCTCCTTTTTTTTAATGACCCACTGAATGTAATTATAGTTGCTTACACAAGTATGAGTGAGAGTTATTTACAAGAGCATGGCGATTTACCAATGCCTACACCATTAAAGAAAGTAGCACCCCACCCCCACCCCCACCCCCACCCCCCAACAGCCATTAACTGCCAATAGGCCCTCAGGGAGGGGCGGAGCCTCACGGCCCTCTTGGTCCATGGTGAAAGCTGATGGGCTCAGTCTTATGTAGATCTTGTATAGTCAGCCACACCTGCAGTGAGCTACTTGCTCATCTGTAGTCTAAGACCTGTTTTGGTCAGTTCCTCCTGGTAACTGTTAGATGACTTAACATCTCTTTAAACAAACTATCAAGAATTTATATGGTGTACGGAGGGCAATGGAAAGATGATCTGGCCGCCATGGGCACCAGCACGCATGTGCACATAGCCCCTCACATATGCATAATTAAAAGAATAAAATAAATCTTTCAACAAGGAATCTGTAAGGGAGAACCTCCCAAGATCAGGCTGGGCTACAAGATACCATTTCAAGAGACCCCCAGATACACAATGTATTTCACCTGCTCAAGGCTCAGGCAACATCACAAAAGGAGAAGAAGAGATGGAAGAGTAAGTGATGGAAGGATAGGAAACAAAATGACATCTTCTGACCATGGCACTCCTGTTTGCTCTGAGTTCCAAGTAGGCCTGAGCTACAGAGTGAGACTGTACCTTAAACAACAACACACAAAACAAACAAGAAAACGATTAATAATAATAATAATAATAATAATAATAATAATAATAATAATAATAATAATAATAATAGCTAGGAGTTAATGCTTCTTAACCAAAGGATAACCTCAGTGCTGTGTATTTTAGATGCCTCGACTCATAAAGGGGGGAAGGCCTTCATTATGCACATTTTGTGAGTGGAGTACCCAAGAGTCGCCCATAAACAGCTGCCCAAGTTTGTTTTTGAAACAGATACTGGATTTCCAGAGTCTTTTGGTTTTTGTTTGTTGTTTTCTTAAACCTCTGAGAGCTCTTACCTTGTTTTTTAAAGAGCGTGGCATAAGTATTTGGGAATCAGATTGTATACATTTTGAGTCCCGCCTAGGAAATGAGCACCCTGTCAGGTGTGAACAAAGGAGCAGGAGCTTAATTTGGTTGCCATGGTAGCAGGTGGCAGGATCAGAGGAAGCAATGGTCCATTGGATGCTGTGGCCAGAGTTCCTTGCTAGTTTGTATCTGATTGTTACTGGGGGCTTCCTTGTACTTAATGCAAACATGGGTCATTTCCAGGTCGTTAAAAAGGCGAGGAAGTGGAAACGAAATTAAGTGAGCCTGAGGTGCTTTTGAACTCACTCCGAAAATCTAAATTGCAAGCGTCACCGCTTGGGAAGGCGTATGCCAGTTATCATTACTTCAAATCATAAGGTTGAGAAGAGGATTTCTGCAGCTGCTTTTTTAACACTAGTCAAAAGGTTACTTTGTGTGCACGCTTGTTTTTAAGTGGAAGGAAGGAAGACATTTCCAAGGAACGTTAAACTCCCTAATGAATCTTTAAATACTACTTCTCTGGCAACTTTTTAAACCCATAAGGAAATAGTTTCAGTAAGAAGCGTAAAAGTAGCAGCAGAACATTTAAAATCCTCAAATGCTACCACTCATATTTTTATTGATTTTGTTCCTTTGGGTTTTTGTGGTGGTTGTTTTTACGTGTATTTGTGTTTGCATATGAGTGTGGACACACAAGGCGGCAGCTTGCAGGAGTCTGTTCTCCTGTGTGTGGGACTCAGAGCTTCACTCCTGAGAGGGGTTTCCTTCTTACCATCCGGGTCAGACTCAGGCCCTCGGCCTTGGCAGGAAGTGCTTTTTCTGCTTCTTTTGGTTTGTCTTTTGAGACAGGATCACATTGGGTAGTCCAGGCTGGTCTTGAACTCACTCAGAACCCGCTTGAACTTTTCTCAGTTCCTGCCTCAGCTTCCTGGGTGCTAAGATCATAGGTGTGAGCCACCACACTCAGCATTTTGTTTTGTTTTGGGCTTTTATGAGTGTTTGATTCTGCCATTCTCTTCGTGAAGCGCTGCTCCCAAACCATCAACTACTCTCTACTCTTATAATCCATCATCCTTTCATTTATTTGTTCATCTGGAGTATAGACCTTGTTGTTTAATGGGGACAACGTAAAAGCCTGAGGATGCAGAAACAAAAGACACCTTTGTCGCTGCCTCACGTTGAGCACTGCAGAGGGAATGTCGTGGTGAACAGTCTCCTCCTTGGTTTCCACTGGCTGTGTGTTACCACTGTGGGCAGCTTTGCACTAGCATGTCGGTCTAAGGCGCTGTTAAGAGGGAGGAGTAGCAGAAGGAGATGAAAGCTCTTTACTTGAGTCTCTGATGTGGTATTTACACAATGTGACTGATGGGCATGTCAGGGAAATTAGCATCTTGCTGGAGTGAAGGCAGCAGTATAGTTAGCATGCTCCAGCCTTTAAGCTGAAACTATTCTTGCACAGTAGTGCGATGTGATCCAGAAGGTAGTGCCAGAAACCTTTCCTGGCCTGTCAGAGCTCATTTAGAAGATTTTAATAAATAATTCTACAACTGTTTTTTTTCCCTAATCATACTGTTGCTTGAACTTCTTGAAGCCTTTGATAATTGGGCCACCTTGGAATCATGATTTTTGTTTTGTTTTGTGAGACAGTGTTTCTCTGTGTAACAGCCTTGGCTGTCCAGGACTTGATTTGTAGACCAGGCTGGCCTACCTCTGCCTCCACCTCCCAAGTGCTAGGATTAAAGGTATGCACCACCAAGCCCAACATCTGGAATCATGTATTGTTAAACAGTTGTGGAAATGCTTGCACTGAGCCACACAAAGCCTAGATTGTGAGTTTGATCCTTGCTTTCTATGTATGCCACCAAGCCCTCTAGATACCTGTTTCTTTAAGATAATCTTAAATTCTGCTTTCAAAAATAATAATAGGAGGTGGGCCGGAGATGTGGCAAAGCCATCAGGAGTGCTTCTTACTCTTCCAGAGGGCACAGTATAGGGGGTGGTTCACAACTGCATGTAACTACTCCAGTTCCAGGGGATCTGACGCCCTCTTCAGGCATCAGTGGGTTCCTACACATATATGATACACGTAGAAACAAGCAAACGCACACACATACACAAAAATAAACATTCTTAAAATTAAATCAACTTTTAAAAATGAAAAGGGGAAGCTGGGCGTGGTGGCACAGGCCTTTAATTCCAGCACTTGGGAGGCAGAGGCAGGAGGATCACTGTGAGTTCAAGGCCAGCCTGGTCTACAAAGAGTCCAGGACATCCATGGCTACACAGAGAAACCCTGTCTTGAAAAACCAAAAAAAAAAAGAAGGAAGGAAGGAAGAAAAAGAAAGAAAGAAATGAAAAGGGCTCTGAGGAGATGGTTCAGAAGGCAGGTGCTTGTGTAGCAGGATGAGGATCTGGGTTTAAATTCTTAGGATTCACGCAAAGCCACTCACAGTCTCCCGTGACCATAAATCCAGTGCTTTTAAAAAAAAAAAAAGGATGGGAGGTGGAGGTAGGAGGAGCCCCAGAGACTTCCAGACTAGCCAGTCTGGGGTTTTTCAGAACAGTAGCAATCAACAAAGAGCCCCTGTCTGAGATGAGGACCAATACCTCTGGTCTCTGTTACAGTTACTTTATAAAACTGTGTTTGTTTCTCAGTTTCTCTCTTAACCTGGCTATCACACAAATAACTGAGCTCTATTATATTTGCTTAATAATAAGCTTCACAACACAATAACTGAGCAGTTATTACTCTTTTTTGTTTCTGTTTTTTATTTTCTTCTAGGCAGGGTTTCTCTCTGTAGCCTTGGTTGTCCTGGACTCACTTTGTAGACCAGGCTGGCCTCGAACTCACATAGATCCACCTTCCTCTGCCTCTCGAGTCCTGGGATTAAAGGAATGTGCCACCATCACCTGGCTTTACTCTGTTCTTAACCCTCAAGCTAATCTGGTTTCCTCCCAGAGATACTTGCACTTTGCAGTTTTCCTTCTCTTGTACATCTCCTGTGGCTGAATCCCCTCTTTCCTCCCACTCCTCCTCCCCTACCTGGCAGGAAGTCCAGGCCTATTCTCTCCCCTGCTCAGCAATGGGCTTTAAGCTGTTTTATTGGGATATCAGGGGACAATTGGGGAGCAGTGTTTATACAACATTGAGATTGGAGATGCTTAGAACAAGGATGGCAAGGAGACATAGGGGGTACAGAAATCAGCATTTGAATTACTCAATAACCTTATGCCTACAGGTCTCCACATGTATGCTGTGACCCACATGCACACATTATCTACACACAGAGACATATATAGCATACAAAGAACTTAAAAACAAGGTGCACTGCACCTGAGGAATGACAGCCAAGGTTGCCTCTTGTCCTCCAAACATATGAACACCAAAAAATATACATGAAATGAAATTGGTGGGTAGCTTCTGCCTTACTGAGTACTTGGAAAGGGTTAAGAAAATTCTAAGACTGGGGTATAGCTCAGTGGTAGAACATCAAGCATGCATGCAGCCCTGGGTTCAATCCCCAGAACTAACACACACACACACACACACACACACACACACACACACACACCTGTTCTATATGCATCTGCAATCCAGATTCTTCTGTGTCCGTCTTAAGTCGCTAGAAAAAGCTAACGAGTTTTGATGGGGATCTTTAAAAAGTGAATATACAACTAATAAAGTTAAAATTTTGTGTCTTGTCTGTCATTTTGAAGATTCTAATAGTTTCCATCAGCCTCACAGATAAAAAACATTGGCTGAGTCTGGAGCCCAGTTTGATGTTTGCTCATCCCTGAGTGATGCCAACATATGGACCTTCAGAGCAATGCCACTGACACCCAGCCTTCTCTCTCTGTTTCCTTCCCAGCTGCCTTGTCTCAGCTCCTACGACAGCTACTGCAGCAATCAAGTTGCTGCCAAAGCCCTGCTGGACCACAAAAAGCAAGACCACAGAGTGCAGGATTTCCTCCAGCGCTGCTTAGAGTCCCCCTTCAGCCGCAAACTCGATCTCTGGAACTTCCTCGATATTCCCAGGAGCCGTCTAGTAAAATACCCTCTGCTCCTTCGAGAAATCTTGAGGCACACGCCAAATGACAATCCAGATCAGCAGCACTTGGAAGAAGCTGTGAGTTTGCCTGTTCCTTCCTGTGTCATTCTCCATAACGGCTAGGCTTGGGACAGTGGGTGCTGTGTGTGTGTGTGTGTGTGTGTGTGTGTGTGTGTGTGTGTGTGTGTGTCTGCCTGCCATTCTCAACCCTCCCAAATGCTAGGGTTTTAGGTGTGTGCCGCTACACCCAGCTCAGGTTTTTACATTTTTCTTGATGTTTTCTAGACCATTCTAGTCTCGTATTAGAACTGCTGACTGTGAGAACTGAGACCTTTGTGGAGATTTTTAAATGGAAACATCTTATTTAGTAAGAAAATGGGAAGTGGCATCTAGCTAGCCCATGCTCACTTGTGAAGAAGGGGCATCTGTTTAAGATCTAGCTCCCGTCTGTACCCAATGCGGCAGGGAGCCTGGTCAAACCTCTTAATGCCACACCCTCACTCAGCAGATGTTTATTGAGCATGGGCTGGGTGAGTGCCTGTACTCTCAGCACCTGAGAGGCAGGAGGATTCCAACTTTGAGGGCACTCTGCGACACACAGCTTTTCATGGCATCACAGGATCGCTGTACAGGGCTTACCAGCACCCCTCCTTGATTGGGTGTTTACAACTTCACACCTGGACATTTTCCCACCAGCTCCCCATCCCCTGAGTCTCTAGCCCGGTGGTTCTCAACCCTCCTGACGCCGTGACCCTTTAATATAGTTTCGCATATGTTGTGGAGAACCCCAACCATAAAGTTACTTTTATTGCTACTTCATAACTGTAATTTTGCTACTGTTATGAGCCATAATGCAAATATCCAGTGGGCAGCCTCTGTGAAAGGACCTGCCGACCTCCAAAGGGGTCGAGACCCCCAGGTTGAGAACTGCCCTTCTAGACCATCTCGGTCCTGTGTTTAGCAGAGAGCAATGTGTTCAAGATTATATAGCTTGTAAGTGATAGAGCTGGGACTGAACCCTGAATCCTATTTAGAAAACCTTAATTAGTTAACACATGAAAATGTTCTCGAGTTGATTTGAACCCAGGTCTGAAGCTGACCTGAACCCTGCCTCAAAAACATACAAAACGATACAGAAAAAAAAAAACCCAACAGCAAAAAGAGGGGCAGTAAAGTGGCCATATGAACCTGATGACCTACTTTAGGAGAAGAGACTCAACTCCTGAAAATTGTCCTCTGGCCTTCACTTGGGTACCATAGGCACACATGCACCTATCTACACACACACACATTTTTTAAAGAAAAGATAAGAAGTGGTGGTAGACTAATGGACTAATGAAGACTTAAGAGACCAACTGAAAAGGCTCATTTCTGACCTGGCACAATACTAGGAGCATTTATAAAGGTGATGTGGGAATCAGAAGCACAAACCTGCTTAATAAGCCAATTGCCTGTCATCTCCCAGAGAAGAGTTTAATTACTATTGGTAGCAACAGTAATAATAATCATCATCGGTATTTATGAAATAATCAGTAAATTGACTATATAATTACAGTCCTGTTCAGTGAAGTGGAAAGCTAGTCTTTGAACCCCTCTTAACCATGGGAATTACAGAGAGCTGTCTTGTTATGAATGAGCTTGCACAGCTGGCCCAGGAGCCTCCGCGTAAGTAAGGATGGAGAAGAATGAGGGCAGACTCCTGACTCAGGAGGCATGCAGTGTCTGGCAAGCCCGTCATTCAGAGACCAGGCCCTGTCCCCACCACAGAGAGGGATCACAGGCGCCAGGGATGAGGCCCATCGCGCTTTGCCATGTCTGTTTTTATCGCTGGCAAGAGTGTGATCTGGTTGGTTCCTCTCCGTATCTTTTCCCAGTGAGTGCAGTCTGCAAGCTTACAAACAGCAGGGAGCCCCGGCCACTGTAAATCATTACTCCTGTGAATCCTGTGAGCCTGCTGCGGTCAGTTTCAATGTGAAGATTTCTTCTTTTAAAAACACATCCTCTTTCATGTGAGCTGGCTTGAATTAAAAAAACAAATGGATGAGAATGATTGTGCCAGGCCAGGCGTGGTGGCTCATGCCTTTAATCCCAGCACTTGGGAAGCAGGGGCAGGTGGATCAACGTGAGTTCGAAGCCAGCCTGGTCTACAAAGCAAGTGCAGGAGAGCCAAGGCTAACACAGAGAAACCCTGTCTCAAAAAACAAAACAAAAGCAAAACCAAAAAAGAGAACGATTGTGCCAGTTACCCATCTCCTTGTGCATAAAGTGTGAAGCTTTCAAAAGTTGCACCGTGAAGCATGGTACACTTGCATTTGGAAGTGTCTGCGAAAGCAAGTCCTCTACACTTTCATTTACACAGTTGAGTGTGCATTTTGCCCTCTCCTTTTCACAACCCATGTAGCATAGCCCAGATGGAATTTCTTTGGCCCTGTGCAGTTGAGCAGGTTATGGATGTGTTTTATGAACACAAAAATCCAAAGCACCAGAGTGGCTTGGCCACACATTCCTGAATGAATTCCCCATCTATGCAGTGGGGGTTGGGGGCAGGGCAGACTACTGAGTAAGTCTCTTCTACACCAAGGAAGTTGACTCCATCCACAGCTGTGACTAGATCTAATAAGAGGGCTTGCTTTTAATGCAGGTAGAAACTACCTCCGCATTACTAGACTTTTCTTAATGGTGTTTTGATGAGGCGATGGGACTTTCCCTCAAGAAGAATGTTCTTATTTTATTGATTAATCGAGACCGGGCCTTGTGTGGCTGAGTATAGCTTTCAACTTCTGACCCTCCTGCCTTTGCCTCCCAAGTACTGGGATTAGAAATACACACTACCAAAGAGAATTTAAGATAGAAATTTGACCATCCACATATTAAAATGATTTAAAATCTAGGGATTGTCCCACCCAGAGAATGACCCTGCCAACCATGCCCTCATCAAACAGCCTTGCCTTTGACGCAGCTGCAGTGAGCACTGCTGTGCTTGCTTCGTGTAAGGAGCTGATGAGTGGGTGGCGTTGTCCCACAGGGGCCGAGATGGGCAGGTGGATTCCAGGCTGTGTTGGCTTCTTGCTGTTGTAATTCTCATTGTCTCCCTTTTCCAGAAATTTCCAGAAAGCTTTTGCCTTCAGTTTGAACCCTAGCAAGACATGCAACAACATGTTTAATTGAAATGCACAACTGCTGGGCAGTCTGCTTTATGTGCCATATTTTTCAGATCATAAGACGCACTCTTTCCCCTAAAAGGGGGGTGGGGTGGGGGAGGGGAGAAGCTAGGCGCACCTTATGGTCCAATGGCTGTTTTCACTGGTTTTCTTGTTTTACTGCTCTAAAACTGCTCTATCTCATGGTCAGGTGCATTTTACAGTTCCAAGGAATACAGTAGCTAGAACTCTCTAAAGTCATGCAGACTACATCTCCCTCAAGAATTGAGCCTGGGGTGCTGGTGTTTAGTAGGTTAAAGCAGACCCAGAGTGTGGGATGAAGACGTTGGTTTGTTTGCATTGTTTTGCCTGTCCATATTTTTTTTTCACATACCGGAGAAAGAAGCTGTGTGTGAAAGTAGTCGGGGCTGCCTGAGGAACCACTGTAGCATTTGTGTTTGTAACTCTGCATGACATGCGAGCTGTTGAGTTCCCTAGCGAGTTAGGAAGTGAGAACGTTATATCTGTGCTCCACCTGAGACTACTAAGAGGCTCAATTAAGCAGCCCTAAGTAGTTTCAAACCAGGGTGAGTCAAGCCATGCTCCTGCCTCAGCCTCCTCAGCAGCTAGGATTATGGGCATATACTACTGCATCCGGCTCTATGTGCCTCCTTGACTCCAGAGTGAGCCATACCAACACCTTTCTGGCTTTCTTGAGCACTCTCAAGAAACTCTGAAAACTAGCTCCAAGGGTTGATGTGTTCCCCTGTGCAGGTGCAACTAGTAAATAGTTCCTTGGTAAGAAGCCATTCCTGCTAAGGTCTTTTTTTTTTTTTTTTTTAAGGGATGCAAATATTCTACTGTCTGCTAAAAGTGTGGGAAGGTAAAGGAGTTAGGCATTAATTAAACAGCTGGTCGTCAGGTGCCTCTCATGTGATTTGGATCCACTCAGTTCTGCTCCATTTAGTTCGGTTCATTTTGCTTTTGGTGGGGAGTGAGTGTTTGCTTGGCACTGGTTTCTTGAAACAGAGTCTCATTGTAGACTGGCCTAGGAACTTGCCATGTAACCGAAGGTGGCCCCAAATGATTTATTTTCTCATTGTCCTTCTTCCTCAACATCCCAAGTGTTAGGATTATAGGCACTTGCTTTAGTATAAGTAAATTCTTAATCATACAAGACCAGCTTGTATTTCTCCCATTCAGGTAATGCTGTGCATCACTTTTAGATTTGTTTATGTCTTATTTGGGGTTTCTATTGCTGTGATAAAACACCATGACCAAAACCAACTTGGGAAGGGAAGGGTTTATTTGACCTTACAGCTTGTAAGTCTGTAACTGAGGAAAGCCAGGGTAGGAATCTGGAGGCAGGGACTGGAACAGAAGCCTTGGAGGGGTGCTGCTTACTGGCTTGCTCCCCATGGCTTGCTCAGCCTGCTTTCTTACACAACCCAAGACCTCCTGCCCCAAGGCGGCACCACCACAATGATCTAGGCTTTCTCATGTCAATCATTAATCAAGAAAGTGTCCCATAGGCTTGACCACAAGCCAGTCTAGCAAGGACATATATCCATTGAGGTTTCCTCTTCCCAAGGGACCTTAGCTTGTGTCAAATTGACAAAACACTATAGTATAAACTATAAATATATGTGTATATTTATACACACATGTGTGTGTGTGTAAACAAATCTGGTAACAGTATAGTAAACTTAGCTGGATACCGTGGTGCACAGTAAGCTGGTAGATCTCTGTGAGTTTGAGGCCAGCCTGGTCTACATAGTGAGTTTGAGGCCAGTCTGGTCTACATAGTGAGTTTGAGGCCAGTCTGGTCTACATAGTGAGTTTGGGGCCAGCCTGGTCTACATAGTGAGTTCCAGGTCAGCCAGGGCTACATAGTGTGAGAGACTCTGCCTCAGGAAAAAAAAAAAGTATATTAAAAGCTTTATTTTTTCCCCCTTTTTCCACAGTGGTCACATAGATCTCAGCTCTGAGCAGTAGATGCAGTAGATGTCTGGGTAGCCTAGAGGCTGGCTTCAAGCCTGTTGTGGGTGGTTGGCTTACTTCCTCCATTTATACTATTCTTCTTTGTTTCCATAGATAAACATCATTCAGGGAATTGTGGCAGAAATCAACACCAAGACTGGGGAGTCGGAATGCCGTTATTACAAAGAGCGTCTTCTTTACTTGGAAGAAGGCCAGAAGGATTCCCTGATTGACAGCTCAAGAGTCCTGTGTTGTCATGGAGAACTGAAAAATAACCGGGGTGTGGTAAGTAGTTACTTTCCTCAGGGCCTCACCCTGGTACTTCCCTGTCCCCAGTCTCTGCCCCCCAGCGTGGCTTGCGTTGGCTTTGTTTTGCTTTGCTAGTTACTGCCACCAGGCAAGCGCCCTACCACTGAATACATTCCTAGCCTTCTCTTTATTTTATTTTATTTATTTTTTTTTTTTAATTTTGAGACGGAGTCTCAATTAAGTTGCCCCAGTAAGTTTCAAACTAGGGTGAGTCAAACCATGCTCCTGCCTTAGCCTCCCTAGCAGCTGGGATTGTGGGCATATACCACTGCATCCAGCTGTAGGTCCCATTTTGACTCCAGAAAATGGTGAGCCAGACCTAATGGCACAGATCCAGAATCCTAGCTACTTGGGAGGCTGAAACAAGTTCAAGGCCTGTCAAGGCTTCAGAGAGAGCATGGAACCAGCCTGATCCGAACAATGGGTTGGGTCCAGGTCAGCCAGAGCTACAGAGTGAAAACCTGCCTCCAAAAAGGATTTAATTTAGAAGAGCTTGATTAAATTTAATAATTTAAGAGACGCCCTTCCAGCTTATGCGAGCAGGTCTGGGGACATCTCATTTTACGGAGTGTACTGCATAGCTTGTTATCAGGGCTACTGTTGATTCTGCCATACCATTTGTGAAGGGGTCACTGAGGCCGCCCAAAGCTGCTACCTGCATCTCTGTGACAGCTGACTGCCGTTAAGTTGTTTTCTGCTTCTTATTGATTTCCAGAAAGCCATAGGGGACTTACATGATGTAACTCTCAGTTCCTTGAAAGGTCTTTCTAGGTAGTCTTGAGGAACAGAAAGAGCCATTGCTTCCCGGGAGGTGGCCCCCTTCTTTCCTCATGCACCAGGCAAGGCCAGAGGCCTCTCTGATAGGATGTATCTATGTATCTATGGCAGAAAGATGAACTCTATAGGCAGCAGAGTTTTGAAAATAATGACAGTGGTTGGGGTGGGGAGGGTGTTGGGTTTGGCTCTTGCTGGAGGTGTGAACATTATTATGAACAAAGTTCTATGTGGGGAGGTGCAAGGGGGAGGGGGAGGGGGAGGATAGAAAGTGTAGCACCGGTGAGCAAAGTGGCTATTTTTAAAACATTGCCCAGACAATCCCAATTCAAACTGCCTGCCTCTACTAGAAGATTGATTGGCATAGAAATGAAAGTCCCTGATCATTTTAAGTTCTGAATACAATGGCCTGCCCCTCTTTCCCCCTTCCCCTAAAGGAATATTTTTAACACATTTCTACACCACTACCCTCTGGTTGGGAGAGCCTTTAACTTGGTTATTTTTTGCTTTGCTGTTTTATCATCTTGGAGCATTTATTTTTTTAAGTAAGTGTGTGTTTCTCTATTTTGAAACGGTCATCCCAGGCAGCCCAGGTTCAAGAACTCACTGTATAGCCCAAGCTAGCAGAGAACTTGCAGTTATCTTACCTGCACCTCCCACCTGGCAGCATTACGGCAGTGTAGCCAGCGATCTTCTAAGATAATGCCTTCTCAGCACCCAAGGTCTGATAGTTTCTGCTTCTGTGGTATGTTGAACATGTGTGGTAGCAGTCCTCCACAGTTCTGTTCTCTCACTTACAAACCACTGATAATGTGGAATGCGCTTCCTCTGCTCAAATCAAGATTCCGATCTTGAATTCCTCCCCCATCCCCTGCTAGCGGTCTCTTTTGAGAGTCCTGCCTTGGCAGCCCCACACGTTCCCACCACGAAGCCAGAACCAAGCATCAGCGCTGCAGTTGTTCCGCCTTAACTTCCTGAGCGTTTCCACGAGAGGGATCTGGGTCTCTGAGCTGAACGCCGTGGATATGCCTGAACTCTATATAGGAAGCCTGCTCTCGTGTGATTTGAGACATGCCTTCATTTCCTGAGATTTTCCTGCCCCAGCGCCACACTGACAGCTTGCTGGCATGATGTGGTTTGGGACATGCCTTCATCTTTTGAGATTTTCTTTTGGCCCATAACATGTGTCAGTGAGCTACCCTGTAAGCGCAAGCTCTCCAGAGGACCCAGGCGCTAATGAAAAGGACATGAGAGCCTTTCTCTGGCTCCAGCAGTGTGCCCAGGTTCCTCTCGGGCGAGCAGGGTCCCAGACAGAGTCGCTGGCTAAAGTTGATGATAAAAATGTTTATGGGTTTGGGAAGCCAGAGTTCTTTTTAGGCTAAGATGTACAGTCTCGTCTTTCGTAGGCTATTATTAGCGTGATCTCTTAGAATTGTGTTGAAGCCAGGAGAGTACTAATTCCTTTTCACTATCCTCTTCGTTCTATTCCCTTATTTTTTCTCTTAGTCAAGCTGGAGGTCGTTATGTATATGAACAGGTTGTAAACTGTAATGTAAGTAGGGTTCTGGCTAAGGAGGAACCTAAATAAAGGCAGTGGATATGTGGATATATGGATATATGGATATATGTATCAGGTCTGCCCAACTTCTATTTTCCCCAGAAACAGATTTGAGCATGCACTCATAATCCATCTTGAACCCAGGTCCTAGAGACTTCTTGCCACAGAGGGTCACAAATCCACCCCTTACTAGATTGCTGCTCAGGACAATCCTGTTGGGCTCTTTTCTTTTAGAAACTACATGTTTTCCTGTTCCAAGAAGTGCTCGTGATCACGCGCGCTGTCACTCACAATGAGCAGCTCTGCTACCAGCTGTACCGGCAGCCCATCCCCGTGAAGGACCTCATGCTGGAAGACCTGCAGGACGGAGAAGTGCGGCTGGGCGGCTCCCTGCGCGGGGCCTTCAGCAACAACGAGAGAAGTATGTGTGGGCAGCAGACCGCAGTGACGCATTGAACCATTTGATCATAGAAATATGGAAGCCGAGTGTGGTGGCGCACGCCTTTAATCCCAGCACTTGGGAGGCAGAGGCAGGCAGATTGCTGTGAGTTTGAGGCCAGCCTGGTCTACAAAGCCAGTCCAGGACAGCCAAGGCTGCACAGAGAGACCCTGTCTCGAAAAACAAAACAAAACAAAACCAAAAACAAACAAAAAATAAATATGGAAGGAGTGGCTGGCTGGGGAGGAGAGAAAAGCCCCAGCATTGAAGCCAAACTGTTCAGTCTCTGACTCTTCACTTACTGATGTACAATCAGGTTTGACCTCTATGAGCCTCAGTTTCCCTTTGAGAGCGCCGTGAGCATTAAGTAGCATAAAGTACCTAAGCTTGTCCACGTGCAACGGCAGACGGTGCACCTTTTGCTCCATGGCTCTCTTCTACTGCTACATGAACGTAGGCTTAAGTGCTAGCTTCGGTAGCACATACACTAAAATTGGAATGATACAGAAAAGATTAGCATGGCCCCTGCACAAGGATGACATGCAAATTCGTGAAGCGTTCCATATTTAAAAAGAAAGAAAGTAGGTTTAATACCATGTAGTCTCTGTGTGGGTATAGTTACTAGTATAAAGTTTTGTCGTTGTTGTGATAAGGCTGCTGAAGAAACTTAAGAAGGATCCACTTGAGCCAAGCTGCTATGGCTCAACATGGGGTTATGAGTTTGAGACCAACCTGGGCTACCTAGGGAAAGCCTACTTCAGAAGCAAACAGAAGCAAAGTGAACAGTGAACTGGGTGCATGCTTGCCTGCAGCATGACTTGGTGGGCACCTCTGACTCAAGACCTAGCTAACTAATGGAAGTAAGCATCACGAGAAGCCAGGACGGCAGTCTCTGTCGGGGATTGTTATGAGTGAGCCCCGTTTCAGGTGCCAAGGATCAGCCCAGGCACTACAGTTCTGTACGCTGGGCGGAACATTCCTAATGCTGGCTAGAAAACTAAAGCTCAGTCTGCTGCATGCCTAGGATCTTCGTCCCAGCACTTGGGAGGCAGAGGTTGGTGGATTTCTGGGACTTTGAGGGTAGATTGAACTACATAAGTGAGTTCAAGGGCAGCCAAAGCTACATAGTGAGACCCTGTCTCCAAACAACAACAACCATAATAGCAACCATAAAGGAACAGACAGATTGGCAGGCTTATTTCTCTTTGTTTCTAAGATAGGGTCTATATTTTTTATTAAGATATATTAAGATATAATTGCATCACTTCTCCCCTTCAATGTCCTCCCCCCATCCCTCTCGTGTGTCTTCCCTCCAACTCCTCTCCAAGGGCTTCTAATATTCAGGCAGGTGTAAGACCCAGTCTTTCAGAAAAACTGAGCTAGGACCATGTCACTCCAGTCAGTTAAGAGTGGCATGGAGTGGGGGTGGGGGGGCGCTAAGGGGGAAGTTGGTGGAGAGATGGCTCAGAGGTTAAAAGCAATGGCTATTCTTCCAAAGGTCCTGAGTTCAATTCCCAGGGACCACAGGGTGGCTCATAACCATCTATAACAGGCATTCTTTAATCAGCACTATCTGGTGTGGGCCCTGGGGCTTAGTGCCACCATGTGTGGCTTTGTCTCCTTTGGCAAATACCTACCTACTGACTCTCTTTTCATGTGTTCTTCACTTATAGTTAGAAACTTCTTCAGAGTCAGTTTCAAAAATGGATCCCAAAGTCAGACGCACTCCCTACAAGCCAATGACACCTTCAACAAACAGCAGTGGCTCAACTGTATCCGTCAAGCCAAGGAAACAGTTCTGTCCGCTGCTGGGCACGCTGGACTGCTTGACTCTGAGGGACTGTTCCTGGGTCCTGCCACTGAGAACAAAGAGCCACAGGGAGAAACAAAACTTGAGCAGATGGACCAATCGGACAGTGACTCGGACTGCAGTATGGACACCAGTGAGGTCAGCGTCGACTGTGAACGGATGGAACAGACAGACTCCTCCTGTACAAACAACAGGCCAGAGGAAAGCGTCTGACAGAAGCCGCTGACCGTGCCAGCAGCAGGCCCATGTCTTACCTGTACAGTATTCGCATTCCACACACCAACAGTCTGGAGAGGCACTTTGTGATACTTCTGTGCCCGTGTTGGCCTAGTCCCCCGTGTCTGTTCCTTGTCCCTAGTGCTGGACCTGCCAGCCGATCTGTGTCACCTGGAATTCTGCGGCAGCCCTTACCCCATTGCTGTATCTCACAGGTGTCTCGATGCGTGCGGAGGTAATCAACCACGTTACTTTGAGTTGTCCTACTTTCAAAACAGGAAGGATCTCTGAATTACTGCTCTTCGTGGGCTGCGTTGGCAAGTCCTTTGTCCCGTGCTTCTCTAGTGTCCTTCCGGCTCTTTGACATAGTAGCTGAAGTCCTGGAACTGAAAGTGCTTCCCGGAGTATTGAGATGGCGTTCAAGCGGAAGCCAGGGAAGTCCAGCCCTTGAAGTGAACTCAGGTTCCGTGTTCTTCAACCAGAAAACACGAAAACATCCCTGGGGGTTTCTGAGGTTTAATTTTGCGAACGATGAAGCCTTGTTTGAAGCCTGTGGTTTTCATCCAGTGCTAGAGTTGAATGTAACCATCTACGAAGATGTAAATCCGAGGGTGGCTTTCGAGGGGGCCAAGACTGGCCTGGCTGGTGGCCCGGGCCTACGGTCCCCGCACTTGGCTACATCCCAAGTTTCTAGGTCAAACCGAGTTCCGTAGTAAAAACAAAACAAAATAAAACAAAAGCTGAAAGTACCTGCCAGTTCTGAATATTCACCTGAAGTGGGGGAGGGGGTGGGTGTGGGAGGTATTTGTCCTGGCCAGTTAAGAGCCAGACAAATCTGTCTTGCCAGAAAGAGCCATTTCTGGCCCACACCAGAGATTCCCAAGGGCCAGGGAGGAACTGGCAGGATTGCGGGACCCCATCTGCATGTGTTCCATCGTGCCTCAGCCACTCCTATTTAGAGTGGTGCCGAGGGGACACGGAGACTGTGGCTGCATCAGTGACTGTTGACAAGCATGAGGGGAGGCCTTGGGGGTGAGAAACGTGTCACCATCACAGAAGCCTCCTGTGGGAAGCACGGAAGTTGAGGTTACTTTGGTGGGGTCTTGCTTCTGGACCTTGTATCTGCATCCCTGGCTCCTGGGCTGTAATCAGAATGGTCATTAACTCCCCTTGAGGCCAATCCCATTAGCTCCGGCGAACTAGGATCAGCTGGCCAAACTGGAAAGTTCTGTGCTCCAGTCCTGATTTCACAGAGCAAGGAGGGTACAAAGACCTTGGAGGGAAAAATGTTCACAAACTACATGGAGCAGCTCCTTGCAAGTGTAAATACTTAGGGGACTTGTACAAACTTATGCCCACACCAGCACTAGTAGTAGTGAGTCTAAATTATTGCCAAAAAGGTCTTTTTTGTTGTTAATTTCTGCATCTATCAAGTTTACGGAAAAGAAAGTAGCAAAATACAAAGGCATCCCTTTATCATGCACATGTGCCATGTGCACTAAAAGAAGCTGTGTGACAAGACTTCAGTAGAAAAGCAAGCTATATTACATTACTATTTTTCAAAAAAAAAAAAAAATGTGGTCAGCTCTACCCTGTAAGACATATTTCTGTATTTATAGAGTATAACCATGGTGATTTTTTTTTCTATAACAATTTTATTTAAAACCACTTTTCAAGTTGCTAATTAAGCAAATGTCCACTGCTGCAGACAGATGCAGTGGAAAGCTGAGACAGGACACTGGATGATGGAGAAAAGCCTGAACTGTTTTCTGTAGAGCCGCTGGCCACTCTAGCCACTGAGTTGAGAAAAGGTCTCTGTCAGGGTCAGCCTGTGGGAAAAGAGTGGACAAATGTTCTGGTGAAATGATACTTTTGTATAATGGCCTTAAACTTTTCTGGAAGCATTTCAAATAAATTGCATTAAAAATACCTTCTTCCCTTTTATACAGTGTGTGCTCAACCATCATTAGACCTCAGGTTGTCCTCTTGAAGGGCAAAAGTTTCTTTATGAAATTTTACCTGTGGTCCCCAACTACAACTTGGGGTCATAGAGCACAGGCTACAATAAATGGTGTGATTGATTGATTGATTGATTGATTGATTGATTGAAACTGTAATAGAACATTTCTAAAGCCTGTTTTCTCAAGCACACATATATATATTACATGTAATATATAATATTTTTATTATATGTATATATGTATGTATCTATTATGTGTAATATATAATCATATACTAATATATAAATATATACATGTTAGTGTGTGTGTGTGTGAGTGACATACACAAGTGCACAGGTACTACCACACCTGAGTGGAGATCTGAGGACAACTTGAAGTAGTCAGTTTTTTCCTTTCACTTTGTGGGTTCTGAACTCAGGCCATCAGGCTTGGCAATAAGCACCTTTACCCATTTTAGGCACCTTGCCACACACCCCATTTACTCATCTTTAGTAACAACCGTGACACACACCCTGTACAAAGCTGAGTACTAAGTCAGAGTTGTTACAGAAAAGAAGAGGTAACGCTTACTACTCATACAAGTGACTGGCGGTGACTGGCGGAGCTAACAGGTGTAGTGGTGGACTCCTGTTAGTCCAGCACGTAGGAAGCAGAGGCAGGAGGATCACCACAAGTTCAAGGCCAGTCTGGTCTATATGACTACATAGTGAAGCCATGTCTCATAACAGTAAAGAGAAGGAAGGGAAGAAGGAACATTTCATTTTTAAATTGTACTTGAATTTCAGTCTACTTGTTCATTAAATTGTTTTATTTTTTTTATTTTTATTTAATTTAATTAATTAATTTATTTATTTTTTGGTTTTTCGAGACAGAGTCTCTCTGTGTAGCCTTGGCTGTCCTGGACTCACTTTGTAGACCAGGCTGGCCTAGAACTCACAGTGATCCACCTGCCTCTGCCTCCCGAGTGCTGGGATTAAAGGCGTGCGCCACCACGCTTTTATTTTTAAGAAAGAATAATTGTTTATGAAAAGGCCGAACAGCTCTTAGCAACCAGTTCCAACCACTTGTTAGTCCCATAAAGCTAGTGGTTAGTTAGTTAGTTTGATTGTTTGTCTGTTTATTTATTTATTTATTATTTTGGTTTTTCAAGACAGGGTTTCTCTGTGACGTCTTGATTGTTCTGGACTCACTCTTTAAGTGAGGCTGACCTTGAACTCATAGCTTCTGCCTCCCTGAGCACTGGGATCAAAGGTATGTGCCACCACGCCAGGCTAGTTTTTTGTTTGTTTGTTTTTTTGTTTTTTTGTTTTTTGTTTTTTTGTCCTTATGATATGCTTCCTCTATGCTCTTTTTTTTTTAACTTTTCCTCATTTTAAATTTTATTATTATTTTTTGTTTTGTTTTGTTTTTGAGGCAGGGTTTCTCTGTGTAACCTTGGCTATCCTGAACTCGCTTTGTAGACCAGGCTGGCCTGAGATCCACCTGCCTCTGCCTCCCAAGTGCAGGGATTAAAAGCGTGCGCCACCACACCCAGCCATCTGTGTTCTTTAAGACAGTTAATTCCTAGATTTGGCATGACATTCACATAAATGGTAAATACCAATTCTTTTTCCTCAAGGGAAAACTCACGTTCTCTGCCTGTGATCCCTGCAACTCTAGAAGTTGAAGCAAGAGAATTGCTGTGATTTGAAGGCCATCCTGGGCTAGATAGTACCAGGTCAATCAGCTATATAGTCGAACATCACACACACATGCACACACCACACACGTGTGCACGCACACGAGAACACATGAGAGAGAGAGAGATGAAAGAATGAAAAGAGAGAGAGAAAAGAAAGGACACAGTCCCCTTTGTTCTCTGGTCTTCCTTCCTCCTGTCCTTCAGAGCACTTCAGATAGTCCCTCCATTTGCGTTCCTAGAGTGGCACTGGCTTGTTCACCTTAGGGGCTGTGTCTTTACTAGGACCTTACTTGTTTGTGCTGACATTTTGAGAGTTAGGACAAGTGACAGAGGCTACACGGCTTCCAGTCTGTTCTGAAGATGATATGGTACACACAACTCAATGTAATCCTTGTAGTCAGACACAATGAGATCAGCCAGATTTCGTGCAAAATTAGAATGTGGTTTCAGTTTCTGGGCTGTGGTCACTGTCACGGGCTGCTTCGGTTTCCATTCCCAGAAGCCTCCAGCAGCTAAGAACGCAAACTTCTCATAAGGACACTCTTGTTTCAGCGAAGGCTGCCTGGTTACAGGAAGCTACAGCCCGTCTCGGTGAGTAGCTGGCTCACCTTTACGTCCTCTCCGCATCCGTTTTTTGTTTTTGTTTTTGTTTTTGTTTTAATTTAATTTTTCCAAAGCCAGAGCGCCACCTGGAAGACTTGATTCTAGAAAATGGCCATGCAGAATTAGAAGAGGGTTCCCAAACCCAAAGCTATCTGTGGGAATCTTAAAGTAATGTATAACTCTGCACATGAGCAAGTACACAATGAGAAATGGTAATGGTATCCTTCAAGTCTATGTAGGCAGACAGTTTTAAAAGCAGCACAGGCCATTACGTCACACCTCTTTTCTTGAGGAGCGGTGCTTCTCCCAGCCAGCCACACAGGCCTACCTAGACAGAGGAAGGGATGCCCTAGCTTCTTTTGTTGCTTTGATAAATACCATGACCAAAAGCAACTTGGGGGAGCAAAGGGTTTGTTTCAACTTATAGTTCAGGTCACAGACCATCGCTGAGGGAAGTCAAGGCAGGAACTGAAACAGAAACTACGGAGGGATGCTGTTTACTGGCTCACTCCCCGACTCATGCTCAGCTGGCTTTCTATACAGCTGGGACCCATCTGTCAGAGGGGCATAGTGCTACCCGTACTGTAGTGGGCTGGGTCCCCTGCCCCCCTCTCCCGCCACATCAATTGCCAATGAAGACAGTCTATCATTCATATGGCCACAGACCAATCTGATGAAAGCTGTTCTTTAACTAAGGTTCCCTCTTCCCAGACAACTCTACAATATAAAGTTGCTGCATGGGAACACACACACACACACACACACACACACACACACACACACATAGGGGAAGGGGAAACAAAAGGGTAATAAAGTATGAGATGGTTAAAGTACATATCTATATCTATCTATAGATATATCTATATATATATATCTATAGATAGATATAGATATATAAATATAGATATAGTTTTGTTTTGTTTTTTCAAGACAGGGTTTCTCTGTGTAGCCTTGGCTGTTCTGGAGTCACTTTGTAGACCAGGCTGGCCTCGAACTCACAAAGATCCGCCTGCCTCTTGCGGTGGCCAGGAAGAAAAGAGAGGAGACAGGAAAAACCAGAGACAAAATACAGCCTTCAAAAGCATACACTCCCAGTGACCTGCTTCTGTCTCCCAAAGTGTCCCCCCGCTCTGATAGCATACTAGGGTCAGAATCTAAATATTTGTGGTAGAAGTGCATAAAAAGATCGGGGAAGGAGGCAAGTAAGAGGGTATGTGAAGAGAATGTAACCTTGCCTTAGTCTGAGCCCAAGGTGGAAACAGTCTTGGGATGCTTGGTCCCACTGAGACTTTGATAGACTCAGAAGAAGGAAGTATTAGCCCAAGACAAAAAAGACAGGGGCAGCGAAAACTACTATAGATTTGGAGGATGAAGGGGCGGGGGTTGAGGAACCAGAGAGGGACATCGGAGGGTCCTGTCCACGGGCACCCAGAGTTTCAAGGTTGGCAGTGGCGATCTCCGTGGAGACCTCCAAGTTCGGTCCATGGATGATGCAGCTTCTTCTGTCAGATAGATGATCTGCTAGACTCCTGAGAAAGATGCCATGGGAATCGCCCCACGGAACTGATAGAAGGTTCCACTCTTGTTCCCCTTCATCTCCTTTCCCTCCTAATTAGGGTTGTCGGGTTGTAAGGGAGGTATATGCCTTTATTGAACCCCTAATAAAATTCACAGGTGTGAAAGTGTCAGTACCCTGTATGCTAACTTAACAACAACAACAACAAAAAAAAATTCTGAATCCAAGCCAGGGTGATAGCAAAAGCCTGTGATCATGAAACCCTTAGGAGGTGGAGGCAGGAGAACTTCTGCGAGTTCAGGGCCAGCCTGGAATACATTTCAAGCCCCAAGTAAGCCAAGGCTATACAGAAAGAGCTTGCCTTGAGCAGGTGGAGACATGCCTCAGCAGTTAAGAGCACTTGCTGTGTTTGTTGTGTGATCACAAGGACTCAAGTTCAAATCCCAGCACCACATAACAAGCCAGGCATCCCACAAATGCTTGTAATTCCAGCTCTTGAGATTCAGTATCCTCTTCTGGCCTCTGTGTACTGATAGGAGCGTGCGCGGTGCACAGGCACAGGAGCTTAGCTACACACACAGGAGCATAGCTGCATACACACAGGAGCATGCATGTGCACAAACACAGGAACATGCACCTGCACACAGGACATATTCACACAGACACATACATACACGTAAGTAAATATATTTTAAAATTCTGAATCTATAAACCCATTCATGAGATCAGACCCCTTCCTTGTCCAGTCAAACTTCCCAAGACCTCACCTCTGAACAATACTGCATTGTAAACCAAACCTTTCACATAGGAGCTCTGAGCACCGTGTGGAGAGAGAACCTCCAAGGTCTCCCTCATAGACTCAGAAGAACATCGGCCAATGCAGTCATGTGCATAGACTCAATGCCGGAGAAAAACCACCAAAAAGGATTAGAAAGAACTCACAGTTCTGGAGTCATGTCTGTCCCCATAAACCAACCTAGAAACCCATCGTAGCCCAGAAGGCACTGTGCCGATTACTCAGAAGGCTTTCGGGTTTCAGAAGTAGAGGAATAATTAGCTCTAAATACTACTCTGATTCTGCTGTACCAGTCTTAAAGACCAAAAAGACTTTAACTGTTTCCAAGTTACTGCACCGCAAAGGAAGGCGTAAGAATATAAAAGTACAAAAGTGCCCAGCATCCCTCATTAAAATCCACAATGTCACCGATTCGCTCAGACTCCCAGGCACAGTGAGAAAAATACAAATACACCAGCAGATAAAGAGCATTAAAACAGCATAAAAAGCATTTGAAACACCTGAGCCCAGTCTCCAGCACCCACAATGGAAGGAGAAAACCGATTTGCACACCCCGTGCCCATAATAGTTTTTTAAAACTAGCTATTCCATATTTTTTGAGGAAGGTTATGATTCAAGACAGGGTTTCTCTGTGTAGCCCTGGCTGTCCTCGACTCGCTTTGTAGACCAGGCTGGCCTCAAACTCACAGCAATCCTCCTGCCTCTGCCTCCCAAGTGCTGGGATTAAAAGAAGAAGATATTGCAGAAGAAAATGTTAGTAGACAAGGCAACATAAACTATCAAAATACACAAGACAGGATTTCCATTTGTTTTTAATGAAAAGAGCTGAGTCACGGGCCAACTTTAAGTACCATAGTATGCATATGGAAAGAGTCTTCTCCAGGCATGGTGGCTATAGAGAAATTGTAGTCTGCGGGTTGTTCCTGGCAATGGTGTGGTCAGAGTAAGAAGATACAGATACTGTCTGCATCCAGGGACTAAGCTGACTGGAGTGGCAAGAGAATAAAGACAAGACACATGTACAGAGAAGCTGGGATCAGTGGGTCTGAAGTCTCTGATGGTGAAACTCAACTCCACCCCGCCCCGCCCCCACCCGAGGAGCTCAGCATACCTGCTACATACAGTTGAAAAGAGGGGCAGGACTATGACATCCAGCTTGACCAAGAAGGCAAGGTTATCACACAGAGACAAGCAAGGAAACAGGGTTTATAGGGTACAGCTGAACAAAGAGACAGGTTAGCTAATCTCAGTAGGAGCCATCTTTGGGGAGCGCTCTTCAGATTGTAAATACATAGGGTGAAAAGCTTTGGCCAATATGCTCTGCACACACTTGTCAATTTCCACATGTGGTCCAAGGGAAAGCTTTGGCACCCCTCTGAGCCCCAACTCTAGTGGAGGTTTTGCCATTTCTCTATGGGTCTGAAGTTAGACATGTCAATCAACTGCACACATCCACCCAGGACTTCATTCCCTCAGGTTCTCCACAGAAATTCCTCAAACAAACTAAAAATAGAGCCACCATTGTGCCCAACAAGCTCAATTCTGGGGATATAGCCAAAAGACTTGAAAGCAAGATTTCTTTTTCTTTTCTTTTTCTTTTTCTTTCTTTTTGTAGTTTTTTGAGACAGGGTCTCTGTGTTTCCTTGACTGTCCTGGACTTGCTTTGTAGACCAGGCTGGCCTCGAACTCACAGCAATCCACCTGCCTCTGCCTCTGCCTCTGCCTCTGCCTCCCAAATTCTGGGATCAAAGGCAAGCACCACCACCACCCCCAGAGACGGGTTTCTCTGTGTAGCTCTGTGTAGCTCTGTGTAACTCACAGAGAAAACTCACCTGCCTCTGCCTCCCAAGTGCTGGGATTAAAGTCATGAGCCAATACACCCCTGTGAAAGCAAGATTTCAAAAAGATATTTTGTACATTCCTGTTCATTGTAGCATTTTTCACAATGGAGAAGGGATAAAAACCCAGGTATTGCCGGGCAGTGGGTGGTGGTGGCACACGCCTTTAATCCCAGCACTCAGGAGGCAGAGGCAGGTGAATTGCTGTGAGTTTGAGGCCAGTGTGGTCTACAAAGTGAGTCCAGGACAGCCAAGGCTACACAAAGAAACCCTGTCTCAAAAAACAACAACAATAACAGCAACAACAAAACGATTGGATTAGACAGTAACTGTTAGGTGTTTATTGCCACAAGTAAAAATAAAATAGAAATAAAGCAGACTCCATTTCAGATATGATAGTGTGGACCCATTCTTCCCTGTCCACGAACCTTGAGAATAACACAAGATGCAACCACAGGAGGATTCTGGTGGTAGTGATAGAAGATGAGCTATTTGAGATCCCCGGATTAGAGAAACAACACAGTAACAGGGTACCTGACTGCCCTCCTGCCTAATGGAAGGTGGGCAGGCTCAGCATGGCCTGAGCTGGCAGCAGTCACCAGTCCAGCAGACCCCAAAGAGCAGTACAGGGATGCTAGTGGGACCCTCGACACAACAAACCTCTACCCTTCCCAGAAAAAGCAGGGACCTTCTATAAGAACTGAAGTCTGGAAGCACTTTTTGTCACCCAAAAGCAAGGCGATTCTGCTACAGCAAACACATCCAGGAAGCCTCTTACTGTCAACAGGCCTGACCCCAGCCCTCATCTCTCAGGCACTTGATGGTCAAGCCAGGGAAACCCACTCTGCTTTCTCAGGCAGCACCAGCAAGGACAGGCTGGGGGCCCCCAACAGTATCACTTAAACACTGATGGCACTCTGAAGAATGATCCAGAATATTTTTTATAAATCAGCTTTGTGTGGTGCTACATGCCTGTTGTCCAGCACTTGGAAGGCAGAAGCAGGAGGATGGGGAGTTCGAGGCCATCCTTGGCTATGTGGCAAGTTCAAAGTCAGCCTGAGCTACATAAGACCCTGTTTCAAACACCATTTAAAAAATTTTTAATTAAAAAAATCATACTGGGCTGGGTGTGGTGGCACATGCTTTTAATCCCAGCACTTGGGAGGCAGAGATAGCGGCTCACTATGAGTTTGAGGCCAGCCTGGTTTAAAACAAGTAAGTCTAGTACAGCCAAGGTAACACACAGAGAAACCTTGTCTCAAAAAACTAAAAAAAAAAAAAAAAATAATAATAATAATAAAAATCATACCTTAACCCTCAAAAATTACTTGAGTGAAAAAAGATGGTCAGTAATGCCAATGCCAAGATAAGTTCATAAACTAAACAAGATTTTAAGTCATGTCTTGTCCTAAAAATGCTATAAAATCCATAATAGCCTCTTTATGTTGTTGGCTCTAGGAACTGATTAGCTTCAGACCTTTGTACATGCTAGACAAGTGCTCTGAGCTATATTGACCTCCCATCTTATTTTATATTGATTTTAGAGACAGGGTCTTACTTATATAGCCCAGGCTATCCTCCATTTTGTGGTCCTGCTGATTCTGCGTCCTAGTAATGAGATTAAGGTAGTAATACACAATGCCCATACAAATTCTCTTGAAACAAAACCCAGAAATGTCCACTGGGCAATGAGTGGTGGTGCACGCCTTTAATCCCAGAGTCAGGTGGATCTCTGTGAGCTGGAGACCAGCCTGGTCTACAGAAAGAGTTCCCAGACAGCTAGGGCTACACAAAGAAACTCTGTCTTGAAAAACAAAAACAAAACAAAACAAAACAAAAAGTCAGTCAGTCAGTAAGACTTAAGTGCTGAATGGAAAGTGTGAGAAAAGGGCTGCTATAATAACTCAATGGTGGAGCACATGGGCAAGGCCCTAAATTCAATCCCAGTCACCATAAGAAAAACTAATAATAAACATGGACACAAAGGCAAGATTATTTGTGTAGACTCAATATTAAGGAATGATGAGAGGACAGAGAAACAGGGAATGTGATGACAGATCAACAGATTGAGCTGGGCATGGTGAGAGCAGACCTGTAACCCTAGTACTGGAGAAACTGAGGCAGGGGTATCATAAGTTAGTGACCAGCCTGGGTTGCATAAAGAGACCCCCTCACCTCAATAGGCACAGAGTCTGAACTACAAAGATAAAATAAACAAAGGGGGCGGGGAAACTCAGAACACTAAAGGAACCTTAATGTTGTTTTAAAAAAAAACAATATTCTTACAACAGTTCATCATTAAGGTGACACGCACTGCACCCAAAAATGTGTAAATGAGAGTGAAGGAATTGGAATAAGACTGGCAGATTACATCTCCGTTAACATTTGGATGTGATGTTTTGCAGATTGTTACCATTGGGAGAGATGGAGTGAAGGGCTTATAGGATCTGGATTTCTTTATGTTAATTATCACAGCTACCTGTTTACAACTATCTCAATAAAGTTATAGCAGGAGGACCCCAGGGCTCTGTATGGATGCTGGAATGTTGGATCAAGGGGAAGTTTGCTCTTGTCATACATGGAAGGCTATCCTCAGACATCAAGTTGAGTACGGGCTGTCCTAGGTGCCTACTCAATATTTGGTTTGTCAAACACTACAGAAGGCAAATATTTACTTTTAATTTTAAATAGTATAGAGGTATAATTCACACATGATTAAAGGAACTCTTATTAAATGACTACCCAGGAGCTTCGGAGAGATGTTTGGAATCGTGTGACTGTAACCACAGTCAAGACACTGAATGCTGCCATGGCATTGCCCTGCCCAATGCCCCCACTTACTCTTTCACTCCCACTCACTGCTGACACTGTAAGTTAGGATTGTTCTAGAGTTTAAAGAAATTGAAACAATCCAGTAAATAAACTCAATGCCTGGTCGTTCTCCCTCATCACATTTTTAGTATTTTTGGGAGTTGTCACCCGCATCAGCACTTATTGATAAATAACAGAGCACTGACTGCCTGTGGTACATGTTTGATCATTCCCTGTTGGGTGACTGACAAGTAAAACTGTCAAGAACATTTATAAGCAAATATTATCATAGACCTGCATTTTCACTCTCCTTGGGAAAACAGTCAGGAGTACAGTGGGTGGATTAGGTGAGCCAAGTGTGTGTTTGACAAGAAGTGTCTCTGAACTATTTCTAAGTGGCTATATCATTTTACACTTCCAACAGTACATCAAGCTGACCCCACTTTCGGCCTCCTTCCCTCCTCCCTCTATTCTGATGGACACGTAATCCTATCTCATAGGGTTTGTCTTTTGGCTAATGATGCTGAGAATGGCCTCACATACTTTTTGCCCATTTTATTTAGTGTTTGTTTGCTTGTTTTGTTTTTCCAGACAGGGTTTCTCTGTGTAGCCTTGGCTGTCCTGGACTCCCTTTGTAGACCAGGCTGGCCTTGAACTCACATCAATCCGCCCGCCTCTGCCTTCAAAGTGCTGGGTTAAAGGCATGCGCCACCACGCCCAGCTGCCCATTGTACTTACATTTATGGAATGTTCAAATATTTTACCATCTTTCTAGTGTTGTCCTCATCAGATTTTTATAAACAAGTGAAAATAGGGCTGTGGATACAGCACATGATAGAGTCGTAGCCTAGCACGCACAGGCCTTGTGTTCAGTCCTCAATACCACAAGACAACAAGAATCCTTGGGTCGGCCGGGCGTGGTGGCACACGCCTTTAATCCCAGCACTCGGGAGGCAGAGACAGGTGGATCACTGTGAGTTTGAGGCCAGCCTGGTCTACAAAGTGAGTCCAGGACAGCCAAGGCTACACAGAGAGACTCTGTCTTGAAAAACAAACAAACAAACAAACAAACAAACAAACAAAAAGACTCCTTGGGTCAGTGAGATGGCTCATTCGGTCAAGATGCTTGCTGCCAAGGCTGACAACCTTGGTTTGAACTTTGGAACACATGCGGTGGAAAGAGAGAATATACTCCTGCAAGTTGTCCTCTGAAGTCCACACACATATATACTCAAATAAATTTAATTTTTTAATTTTTAAAAGATTTATTATTTATTTGTATAGTATTCAGCTTACATGTATATGTGCACACCAGAAGAAGGCACCAGATCTCATTATAGCTGGTTATGAGCCATCCTGTGGTTGCTGGGAATTGAACTGAGGACCATTTGGAAGAACAGCCAGTGCTCTTAACCTCTGAGCCATCTCTCCAGCCCCACAAATGAGTTTTAAAAATAATTCCTTTGAGCCAGGCAGTAGTGGCACACGCCTTTAATCCCAGCACTGAGGAGGCAGAAGCAGGTGGATCATGAATTCGAGGCCAGCCTGGTCTACAAAGTGAGTCCAGGACAGCCGAGGATACACAAAGAAACCCTGTCTCAAAATATATATATATATATATATATATATATTTTACTTTGGACTCATTGTAAATATACAGATCATAAACAGCAGGCAAATGATTGTATGGAGATGCTGGGACTTAACATGTTTCCTTGCCATTGTTTCAGGTTCTATGCAAGAATTGCCTGCAACTCAGACCTCTGGGAAGAATTCTGCTCTAACTAAATGCAAGTGTTGTGATGGTAATAGCGAAATTACTATCATAAAAACATTACACACACATAGACACAAGTATGTGTACATACATTTATCATATGACTCTTCTGATGAATTTTTTTTTTGAAAAGGATTTCAGTATTTAGTCCTGGCTGGCCTATAACTCATTATGTAAATCAGGCTGTCTTTAAACTCCTACAGATCCGCCTGCCTCTACCTTCTGTGTACACTGGGATTAGAGTGTGCCACCGCAGCTGCCTTCCTGGGATATTTAAAAATGCTGTCCGCCAAGGGTGTATGAGACTCTGCTTCAAAAATATCACATATATTGTATATAATATATCATTATATAATATGTATCCCTTTATTGTGTATGTATATGCGCACTTGAAAAGCTAGTGTTTGAACCTGCTTGGTGACATGTTGCTGCCCTCTGCTGGAATATTTGTGCATGTGTTCTTGGGGATCCCTTAAGTATCAAAAGCCTCAAGTTTAGTGTGGACCACTCTAGTATTATTAGTGTCTCTTCTCAGACCCTAGGGCTTCAAGGAGTAGCTGGGGCGTTCTACAAGTGGCTATTTGTATTTTATTTTGGGGGGCGTTTAAACGATCTCTTCATAAACACAGGAGTGTGTGTCTAAAAGGTATATGGGTTAGAGGTGTAGCTCAGTGCCAGAGTAATGTACCACAAAACAAACAAATGTTAGGTAGGTAATTATGACCTAGTGTGATCCGGCAATTAAGAGCTCTTGCTGCTCGGTCAGAGAACCCAAGTTCAATTCGTGGAGCACACACTAAGTGGCTTACAAAGCACCTCGGGGATATCCTGGCCTCTTCAGGCCTCCACAGGCACCCACACTCACACAAACATATTTTTTAAAAACTCAAATACATTGGTTCATATGTAATGTAATTTATTTTTTAACCTTGAAAGCTGTAAACTAGGGATTTGAGATGTAGCTCATTGGTGGACTACTTAGATATCATGTGCACCAACGCTTCCGGTTCTAGCTGAAGAGCCTGTAATTGTGGGCACCTGTGCATGTGTGTGTGCATGGGCGCACGTGCATACACACACACACACACACACACACACACACACACACACACACACACTGGAAGGCAAGTAAGTAGTAAACGTCTATAATTCAAATACTCAGAAGGCAGAGGCAGGAGGACTGCCTGAGCTATCTAGGAAGTTCCAGACCAGCAAGGACTACATATTGAAACCCTGCCTCAACACTATTGCAGTGCTTTGTTTGCTTTCTTTTTCTTTTCTTTCCCTTTTTGGTTTTTCGAGACAGGGTCTCTCTGTGTAGCCCTGGCTGTCCTGGACTCGCATTGTAGACTAGGCTGGCCTCGAACTCACAGAGATCCCCTTGTCTCTGCCTCCCTGAGTGCTGAGAGCGCAGGTCTCAGCCCAGCTTATTGTTGTGTCTTTATAGCCAGAATTTGTTTGTTTTGTGTGTGGGGGGGAGGGTGGCTGTGTGTGTGTGGGGGGAGGGCGGCTGTGTGTGTGTGGGGGTGGGGGTAGGGCGGCTGTTGGGGGGCAGGTGGCAGCTGTGAGGGATGGAGAGATGGGTGCTCTTGTTTTGCTGAGCTGGAAAAGAAGTTTAGGGTCTTGCTCACACAAGGTAAGCATACAACTTCTGTTGACCCTGAAAGGATTTTTGGCTTATTTTAAAAATTATCTAACAGCCTTATTTTATGGTTTACTAAATAATGCTTTCAGAAAATTCTAAATTGCAGAAAGGAGGGTGGGGGAGACCAGCAATAGCTAAACTTCTCTTAGTAACATTTCCCCTGAGCTAGAGATCGACCCCAAGAACTCCAAGTCAGAGCTCTACCATTAATCTGTCCCCAGGCCATTAACTTTTTTGACCTCTTATCTTTTCCTTTTGTGGCTCAGCCCTAACACACACCTTTAATCCAAGAGCTTTCTGCTTGAATATTGTAAATAGGGTTAAATAAAGTCAATTGTAAATTAAGAGGCAGAGCAAGCTGCCTGTTGACAGGAAGTGAACGTAGAAAAAAGAACCATAGAGAGTGAGAAGAAATCAGGAGGTCAGATAGAGAGACACACAGGAAGTAGAAGGGAGGGACATTCAGCTTGAGGTTTTTTGAGAGGCCGGTGGAGGAGGAAGATCAGCTGGGTGCTTTTTCTGTCTCTCTGAGCTAAGCGGTTTTCACCCTAGCAACTAGCTCCTGAGTCTTTATTGGTAAAATCAAACAATTGAGATTTTGTTAAAAAACAACACACCTCTAAATAGCATAGCATCTGAGATTAAGTTGCAGCATATGAATTTTGAGGAGACAAAACATTCAGTGTCTGCCAATAGAAGAGTGAAATTTTTCTTGAATCATTTCTGAAGCTTAAATATTTAAATTACCTGTGTGCTGGCTAATTTTATGTCTATTTGACACAAGCTGTAGTCATGGGAAAGGAGGAAACCCGATTGATACAAAGAGCGGGTTGTAGACAAGCCTGAAGGTCGATTTCTTAATTAGTGACTGATGGAAGGCAGCCTGGCCCATTGTGGGTGGTGCCGTGCCTGAGCTGATGGTCCTGGGTTCTAGAAGAAATCAGGCTCAGGGCTGGAGAGATGGTCAGTGGCTAAGAGCACTGGTTTCTCTCCCAGAGGTCCTACGTTCAGTTCCCACAACCCATTGCGGCAGCTCACAACTGTTTATAACTCCAGATCTAGAGGGTCTGACACCCTCACACACAGCCTCGCCATGGCCTCTGCATCAGCTCCTGCCTCCAGGGTCGTGCCCTGCTTGAGTTCCTGCCCTGACTTCCTTCAATAATGGACTAGGATGTGGAAGTATAAGCCGAATAAACCCTTTCCTTCCCAACTTGCTTTTGGTCTTGATGTTTTATCATAATAAAAGTAACCTTGACTTACACACTTTATATGCAGTTCTATGAGGATCTGTCAGGTGTAGGCAACCAACCAGTTCGTGGCCTGCATATGACTGAGGAAAACTGAATTTTGCCCAATATAAACTCATGAACTTACTTGAAATACTGTGAGGCTTGTTTTGTTTTGTTTTGTTTTTTTATTTTTTGAAACAGGGTTTCTCTGTGTAGCCTTGACTGTCCTGCACTCACTTGTAGACCAGACTGGCCTCAAACTCACAAAGATCCACCTGCCTCTGCCTCCTGAGTGTTGGGATTAAAGGTGTGCGCCACCACTGCCTGGCTTTGTTTTGAATTATTATTATTATTATTATTATTATTATTATTAGTTTTTTTGAGACAGGGTCTCTCTGTGTAGCCTTGGCTGTCCTAGACTCACTTTGTAGACCAGGCTGGCCTTGAACTCACAGGGATCTGCCTGCCTCTGCTTGTCAAGTGCTGGAATTAAAGGCCTGAGCCACCACGCCTGGCCTTGAATTTTTAAAAAATAATTCCTTTGTGGGGTTTTCAAGCATTTGCCTTGTATAAAAAAAAAAAAATCTGTCGTAATTTTGGCAAAAGGTTGGTGTATCTGACTCTAGAGGTTCTCTAATGTATTTCTAGGAATACTATTATAGTTGGTACAATAAATTTTGGAACAAATTTTTATAATCTTCAGGGTCTTACATTGTATTTATAAGAAACTTATATTACTATATAGGCCATATGGTCTGTGACACCAATCCAGTTAAGACAGTGAATGACTCATTTGCACTGATGTGTGACTTACCCTGAGGGCATAGGAACAAACATTTATTTTTTTTATTCTCTCAGATTCTCTCTGCAGTTGCCCTCCCTCCCCTCCCCTCTCTCCCAATTCTACCTCCCCTCTCTGCCTCTTCTCAGAAAAAAGAAGTAAGCCTCCCAGGGACTTCAACCAAACGTGAACTGACAAGCTACTATAAAGCCAGGCACATACCATCACATCAAGGCTGGACAAGGCAGCCCAGTAGGAGGAAAAGAGTCCTACAGGCAGGCAAGAGAGTCGGGAACCTCCCCAGGTCACTGTTAGGAGTCCCACAAGAACACCAAGCTACTCAGCCATCACATATATTCAGAGGACCTCGGTCTATGAGCCCCTATGAGTCCTGGTCAGATGACTCTGTGTCAAGGGAAAGATCTTTTTATTGTAGATAGGGCACGGATAGAGCAAAGAAGCATTCTACTTAAGTTTAGCCTGGGGCACCAATAAGTTCATTGGGGTTACTTATGGGACCATGGGTGACTCAATGACAGCTGCATCATGGGAAAGCTGCGTCCCTGGAGCTCCCTGCTGACTTGCAGAGACAGCTCCTTGGAAGTTTCCTCTCTCTGAGCAGTCGCTTCCTGCTTAGATAACCTCAGGGAGGGCTGATGAGTCTTGTAAGACTTCTGAGCTTCCTGAGTCTTGGGCGCTTCCTTCCTCCCAATAGGAGGGAGTGTTTCAGCTCAGAGGAAATAGCTGTACAAGAAGCAGGGAGAAGGGTGGGACATCCTAGTGAGTCTACTCCGCACTGTTAGCAGGAATATGAGCAAGCGTCTAAAGGAAGGATAGGTTTGTGCGATGTTAACACCACCTATAACATATATGGATAGTATTTTGTATTTTTTGGTTTTAGCTTTTGCAAAGTAAAGCAAAACTGATTCTTCAAGCATTATTATCGTGTATTTCATCCCCAGAGGAACTCAGATTCTCCAGAGAGTGAATAACCACCAAATGGCACCAACCACAAATAGAATTCCTCAAGATAAGTAACTGAAAACCTCATTTTCCTCAATTAGAGAAATACCTGGTGTTAGGTTTCTATAATTTATGTAAATTGAAACCATAGACCTAACAACCACCTGATTTAAACTTGGCTAGCTCCCCAAAGACATCTTAGGAGGGAATTTATCATAATTAATTGTCTATATTTCCAAAACTTTGGGGAATACTAAAACTTGAGGTGATCTATCTAGCTACATGTCTCTTTTCTTTTTTAAAAAAATCTCTTTTTAAAAAACAGGACTTTTATATTACACTGAATGGAAAATAAACTGCTAATTTGTTTTTCACTTGGGAGTATTTTGGAAGCAGGCATTTGAAAACCAGATAACTTGGGCTGGACGTGTAGAGACCCTAGATTTGGTTCCCAGCACTGTATAACCCAGGCATAGTGACATATGCCTGTAATCTTGGCACTCAAATGAACATAGAGGCAGGAGCATTTGGAGTTTAAGGTCACTCTTGGATACATAGCAACTTTGAGGCTCTATCTCAGAAAAACCAAATCAGCTACAATTTTTGTTTTGTTTTGTTTTGTTTTTTCAAGACAGGGTTTCTCTGTGTAACAACTCTAGCTGTCCTGGAACTTGCTCTGTAGACCAGGATGGCCTCGAACTCACAGAGATCCACCTGCCTCTGCCTCCCAAGTGCTAAGATTAAAGGCCACCACCGCCCAGCCTAAAACTTTGTTTTTAAAAGTTTAAATGTTAGTACTTTGCGGGGGGGGGGGGGGGCGGGGGAATCTAGAATGTTTTAATTGTTAACTCACTGGATTTTACGTTCCATAGTATGTGTAGAAGAATTTTAATTCAGGACATGGCTGCTCTGGATAGAGATCACATCCAAAGATTTTCTCGGTCTATATGATCCAGCTGGAATACAAACACGCCTTTAATCCCAGGACACAGAGGCAAACAGATATCTAAATTCAAGGCCAGCCTGGTTATAAAGCAAGTTTTAGGTAAAGAAAAGCTTAAGTCCAAGCATGGTCGTGCATGCCTTTAATCCCAGCATTCAAGAGACAGAGGCATTCAGATCTCTGAGTTCTAATCAGTTCTGTTCAGGCAGTTTGGTTGAGTCAGTAAAAGGAGAAAGCAGCACAGAGGGAGAAAGAGAGAGAGAGAGAGAGAGAGAGAGAGAGAGAGAGAGAGAGAGAGAGGAGTTAGTTTTACCTGGACAGTTATACAGAGACCGGTTGTAGGGTAAGAACAAGCTACACACATTGCCAAAGCTAGTATGAAGCTAAGTAGAGCAATCCAGTCAGAAGCAGAAACAAACCAGTTTGAATCAGTTAGCTTGGAGAAGAGGTAGAGCCAGAACAGCTGAATTGAACCAGCCACTCGGAGCTCAGAAAGAACTAGAAAGGGGCTGGAGAGACAGCTCAGAGGTTAAGAGCATTGGCTGTTCTTCCAAAGATTCTGAGTTCAATTCCCAGTAACCACATGGTGACTCATAGCCATCTGTAATGAGAGCTAGTGCCCTCTTCTGGTGTATAGGCACACATGCAGGCAGATATTGTATAAATAATAAATAATTTTTTAAAAAGAGCTAGAAAGGATGAGCTTATTAGCAGTAAATCTCAGAGGCTGAATGTCGGGCAGTGGTGGCGCACACCTTTAATCCCAGTACTCAGGAGGCAGAGGCAGATGGATCGCTGTGAGTTTGAGGCCAGCCTGGTCTACAAAGCAAGTCCAGGACAGCCAAGGCTATACAGAGAAACCCTGTCTCGAAAAACAAAAATAAAACAAACAAACAAAAAAACCCTCAGAGGCTGGAAACATTTTAGGTCTAATTTAGATTGTATAGAGGCTGGGAGCTTCCAGGACTAGGCCAAGGTTAGCAGAAGGACGCAGTAAGCTGAATGAAAGTGACTTTTACTAGTATGTGCTTATTTGGTTTTTGTTTTGTTTTGTTTTGTAGCTCAAGCTGGCCTGGACCTCACAGCCATCTTCTTGTCTGGGCTGCCTGAGAGCTGACATTATATGCAGAAACTACCATGCCTGGTTTATAGACTGTTTTTGTTTTTGTTTTTGTTTTTGAGGCAGGGTTTCTCTGTGTATCTCTGGCTGTTCTGGAACTTGTTTTGTAAACCAGGCTGGCCTCTGTCTCCCGAGTGTTTGGATTAAAGTTATTGTAATAAACATGTAAGGGCTTGATTCAAAGCCCAGTGTAGAAAGCAGCTGACGTGTGACCAGATGTGTGAGTGATAGATAAAACCTTAGTAGTAAATTCTGACCTAAGAGCAGCCACGACTGCAAGTTGGTGATAAGAGTGACGCAGAAAGCTAGATGTGTGAATTAGAGATGATAAGGTTAAGTTAAGTATAAAAACCCTGAGAAGAAGCAGCCAGTTCCCTCGCTGTCACCATGACTGCCTGAAATGCTGTCAGACAACGAGGCGCTCTTCCCGGACGGAGCAGACAGACACGCTGTCAGATAACAACCCGAGAACTCAATCAAGTCGCAGCAGCGAACCTGTTCGACAGAACATCGCGATATCAGGTCATATACCCTAATGGCATAAGCTCCTAGAACATTGATATTATAAGATGCTAAATGCTACTCCTATTGGAATTAAGATAGTTTTAAGAGTATAATGGAATGGTATTGGTGGCTTGGCCTTGGAGCCTTAGCCGCCGCCTTTTGCTGTAGTTGTCTTTGTATTGCTAATAAATCTCTCTTGCTAAAACGTACCACTTGCACTTGGCCCGCCTCCTTTGTTCCGGATCCTGAGTGTAAACTCTCTGCTTGCGACAGTTATGCACCACCATGCCCAGCTGGTTTTTAAAAGAAGGCTAATATTAATTAACTTTTGCACAAAACATCTGTATTTGATAATCAAGAAAAGCTAAATACAGAAGTGGTAGTACACACCTGTACTCCTAGCACTTCAAAAGCTGAGGCAGGAGAATTGTCAAACTGAACTACATAGGAAGACCTTAAATGTGAAAATTAAACCAAACCAGCTGGGCGTAGTGGCGCAAACTGGGGAGGCAGAGGCAGGCGTATCTCTGTGAGTTTGAGGCCAGCCTGGTCTACAGAGCAAGTTTCAGGACAGCTAGCGCTACACAGAGAAACCCTGTCTCGAAAAACAAAAAACAAAACCAAACAACAAAACCCTCACAGAACAATCAACCGAACAAATTAAACAAAAACAAAAATAAATGAAGGAAACATAGTTGGCATTCTTACAGAGGGTGTAGCTGTCTGAAATGACCTAAGCTACTTCTAGCTTACTTATTGTGTTTGCTTTATGTTACAGCTATGTTAGTAGAACAGCGTGGGCTTTTGTTTTATTTTATTTTGGGGGGAGGTATGGGAGACTTTTATTGTTAGCTCTGTGTAATCAATAGAAATGTAAGCAGTAGCCGCAAGTCAAACACCTTCCTGCATCATATACCTGAAAAGGCGTTTTCTCTACTTATTTGTGGAAACTAATATCAAATTTTCTTGGAAAAATGTTTTATTGGTTTAATTTGTGCACCACATAGTTCAGTAATTTAGAGATCCACTCACTCGCATCCACTTACACAGTTGTTGGTAGTGTTTTCAGAGTTAAGCAATCATCACTGCAATTATTTACTTATTTGCAAAACCTGACCTAAGAAATGCAGGCTGGTGTTAAGCTCACAGATCCTCCTGTGTTGGCCTCCTAAATGCTGAGAGTACAGGAAAGTCATGTTATATTAGTTTTAGAATCTTTTCATCGGGGCTGGAGAGATGGCTCAGCGGTTAAGAGCACTGGCTGCTCTTCTAGAGGTCCTGAGTTCAATTCCCAGCAACCACATGGTGGCTCACAACCATCTGTAATGAGATCTAGTGCCCTCTTCTGGTGTGCAGGTGTACATGCAGACAGAACATTGTATACATAATAAAATCTTAAAAACAAAACAAAACCATGTAGCTGGGCATGGTGGCATACACCTTTAATCCCAGCACTTAGGAGGCAGAAGCAGGCGGATCTCTGTGAGTTCGAGGCCAGCCTGGTCTACAAAGTGAGTCCAGGACAGCCAAGGCTACACAGAGACCCTGTCTCGAAAAACAAAAACAAAAACAAACAAAAAAAAATAGAATCTTTTCATCGCCTCCCCCAACCCTACTCTTCTAATAACCAACCTAACCTCTCTATGACTTTCCCTCTTCTGGACATTCCACTCATGTTGCAGCATCAGCACTTTATATTTTTTATGGCCAGATAATGTTCCGTGTTATGATTATACTATGTTTTTTCTTCTATTCATTTATAAGTTAATGGAGACTTTCCAGTATTCTTTTAAAATCGTTGCTTTATAGCATTTATGGTGTACACAAAGGTAATGCTACATGCCTTTTACTGCTAGGCTTTTGTAAATTGGAAAGGACATGTACAAAATTAAAGCCCCAGTACCCTTTCGGTACTATAAGCCGCAAAATAGTGAAGCACTGCTGAATCTGGTAAACAAAGTCTGGCTGGAAACTCAGTAATTGGTCCAAGAAACCAGATGATTGGTGATGTTTGTTTGTTTGTTTTTCTTTTTCTTTGAGACAGGGTTTCTCTGTGTAGCCTTGCCTGTCCTAGACTTGCTTTGTAGACCAGGCTAGCCTCAAACTCACATCGATCTGCCTGCCTCTGCCACCTGAGTGCTGGCATTAAAAGCACGCACCACTACACCCAGCCTGATTGGTGATGTCTTTTTGCCCCCCAAGTCATCTATAAATTTGCAGAAACCACTATTTTATTAAAAATTAGGGGCTAGAGAGATGTCTCAGGGGTTAAGAGCACTGTCTGCTCTTCCAGAGGTCCTGAGTTAAATTCCCAGTAACCATAGGGTGGCTCACAACCATCTATAATGAGATCTAATGCCCTCTTCTGGCATACAGGCATACATGCAGATAGAATACATAATAAATACATAAGTCTTAAAAACAAACAAACAAACAAACAAACAAAAACCCAAAGCCAGGTGGTGGTAGTGGCACATGCCTTTTATCCTAGCACTTGGGAGGCAGAGGCAGGCAGATCTCTGGGAGTTCGAGGCCAGCTTGGTCTACAAAGTGAGCCCAGGACAACCAAAGCTACACAGAGAAACCCTGTCTTGGAAAACCAAAACAAACAAACAAACAATAAATTAATTAAGCTGGGCGTGATGGTGCATGTCTTTAATCCCAGCACTTGGGAGGCAGAGGCACGCGCGCACGCACACACAAAGTTGTCCTTTGACTTCCACATGCATTCCACAGCATGCACACACCCACACACAAATAATGTAATTTTTTACAAAGCCAAAACAAGGGAGATAAATGGTGTATAAGGAGACAGAACAATTGAAATGCATTGTGGTATAATTTTGTTTCATTTGGCATTCTAGGGGCGAGGCATAACTTAATGTTAGACAGTGAACCCTGGGGGGTGGGGATTGTGTGTGTGTTCAGTTTTCACCCCCAAAATATTTAGGAATTTAGATTAACTATTTAGAAAGGAAAGTGCTGGAGGTCAGCCTATAGCAACATTAAGCAGTCTTGAGGCAAAATCCCTGGGGCTCTGCCTAAACCAGGGGCACACCCATTCGTCAGCCACGCATGGCAGAAAAGAGTGGGCTGCCTCCAGGAAGCTCGCTCCCTTGCTTGCTTCTGCAAATCCAGCATGAGATTGGCCCAGGAGGACAGGGCATGAAAGATGGAAGAAGGAAGAAGAGGAGGAGGCAGTGGCATGAACCCCCAGAGCTAACGCTGGCCGGCCTGGAACCACAGAGCTAACGCTGGCCGGCCTGGAACCACAGAGCTAACGCTGGCCGGCCTGGAACCACAGAGCTAACGCTGGCCGGCCTGGAACCACAGAGCTAACGCTGGCCGGCCTGGAACCACAGAGCTAACGCTGGCCGGCCTGGAACCACAGAGCTAACGCTGGCATTAGAACATGCAAACCTATCCCTCCACTCAGTAGCAGTGTGTGCTTAGACAATGTCTATTTAATCCTCTGCCCCAAATGACAATGCTTGTCTGGCAAGTGTCGTGACAATTAAATGAAGTGAGGATGTCAGAGTCAGGATGGGTCTGCTTTATTTACAGGTACATCCTCAGAAACCCAGCTTGGGGGCTTGGTAGCAGGTGGGTTTCAGGAAATATTTGTTCAGGAGAGTGAATGATGCGTTTGCTGACAGTAAGGCATGTTTCAAATGCTCTTTCTGAATATCTATTCCCATTCCTCTTACTTACTCTCCCTCTTCCAAGTTGAGTGGTGAGATGGTTATCCATTCCTAAACATGGAGCACCATACAATTTTTTGTCCTCCTTTATTATAAAAAAAAGTACACATTTTTTCTTACCACCTTTTGCACCTTTGTAGTGGTACCACGTTGCCTTGAGTATCCCCCTCCCTTAACACTTTGTATAACTCTTCTACTTGACACCAGGCTCCCGAGTTAGAGAAATCCTCCAAACCTGGGTCTTTCTTCAGATGGAAAGGCAGTGCTGGAAATGACTGCAGCTGGTCCTGGCCTGATGAAAGCCGGCTGCCGCAGCTCAGTCGCTCCTCATGGTTAAGTCCTTTTGATCTCAGCAAGCTTTGGGTTTATTTAGCAAATGATTTCACCTCTCTTCTCAGATGCAATAAACAGCATTTCGAATCTGTGTAAATCATGTAAAAACATTTGAATAGATACTTCCTAGTTTATTTGTTTGTTTTTATTTTTTGAGAAAGGGTTTCCCTGAGTAGCCTTGGCTGTTCTGGACTCGCTTTGTAAACCAGGCTGGCTTTGAACTCCCAGAGATCTGCCTGCCTCTGCCTCCTGAGTGCTGGGATCTCAGGAGTGCGCCACCCCGGCTGGCTCACATCCTATTTTATATTGGGGGTAAAGCTAGATTTCTTACCTATTAGGTCCAGTTTACTTAAGTAAGACATGCAAGATAAGGAAGAAATTACTAAGAATGAACCCAAATCATGTTGCATGAGATACCAAGAGTGTTTTTCTGCCAAAGAAAACAAGATACAGCATTTAGGAGGCAGAGGCAAGAAGATTGCTTTAAGTTAGAGGCAGCTGGCCTGGGCTATGACAGAGTGAGGCTCTGTATCAAAACAAACAACTGGCCCAGTGGGTGAAGATACTGGCCACCAAGCAGGAGCCTGACACATAGTGGAAGGAGAGAACCTTCCTGTTCCTGCAAGGTGGCCTCAGAGCTCCACACTTGTGAACACTATATAAATAAACAAATGTGAAAAAAGGAAGGAAGAGACAGAGACAGTGGTAAGAAAAAGAAAAATGGAGTAGGTATAAGTACCTACCCTACTTCACAAGGTTACTGTGAAAAATAAATGAGTTGCAATATACGAAGCACTTAGGAAATGCCAGGGAAATTATAACCTTTATATTAGTTCTATATTATTGCTTAACAATGACCATAAAACTAGTGGGTAGGGATAAGGCTTGTACCTGTACTCCTGGTTTCTCTGGGTTGGAAGCCTGGGCCTGACTTAGCAGAATAGTGTGCTGAAGGGGCTAGACTCAGCCAGGTAAGGAGTTCCTTCTGCTCCTTCACCTTTGCATTGGCAGAACTCATGGTGATCTGTTTATAAAAGCCAGTGGTTAGGCAGGTGTGCTGGTCCACACCTGTAATCTCAGCATCCAGAGGGTAAGGCAGAAGAATCTAGAGCTCTGGGTAAGCCTGAGTTACACAGAGAGAGCCTATCTCAAAACAATAACAGCAACCCCCAAAACAAACAAACAAATGTTGAAAAACCAAGCAACAAACACCACAAAAATAGCCCCAGGATAGAGATGACTTCTCTGTTCTTGTCTTTGGCCTCAAAAAAGTTTACTCTGTTGATATATAACAAAATGCACTGTTCTCTCTCTCTCTCTCTCTCTCTCTCTCTCTCTCTCTCTCTCTCTCTCTCTCTCTCTCTCTCTCTTTGTGTGTGTGTATGGTGTGTGTGTGCAGGAGGATGTATGTGCATGTGCAGGTTAGAAGACAAACCTTGCTGTCATTCTTCATTGCTGTCTACCTGGTTTGAGACAGGGTCTCTGATTGGCCTCACCAAGCAGGCTAAGCTGTCTGGCATGATGACCAATTTATCTCTATTTCCTCCACAGCACTGGGATTATAAACTCAGGCCAACATGTCTGCCTTTAAAATAACAACTCAGGTCCTTTAGCTTGCAATACAAACATTTTACTGAATCAGCCCTGAAATTCTTTTTTTTTCTTTTTCTTTTTCTTTTTTTTTTTTTAAATTCTTTACAAGATGTATAACTCAGTGAGTTTTAGTGTGTTGTGCAATTAATTATACTATTGCCAGTAATTCCAGAATATTTATTTATTTATTTATTTATTTATTTCCCAAGACAGAGTTTCTCTTGTAGTCCTGGCTGTCCTGGATTCACTTTGTAGGCCAGGCTATCCTCAAACTCACCTCTGCCTCCGCCTTGGGTGCTGGGATTAAAGGTGTGCACCACCACACCTGGCTTCCAGAATATTTTTATCACCAAAACCAAACCTTGTATTTAGTAGCACCCTTCTCCCTCTTCCAAACCCTTGCAAACCACCAACCTTCCTCTGCTGTGGGCTTCCTTTTTCTGTTTTGGTTTTGTCGAGGTAGGGTTACTCTGTGAGTCCTGGTTGTCCTGGAACTCACTCTGCAGACCAGGCTGGCCTCGAACTCAGCGATCCACCTTCCTGAGTGCTGGGAGTAAAGGCAGGTGCCACCACATTGGATTTTCTGGCCTTTCATATGAAGATCATACAACATATGGCAATTCTGTCTGGCTTTCTAAATTTAACATAATATCGTACTGTTTTATCCATGTTGTAACATATGTTAGTATTCTATTTTTATGCCCAAAGATTCCATTGTATGGCTAGATAGTGTTAGTAGGTATTTAGGCTGCTTCCAATTCTTTGCTATCACAAGTATCACCTATAATGGATATTCTTAAACATTTATAACACAAATGAGTAGATTTTTAGCTTAGATTTATAGAAGTAAAAACTGTTGGGTTCATACATCTGTAACATAACCCTGTTACTGCTCAGTTATTATCACTGATAGTTGTTGTTGTTGTTGGTGGTGGTGTGTGCGTGTGCGTGTGCGTGTGTGTGTGTGTGTTACAGGGGAAAAAACCCAAGGGGGAAAATCTAAAAGCTACCAGCCTTTCTCCCCTTGTTAGGCTGTAAATTATGTGGAAGAATCCCAAATACTGGGCGTTTGCTTATGTTGTGCTTGGGGCTGGAGGAAGCCTGGGAAGGAAGCAGGTCTGGAGGGAATAGGACGCTGCATTAGGCTGATCACTGGAGGCCATTTTCTTTTCTTTCTTTCTTGTTTTGTTTGTTTTTCGAGACATGGTTTTTCTGTTTAGCCTTGGCTGACCTGGCCTCTCTTCGTAGACCAGATTGCTCTCGGACTGTGAAAGATCCACCTGCCTCTGCCTCCTTGAGTGCTGGGATTACAGGCCTGAGGCATCGCATGGAGGCCATTTTATTATTTATTCAGAAGCTTTAGGAGTAAAGGTGTTTTCTCCATAGCATGTCAGAGCACCACAGGTATGCCTGGTGCCCCCAGAGACCAACTGACTCAGAGCTGGTTCAGTCGCCATGTGGATGCTGGGAATGGAACCCTGGTTCTTTGGAAGAGCAGCTCAGAGCCGAGTACGTCACAAAATCTGCACCAGCCGGTTTGGGCTCACAGAACTCAGGAGGCGAGAAGACGCTAGCCTCAAAACGGGACACCTAGAGTCCGGAAGACCCCACTGGGCTTGCCTCCGTCAATCTCAGAGCGGAAGGGGCAGGGCCCAGGAATTCGCGGAGCAAAGCGGGTCCTAGGCCCTCAGCCTGAGGCTACGGCTTCGACGCTCTCGCAGGGCGTGACTGTCGCCCCTTTTGGCGGGCTCGGCCTTGCAAGGCTCCACCCCCGCACGGTCTATCTGCATTCTCGGAGGCGGGCACTGCATTTCTATTGGCTGAGCCGGCCCGCTGGGGTCCCGCCCCCTCCCGGGCCCGACGCGAGCACGTTGGGTCGCCGGAGCCGGTGGAGAAGCCGCCCGAGTCGGGAGCGGCTCTCGGTGGGGAGAGGAACTCTCGGTCCTGCGCGGAAGTCTGAGCGGCGTCCCTGAGGCTGGAGAGCGGCTCCCGGGGCGGAAGAAGGGCTGCGTGGGTTGAGAAGAACTCGGACGCGGGCCAGCCCGCCGTCCTTTCCCCCCCCCCCCCACGCCCGTCGCCCTTGTGGGCGGAAGCTTCCCGGAGCTCCTCAACGCCCGCGCGATGGCGACTGCCGCGGAGACCGAGGCCTCTTCGACGGACGCGAGCTGGGAAAGCCGTGGCGGCGGCGGCGGCGGAGACGACGGGATGAAGCCAGCGTTTCCGGAGCTTGAGTCCTCCCCACAAAATGGCGGCGGCGGCGACGGCGGCGGCTTCTCCACCACCGCGGAGCTCGGCGGCGGCGCGGGGCCTGAGGAGACCGCGGCAGCCGAAGCCGCCCGGAGCCACAGCCACGAGCTACCTCAGCACACCTCCGAGGTGGCCGCTCTGCCCAAAGACGCCGAAGAGCCCGAAAGGCCTGTTAGGCGGAGTTTTCAGATCCCCAGGAAGAGCAGAGAAAAGAAAGGTGGTGCCTCCCCTCCTTCCCAATCTCTCTCTCTCTCTCCTCTCTCCCCCTCCATCTTTTCATTAGGACCTCTCTGTCTTCTCTTCCCACACCCATCCGAGACACGTAAACACGCACGCGAGTGCCAGCCGCCTCCTTCCCTCACTGCCACGGCCGCCCAGCTGCGTTTGGTGCGAGAGGACAGGGTGGAACCACGCTCCGCCGCTCCCCCTCTCCCCGTGGAAGTTGGAATTAGCTCAGGTTTGAAGCGTATCCGTAAGGCTGCGGCGCCCAGAGGAAAGATGGTACTTGGTGCCCCTCCTTCCCAACCCCTGAAGGCAGAGAAGCTGATGTGGCCTCCTCCTAAAGATGCTTCTGAGAAGTCTCCTTGTGGAAATAGCCGGTGGCCATGGATTCTGAGGCTTTCTCCAAGGCCGTTGCGTTCTGAGGACAAGTTTCTTACTATGGAAATCTTCAGCTATGAGTGTTCTTGAAATGTGCTCGATGTCAGCGTCTTCTCTTATTTAGGAAACTCCATTAGTATATGCGCTCCATGCACAGTTTTCCATCACACCTCATTTCCATATAGTTTCTTTCTTTCTTTCTTTTTTTAAGCATTAGATTAAATAGGTTTCTTCTGTCCTGACTCCAAACTTAGTATGGCTTTTGTATTTTAAAAGGATGGGAAGGTAGGTTCTTGGTGCGTTAATTTGCCCATGAGAAAAAGAAGTTCGATTATGACCAAGAATCTCCAACTTGAACTACAGATTAGTTTCTTAAATCGATAAAGGAACAGTTGTGCTAGTCGCTTACAGTTTGAAATCGTAGTACCATATTGTGAACCGCACAACACTGTTTTCCTTAGTGTAGGTTTTGGCCACTAATTTGGAATTTTCTGGATTTTATTTAAATCTTTCCTTCTTTCTTTACTGCGAGCTTTAGTATTTTAATGGTTTATTTCCCAAAGCTTTTTTTTTTTTTTTTTTTTTGGTCATTTGACTCTGACTAGAGTCTTGATTCAAACAATGTGCATCTGGGTAGCATCTGAAATTCTGGACATACAAAGAAAGTTTCTATTTGGATGACAAAGCCAAGGAAATATAATGAGAAGCCATGCAGAAAAGGATGAAGTTGACCTTTGCCCACGGATTTGCCCTTGAATTTTTCTAGAAATACTCCTTAAATGAGTTAATGTACTTTATAGAGTGTAGGGCAAGATAGTGAATTATTTTTGATGTAGTTAAGGCGTGTATGGCAGTGTTGATTTAAGGAAAGTTAAGATACTCTTCCCCAGTGGCCAGTTGGTAGAATAGGTTGGAAGTACTGTGAAAAAGGATCTGATTATGAGAATAGGGGGCTTAATGTTGCAACCTGTATCAAGCATTTCCTGTTTTTTTAGAGACAGGGTCTCTGTACAGCCTTGGCTGTCCTGAAATTTCATCTGTAGACCAGGCTGGCCTCGAACTCACAGAGATCCCCCTGCTTCTGCCTCCCAAGTGCTAGGATTAAAGGCTTTGTATTACCGACAAGTTTCTCAAGCTGTTTAAACATCTATTTTAGATTTTAAATGACTAAGGCTGTGAACAAAACCACCGTTAAAACACCTTTTTTTCAAGGACCAGAACACTGGCTTAGAATCCTTTAGGATTTGATTTTATTTGAAATATGGTAAAATGTCATGTGCTTCTTAAATTTCATAAGTTAAATCTCGAAGTTGCTCTAAAATGACTACCCTTGAATATACTAAAAGTAGCACGGGGAATTAGGGACTATAAACCTCAGTTGCAGTCTCTGTGGAGTCTGACATATTCCTTGCAGGAAGTGCTTACATTTTCCATTTTGCCTAGGGATACAATTTTTACTCTTATCTGTAAGGGAAGTTGTGGAGGGAGCACTGTAGATTTTCTTTAATGTTTACTAAAAATAATTATTAACATCTATACCAGGCATCAGTTGTTCAAATAGTATATAGTATGGCTATATCAAAACGTTTTTGGTGTTTTCAAGACAAGGTTTCTCTGTGTAGCCATGGTTGTCCTGGACTCTCTTTATAGACCAGGCTGGCCTCCAACTCACAGACATCCACCTGCCTCTGCCTCCCAGAGTGCTGGGATTAAAGGTGCACACCACCTCAACCTGGCCTATATCTTTAAAAAAGAAAACAAAAGCTGGGTGCAGTGGTGCACTCCTGTAGTCCCCAGCACTCTGGGAGGCAGAGGCAGGGGTATGTCTGAGTTTGAGGCCAGCCTGGTCTACAAAGTGAGTCCAGAACAGCTAAGGCTACACAGAGAAACCTGTATGGGAAAACAAGAACAAAGCCCAAAAAAACCAAACAAATAATAGAGATAGGATCTCCCTAAGTTGCTCTGGTCTTGACTTTGAAATGCTCCTGCCTCAGCTTCTCTAGTAGCTGGAAGAATTACAGGTGATATCTTGGTCTAGCTTGTTGAAGCACCTATTTTGCCAACTCAGATTTTATCCTAAATTGGGAGTTTGTCTTTGAATATTAACTTTGTATGTTTTTGTTTTTTGAGACAGGGTTTCTCTGTGTAACAGCTCTGGGTGTCCTGGAACTCACTCTATAGACCAGGCTGGCCTCAAACTCATAGAGATCTGCCTGCCTCTGCCTCCCAAGAACTTTTTACTATAAAAGCATACTTTATCACTTTATTTTCTTTGCTATATTTTTGAGACAGGGTCTTTTATGTAGTCTTGGCTGTCCTGGAACTCAGAGATCCACCTACCCTGCCTTCCGAGTGCTGGGATTAAAATTTAGCACCATCACACTGAAGCCTGTTTTTCATTTTTCTTAACATCACATTATTATCTTAGGCTAAGCAATAGAGAACAAGTGACTGGAAGGAAAATGAAACAAAATGAACAACAACAACAAAAACCAAAACAGTACAGGTACTGTTAGTTTCCAACCAATGTCATTGATTGGAATGTTTGTAAAGTATGTTTAGGATTTGGCTTGGTACTAACGGTCATCTGATTTACTATAATACGACATTTTACAATATTTAGGTCTTGAATTTTTCAGTGTCAAAAGTTTTTCTTTGTTCATATTCTATTCTAGTAGATTTGACTGCTTTCTGGTGAAATTTAAAGTTGAGATGTTAATTTAAAAAAAATTATTAAATACCAATCAGTTTGACTTTCAAAGTTATATTTGAGACAGGTATTACTACATAGCCCATACTGGCATCAAACATGCAGCAACCCCTCTTGCCTCTAGTCTCCTAAGTGCTGTAGTTTCACTGTAGCAGTTTGTCTAGCTCTTGAAAGTTTACTTGTGATGATAATAGCATAACATCTAAATACTCCATTTTGGTGGCACAATAATACTGGCAAGCAGTATTGTACTTGATAGGTGGTAGACATTTCTCTAAACTTTGTATATAATTTCAAGAATCCTTTGTGGTAGGAATTATGTCCATTTTACAGGAAAACAACTACTGAGAAGTAACTTGTCCCTTAACTAGTAAATAGTGCAGGTGGAATTTGAACATATGTATAGATTTGGAACTACTCAGCTGTAGCAAGTTTATTCTTTTTTTTTTTTTTTTTTGGTTTTTTGAGACAGAGTCTCTCTGTGTAGCCTTGACTGTCCTGGACTCGCTTTGTAGACTAGGCTGGCCTCGAACTCACAGCGATCCGCCTGCCTCTGCCTCCCGAGTGCTGGGATTAAAGGCGGGCACCACTAAATTTTATTTTTACTTATTTAGGGGAGGTGGGGCTTATTTTGGCTCACAGTTTCAGAGTATAGTCCGTCATGGGGAGAAATCAGAACAGCAGAAGGCTGGCAGTTAAGCACATGACCTACATCTGCAGCCAGGAAGCAGAGAAAGATGAATCCCCACCCTGGGATAGGATCCTCCCTATGTATTCTAGGCTGGCCTCAAACTTAAAACTTGGATACTACTACCTTAGCCTCTTTAGTGTTGGGCTTATGGGCTAACACCACCATCTTCCATGGCTTTATAATCTAGAATTTAAGTTAGCTTTTGATTTGACCAGTTGTGTAATTGCAATAGTTTAGCATATATTCAACCTTGGGGAGAATTTTGAGATGGAAAGATAATGTTCACTGTAAATACTGGGAGACTCTCTATGCTCCAAAAGGTTTTGTATTTTAATGTCCCCTGCCCCCCAGAGCAAGTACAGATTTATTAAGAAATTGTGAGAACTCCGAGGAGTGGAAGGGAGTCCAAGGGATGAATGACCGTATTTAACTGTTTTTGATGTGTCTTGTAGTATTTATTGGTTGGACTATCTTCTATAGTTCAGAGAGCCACAGAAATTGCATTGGCCTATAGTTGGATTGCTATGTTTTATTCTACATCTAGTATGTTATGAAAAATAAAATTAATAATTGAATTCTAAAGTATTTCTCTCCCACAGTTCTTGGAATAGACTAGTGATACAGTTTTTAAAAGATATTCATCTTTTCTAGGAATTTACAGTTGTCTTCATCTTCTCTTTTTCTAAAGACCAGGTCTTAATATAACCCAGGATAGATTTACTTCCTGTCTCCAACTCACCAGTTTCTGGGATCAGAACTAGCTCTGCAGTTGTCATTTTGAGCCACAGTGTTTTAGTAGTTGGATATGGGTGTCTGGGTTTTGAAAACAATGACTTTTTCTACATAGACATAAACCTGGGTCAGAAGATTTATATTTATTGGTTTACTTTGACTCATACCAGTGTATTATTTGTTACTAACAGAACTGTGTTCATTCAACGTTGATGTTGAGCTAAAGCACTTTCTTAAAGTATTGTCAGGTAGTACATTTTTAGATAGAAAAGCGATTTACAAATCAGTTGTAAACAAATGGAGTTATATTGGATGATGGTAATTAAGACCAGTAGATACCAGCCTTGGACTCAGAATCACAGAACAACTTTGGTCACTAGCTCTTTTGCTAATTATTTCCTTTTCTCCCTTGGAGTTCAGGCTGGTTTTGCACTTTTTTAAAAACTTAAATTTTTTACTAGCTTATATGCAATAGTGGGTTATGAGTTTCATTATGACATTTTCATATATGTATATGATGTCATATCATAACCCTATTACCCTCTTTTGTGCCCCATCCAAACACTTAAATTTTTGGCTGTGAGCCTAGCTGTTAACTGAGCCATCTCTCCAGCCCCTTTTTAATTTTTAAAAATTATATGTGTATAGGTTGTTTTGTTTGTTTGTTTGGTTTTGTTTTTTTTTTTGAGACAGGGTTTCTCTGGCTGTCCTCGACTCACTTTGTAGACCAGGTTGGCCTTGAACTTACAGTGATCTCCCTTCCTCTGTCTCCCAAGTGCTAGGATTAAAGGCATACACCACCTCACTCAGCAGTGTATAGATGCTGTCTGCTCTATAGGTGTTGTCTGCACTACAAGCCTGCCAATCAATCCCCTGGAACTGGAGTTAGACAGTTGTGGGCTGCCATGTGGGTGCTGTGGACTAAACTAAACTGATGTTTTCTGGAAGAGTGGCCAGTGCTCTTAATCATTTGAGCCATCTTTCCAGCCCTTCCACTTGCCAATCCCAGCTATGGCCCTTCCCAACTTTTTTCCCCTTGGAGTGGTTAGGGTTGGGCTTGTTTACAAAGCACAGGTACCCCAGTCTATACCACAAAAAGAGAACTTTCCCCCTGCATCAACTATTAATGGTAGAAATGTTCAGAGAGGGATGGAGATCTGTCATCCCTTCTTAATGTTGTCTAGATTGTACATAGGTAGTCACAACTGCTGAGTTAGTAGCCATGCCTTGTCTGGAAGTTAGCATTCCACTTAAACACTCTTACCAGCTTGTACAATCTAGATGTCCCTTCTTACCCAGTGTTGGTAGACCTTGGAGGGAGTGACATGTTCCATTTATGGTTAGCACTCAGCAGTGCTTTATCACAGCAACCCACTACAAAATGAAGGTTCTCTGACCAGAGCTGACAGCATCACTATTCTGTGGGCTTTCCTTGAATTCTTGATGTTCCTTTCTCAGCCCACTAAATGCCATAGATACATAGATGGATGTCACCACATTCAGTTGGCATTATCTTGTGGTTCTGGGACAGAACTTATGACTTGCTTGTCAGCCAAATGCTGTACTATTGAGAAACATCAAAGTTTCATCCATTGACTAACTTTAGTTATAATTACTTTTAAATCAGAACACTTACATTCTTGTTTATATGTTTTGATAGCCATACTCCAAGTTTTCTAAAGTTTTGCAGATAATGTATATACAACACAAGAAGGATGGCCGGGAGTGGTGGTGCACGCCTTTAATCGCAGCACTTGGGAGGCAGAGGCAGGCGGATTGGTGAGTTTGAGGCCAGCCTGGTCTACCAAGTGTCCAGGACAGCCAAGGCTACACAGAGAAACTGTCTCAAAAAAGATAAGTTTCTCTCTATTAGTGATTCTTGACATGACTGTATAAGACATTGTGGGGCTGGAGAGATGGCTTGGTGCTTAAGAGCACTAGCTGTTGTTCCAAAAGTCCTGAGTTCAATTCCCAGCAACCACATGCGGCTTACAGGCCTCTATAATGAGATTTAGGCCGAATACTGTATAAATAATAAGATTTTTCTCCCCGAGGCAGGATTTCTTTTTGTAGCCTCAGCTGTCCTGGATTCTCTTTGTAGACCAGGCTGGCCTTGAATTTATAGTGATCCACCTGCCTCTGCCTCCCAGAGTGCTAGGATTACAGACCTGTACCACTGAGCCTGCCTAAATAAGTAGATCTTAAAAAAAAAAAAAAAAAAAGTATGGGGAGATAGTTCAGTGTTAAGAGCACTATCTGTTCTTCCAGCGGTCCTGAGTTCAATTCCCAGCAACCACATGGTGGTTCATAACCATCTATAACAAGATCTGGTGCCCTCTTCTGGTGTACATGCAAGCAGAACATTGTATATATAATAAATAAGTAAATCTTTGGGGCAAAAAAAAGATACCAGAGATCTACATAGATGGAAAAAAACCTTTTTTTAAAAAAAGACATTGCTTTGGATTGAATTGGAAATAGTTTGTACTTTGCAAGGAGGTAGTTTGTGCAAATTTGTGTTTGACTCATTTGTGTGTATCTATTTGTGTAATTTATATTTATGTGTGTATGGAATAGTGTGGTGTGTGCATCAAATCCCCTGGAGCTGGAATTACAGACAGGCTTAGACTTGCCAATACGGGTACTGAGAATCACACTTTCTGTAACTTTTGAAAGCAAAACAAAAAAAACAAAACAAAAAATGTCTTTATATGAACTGTTCTTTTGTTGTTGTTTTGTTTGCTTTTAAGTAATGCCTATGTGTTTTTTAACAATTAGATTTACTTGAGACTAGTACTCATTTCTACCTACGGGAATATTAGAAAGATGAAATGAACAAGGCAGTTGTAATTTCTTGAGTGGACAATTTATTACTGGATACATATACAAATTTGATTACAAGATATTTTAGTGGTCTTTGTTTTCTTTCCTTAGTTCTCTTCTTGCTTCCATACTCAAGAGTAGCTGGCCTGTGAGCTTCCTGGGAACAGTTCTGTCTTTGCCTCTTATTTCATTACATTATCAGCAACTATCTGGCTTTTTATGTGGCTTCTGAGGATCCAAACTCAGATTATCATGCTTGCATAGCCAGCTGATCCATCTCATCAGCCATTTTTTTTTTCTCCAGTTGCATTATTGTACTGTGTCGACTTCCTTCCCCAGGATCCTTGCATATGTCCAGTTTAAACTAGGTACACATTGGCTTTTCCCTAGCACACTTTGTTATGACAGTCTGTAACCAAAACAACTATTTTTAGAGCTACTATTGTGATATATGCCTAGTTGGTTAAAGAATGGATATGTCACCAGGTGGCAGTATGCACACCTTTTTTAAAAAAATATTTATTTATTTATCTATTTATTACATATACAATGTTCTGCCTCCACATACACCTGCACGCCAGAAGAGGGCACCAGATCTCATTATAGATGATCGTGTGCCACCATGTGGTTGCTGGGAATTGAACTCAGGACCCCTGGAAGAACAGTCAGTGCTCTTAACCTCTGAGCCATCTCTCCAGCCCCAGTATTGCACACCTTTAATCTGAGCACTCAGGAGGCAGAGCAAGACCAATCTGGTTTAGAGTTTGAGGACAGCCAGGGCTACACAGAGATACCCCATCTTGGACCTCCCTCCCTCCCCATTAAAAAAATGTATGCCATTTGACATTGTATCCTAATAAAAATGAATTGAAACTGTAGTAAAACAGCTTATTTATAGTTAGCTTTTAAGTGGCATACTTTTTTTTTTAAGTGGTATACTTCTAAGAGTATGTATAAAGCTGAGCGTGATTGCACATGTTTGTAATCCCAGTACTTGGGAAGCTGAAGCTGGAAGATGACATGTTTAAGGTCAACCCAGGCTACAAAGTGAATGTCAGACTATTAAGGACTTTTTGTTGAGACCTTGCATCAAAATAAATAAATATACACACAGTATTTTCGGTAGAACCCAAGAGTTACTTTTAATACCTGTTGACCTTGAAATTGTGTCTTGAAAAAATATAGACAATGACTATAACTGTTTCTGCAAATAACTCTACAGTGAAAAATATACTTTTTTTTAATTTGGGGAAGATTTATATATAGATTTGGTATTTGAAATTTATCAAATGAAAAATTTCATGTATACATTAGAAATGTAAGATTATTGGGCCAAATTGTTTCTTGGCTTTTTTTGTTTTATGTAGCCCTGGCTGGCCTGGAATTCAATTTGTAGACCAAACTTGCTTCAAACTCACAGAGATCTGCATACCTCTGCGTCCTGAATGCTGTGATTAAAGGCATGCTCCACCATGATTGGTTATTAAACCAACTAGTTTAAATGATTTAGTTTTATAAAAATTCCAGTGCCAGAGAGCTTGAGTTTGATTCCTGGAACCACACTAGGAGGAGAGAACCAGTCTGGAAAGATGTTTTCTGACCTCTACATCTTGGCATGAGTATACCCATGTTCATGTATGCACACACAAATTTGAGCCAGATGCAATGGTATAGCCTTGTATTTCTAGTACTTGAGAGGCTAAAGAAGGATTTGAGGTTAGCCTGTCCATTGAGAACTTGTGTTAAAAATTAAAAAAAAAAAAATGCAATGTAGAATGGTGAAAACCCCAGGGACACAAACTTAGTTTTGTTAACTTTGCACAGCTGCTCTATTTTGCTTAGTACTTTGTGTACTGCCTTATATAATGTATTTGGCATGTAATGGTTATTAGGAGACCTGGAGTTTTCCATTTTACAGTGAGAGAATTGGGCTATTTATATATCATCTGCTACAAAGTAAGTGACAAATCTGATGTTTCAATTTTTACTCTAAAACTCTACCTCTTGCTGTTTTCTGGTATTATGCATTGCATCTAGAAAAATGTTCTAGTATTTTTACTTTTTGTTTGAGTATTTTTACGTTTTGTTTGGAAGTCTCACTAAGTTTTTAGGCCATCCTTTAACTCGATCTGTACTTAGCCACCAAGTAGGTAGGATAAGGACTGCCCACCTTTAATCCTAGCACTTAGAAACCAGAAGCAGGTGGATCTCTTTGAGTTCAAGGCCAACTTGGTCTACAGAGAGTTCCAGGACTACACAAAAAAACCGTGTCTCAGGGTAGGGGGTAGGTGTGCACGAGCATGTGTATGTGTGTGTGTGTTATCGTTATCTGGCTTGGTTCAAAGCCTTGCATCTTTACAGTTGGTATTTAAATGTCCTATTTTAAATTGATTTAATGCTGTTTGAGTACTGCATATTACTAAAAGCAAACAAACATTTTATTTTATAGGTACATTGTCTAAAGTTGAAATTTTCTCTTTTTTGGGGGGGGGGGGGATAGGCTCTTGCCATAATGCCCTGGCTGGCCTGTACCTCATTCTCTAAACCAGGCTACCTCAAACTTGATTATCCTCTTATTTCTGCCTTTGAAGTGTAGTAATTACAAACACGAGCCATTATGTTGGGTTTGCGCTTTCATTTACAATAATAGTTTCTAGACTAACATAGTCACAGACATACTTTCTTAATGCAATGTAAATAGGAACTGAGACAAGTTGAGCACATGCATGAGTTCTTCTGAGGCTTGAAGCAATTTAGATTGCCTTAATGTACCATCCTGGAGGTTTATAAAATTGCAGCCGTTTTTTGTATGTGAGGTTAGATCCTCATTTCTGAAGGAACTAATTAGTCTAGGTTAAGTCCTAATTCTTCAATGAGTTAAAAAAATTATTTGTACATGCACATCTTTACATGAATATGCAAATGGAGGCAGAGAACAACTTTTTTACGAGATTTTAGAAATCTAACTCAGTTGTCAGGTCTGTGCAGCAAGCACCTTTACCTGTTGTGCCATCTAGTTGGTTGTCTTCATTGAGTTCTCATAATTCTCATGTCATAAAATAAAGTAACTTTTGGTGCCTTTTGTTGATTTGAAGTTATATTTAAAAACCTGAAAAACCTGCATTTATGATAAAAAAAATTTTTTTTTTGAGGCAGGGTTTCTCTGTGTAGCCTTGGCTGTCCTGGACTGGCTTTGTAGACCAGGCTGACCTCAAACTCACAGAGATCAGCTGCCTCTGCCTCCCTGAGTGCTGGAATTAAAGGTGTGGGCCACCATGCCTAGCCCAATAAAATAATCTTAAAATATGCTTTTTTTCCCCCAGCACTTTTCCAGCCATTAACTCCAGGGTCTCGAGAATTTGAAGATGTTTTAAATATTCTCCATTCATCTTATCTTGAGCCATCCTCAGTAACAAATTTTAACTATAGAAGAGCTTGCTTGATACATAATGAAGTTTTGGAAAAAGAGGTATGTAATTAGCCTGGGAAAGAATTTGTTTTTATTTTTAAAAATAAGCTAATTATTTTTCAGGAAGGCAACTTAAAGAACAGTGAAAATATTTTAAACAATTTCTTTGTAGTGCTGGAAATTACACTCAAGATTCTGACTCAAGCTAAGCAAGTGCTCTACCCCTGAAATACATCCCCACACCTATGTATATCTTTTATTGCTGTACTGTGTTTATCTGCTGTGATAATTGTTACTAATGTGTAGTTATACAGAATTCTGAAATTATATCATCCACATAGAAATAGCTTACTAAAGAGTACTTAATTGTAAATTCACAATGAAGTTTTTCCTTTTTTGTTTTTTAAAGATTTGTTTATTTATTTATTATACAGTATTATGCCTGAATGTGTGCCTGCACACCAGAAGAGGGCACCAAATCTCATTGTAGATGGTTGTGAGCCACCATGTGGGAACTCGGGACATTTGGAAGAACACCTTTTGTTTTCGTTTGTTTGTTGTCACTTTGTAGACCAGGCTGGCCTCGAATTCAGTGATGTGCCTGCCGCCTCTGCCTCCCAAATGCTGAGATTAAAGGTGTGTGTCACTGCACCTGGCTTTTTTTCTTTTTCTTTTTTTTTTTTAAATTGCCCCCTCATAAAAATTCTACTGGAAAAGTATGTACAAAAGGTAAAAGTTGACAGTGAATCCTAATTTCATATGCAAATTCGGTGTTCTTTGAATTTAATATAGGAAAAGCCAGCATGTATGAGGTAACATACAAATGGAGTGGTTTTCTGTTTTGTTTTGTTTTTTAACGAGACAAGGTTCCTTGCATATCCTTGGCTGTCTTGGGTTTGCTCTGTAGACCAGGCTGGCCTTGAACACACATCAGTTTGCCTGTCTCTGCCTCTGAAGTGCTGAGATTAAAGGCGTGTGCCACCATGCCTGGCTTACAAATGGAGTTTTAGAATGTTAACTATTGTTTTCTAATCGATATGAAATATTACAAAGTTTAGTTTCATACCAATTGGTTAGTGATATATTACCAAAATTTAACTTTGAAAAATCTTTCTCAAGGGCACTGTTACTAGTTTTGTGTTGTTTTTCTTTTTCTTTTTTTGTTTTTTTTAGAGACAGTTTCCTCTGTGTAGCACTGGCTGTCCTGGACGCAGTTTGTATACCAGGCTGGCCTTGAGCTCACATTGATCTGTCTACCTCTACCTCTGGAGTGCTGTGATTAATGGCGTGCGCCACCACGCCCAGCTCTGTTACCAGTTTTTAGAGAAAATAAAATTTTGATAGTTTGATGTGGTTTCATGCTATAGTAGGGATTATTTGTTAATTGTGAATAAGAATTTTATCTGAAGTTATATTACATGCTTGAGGTAGTCTGAATACAAATAAAAAATGTTAGCTATTCTATAGTTTAAATAGATGCATATTGTTAGGCAGCATTCTTTTCTGTAACAGTCTGGCCTTGAACTCAAAGGGATCTTCCTGCTTCAGCCTCCATGCCGGTGCCTTTAAGTGCCATTGTATCTGGCTTAAATACATTAAACCACCTATTATATTCAGTGTACTGTAATAAGTGGAAGATAAAAATGAAAAAAAATCAATTTATAATCTTTGAGGAGATTGAGGATACAGTAAATTTTTAATAGAAAATTGGTAAGTACTAGAAACTTTTTTCTTTTCTTTCTTTTTTTTTTTGAGACAGGGCTTCTCTGTGTAGCCCCGGCTGACTTTTTCCTTTTTGAGTCAGTTTCTCTGTGTAGCCCTGACTGGCTGGGATTCTTCGTTTTGCATCAAGCTGGCTTTAGAGATCTGCTTGCTGCTGCCTCTGAAGCGCTGAGGTTAGAGGCCCATGCCACCATGTGGGGGCTTAAGAACTAAATACTTTTGACTAATATGGGGAGTTAAAATGAGAAGAAATAAAATTGAAGATTTGAATAGCAGAAAGCATAGAAAGATTTTTGATAGTTTTGTGATTTCTTAGAAAATTTTAACTCTAAGCTTAATCGATGAAACATTCATGCTAAGTAGTTACAGATTTAATTTCTTTTAGTTTACAGAAAAGAGAAGAGAACTGAAGTTTGATGGTCGTTTGGATAAGGAACTTTCAGAATCTTACGCATTTCTCATGGTTGATCGATACCAGGTGGGATAATTTGTTTCTATTGTAAGTCTATTGTAGGTTAACAATTAATTATTCAACAACACATTGGAAAGTATAAGGTAACTTTTTTCCTGTTTTTTTTCATGGGGGTGTGGAGAGTGAGAATGTTGAGTTGAAGTTGCAAGTCTTGATGGTAGGATCTTTACCTAATAAACTTCTTAGGAGTCCTTGTTTATTTTTTAAGAATTATCTTTATTTTTAATAAAGTGTGTGGTGTGAGCACATCAGTTTGGGTATGTATTTGATCTCCTGGAGCTAGAGTTAACAAGCAGTAATTGCATGACATGAATGCTGGGAATTCAATATGCGTTTTCTAGAAGAGCAGTGTGAGCTGTTAACCACTCTTCACCCTTTGTCTGTTTTTTTGAGGCAAAGTCTTGCTCTGTGTGTCAGGTTGTCCTACCTTGAGCTGAGAGGCATCTTGCTGCCAGTCATCTAGAGCTAAAGGCACTCACTGTAACCTAACATTTTTACTGACATATAAGTAGAAATAATTCAGAGAGGCAAAGTATATGTTTAGTAGTTTCTTTTTCAAATATAATCATTGCTTCTTTGATCAGGTCTGTTTTCTTCCCTTAGAACATGCTTGGTTAAACGTTTTCTTTTATAAAAACAAGATTATCTTAAATAATGCTGATTCTATGTTCTTATAGCCATTTTTTCCCCTTTAATTAAAAACATTGGTTAATTTTTTCTTTAAATATTTGGATTGGGGCTAGAGAGTTGGTTCCAAGGTTAAGAACAAATACTTGCTGCTCTTCAGGAGGACCTGTGTTGAGTTCCTAGCAGCCATATTGGTCTACTCACAAGTTCCTGTAACTCCAGCTCCAGAGAATCCACTGCCCTCTTCTGGTGTTTGTGGGCACTACCACACACAAGTACATATCACACATAAATAAAAACACTAAAAGTAAACCTTAAAAATATGTTATATGAGTCAGGCATGGTAGTGCATGCCTTTAATCCCCAGTACATGAGAATCAGAGAGTCAGGTGGATCTCTGTGAGTTCAAGGCCAGCCTGGTCTACAAAATGTGTCCAGGACAGCCAGGGCTATCACACAGAGAAACCCTGTCTCCCTTTAATCCTAGTACTTGGGAGGCAAAGGCAGGCAGATCAATCTGAATTTGAGGCCAGGCCAGTCTACAGAATGAGTCCACAACAGCCAAGGTTATACAGAGAAACTCTGTCTCAAAAAACCATAAATAATCTCCATTCTCTGTCATTTGCCATAAGCAGCATAAAAATGAATTTCTGATAGGACTGTCCTAGAAATTTAAGCCAATTTTACATAGCTGAATTTTATATGTGAAATTTTTGTAATGTATAGTTTAGAAGATTATATTTTGAAATCTTAAATTAATTTTTCTTGTTTTGTGATTTCAAACTGAAGTGTTTTGTTTACATAGGTTCAAAGCATATGTGAAAAAGGATTGCATGTGGGCCAATCCAAAATAACTATTCTTGGCAGTCCTTCCATGGGTAATGCTTTTTTATTTTTTATTTTTCATTTATACTTAACAATTACTAAGTTGCCATTTAAAATTCTTAATATAATCTGCCTGTAGTCACTAATTAAATGTTTTTTGTTTGTTTTTAAACAAAGAGACTAGTATTAAGTTCTGAAGTGTATCACTGGTTTTCTTTCTTTCTGATTTTGCATACTTGTAATTGATCAAATGTATATTTAAAATATTTTGTTCTGGTCAAAATGATTTTGAATAATATGATTAATTTTATGCTTTACTCTGGCTAAACATCAGCCATCTCCAGTTCACTGTGGTGGCGCCTGCCTTTAATTCCATATGCTCAGGGCCCAGAGGCAGGTGGGTTCCTCTGAGCTGGAGGCCAGCCTGGTCTGCAAAGCCAGTCCAGGACAGCCAAGGCTACACAAAAAAACCCTGTCTGGAAAAACAAAAACAAACAAAGAAAAATCAGCTTAATCAGTTTATATTTACTGTCTTTAGTATTGCTTTTAAAAAGTTGTCATGGGCTTAAGAGATGACTCAGAGATTAAGAGCACTGACGGCTCTTCCAGAGTTCTTGAGTTCAATTCCTGCCAATTACATGGTAGCTCACAACCATCTATACTGTGATTTGATGCCCTCTTCTGGCATGTGGGTGTACATGCAGGCAGAGCACTGTATACATAATTAATAAATATTTTTAAAAAGATATTCAAAAGTTGTCATATCTCCTATCACTTTTGTTATTGGTTAAATATTTTTATTTTTTTTAAAAATTTAAGCCTACTTTAAATTCAGATTATTTTTCTCTTTCTATTAGGTGTCTATCTTTGTAGGTATGCAGATCTCTTACAGGCTAATCCTTTGGAAGCTGGAGCAGTAGGCGATGTTGTTATTTTTAAAATAATGAAGGTAATTTTAACTTTTATTTGTACCTATCAAAGACATTTAACTTGAATTTTAATTTTAAGTGATTTCACACTTTCGGAGTTTTAATAAAAGTATATTTGATAGTATATGAAGATACTTTTGACTCTTTTAAGAGTTGCTATCTTAAAAGACTGTTAAATGAGTAGCAGTTGGTTTGCTATCTTTTTTAGATTATGTTCATTAATGAATTTAATATATATGTATATGGCACACATGTCATAAGATAAATGTGAAAACAAGAGGAAGACTTGAGGGACTTGGTTCTTCTTTCAACGTTGGGGATCTTGAGACTCAAACTCAGGTTAGCAGGCTTGGTGTTTTTACCTGCTGAACTAAATGCCCTCAATCTTCATCTATTTTCCAAAGAAAAGAATGAAAAAAAGGGAGGGGGGAGAGAGTGTGTGTCTAACATGTTGGTAATGTAAGTAGGTGAACAGTTTAATGGCACTTAGAGTTCTTCATTATAGTATATAGTAAAAATTAGGTTGAACAGACACTTAAAATGCTTTCTTTATTGTAGGGTAAAATAAAGAGTATTTATGATCCTCTGAGTGTAAAAAGCTTGGAACCTCTGATAAGTAAAAATGCTTTGGATCCTACACCAAAGCATGAATGTCACGTGTCTAAAAATGCCAGTAGAATTACATCCCTTTTGGCTTACAGAGCCTATGAGCTTACTCAGGTATGTACTTGGATCCATTTTAATGTGAAAGATGTATTTATGTGTGTCTGTCTGTTTTCCTGTGTGTGCATACAGATGCTTGCACTTGTAGTATTGCAGGCTGGAAGAAATGGGGATCAGATCAGAGCTGGAGTTAACAGAATATCCACCTGGTTTGCTAAGAGGGTACTGGGATCCAAACTCTGGTCCTCATAGGCAAGCAAGCAAGCATTTTTAACTATGAACTATCTCTCCACCATCTTCTTTTTACATCTTGAAATGACTGCCTTTCAGAGCTCTAGAAAAATCTTGTTGGTGAATAAAATACCACTTGTTTTTCAAAGTAAAGGTCAAGCCCCTTGACTATCTTAATTCATAGCGCTTTGTTCTATTGATTTATTAGAATACAGACTTAAGAGTATATTTTAAGCCTTACCAGATATATAGATAACTATACGTAATTCTCTTCCTTTTCTAGAAAAAAATATTTTTTTAAACAAATTTTTAAAGATTTTATTTATTTTAGGAGTGTGACTATTTTATTTGCATGTACACTTGCAGGTCAGAAGAGGGCATGAGATCTCATTATAGATGGTTGTGAGCCACCACATGGTTGCCAGGAATTGAACTCAGGACATCTGGAAGAGCAGTCAGTACTCATAACCACTGAGCCATCTCTCCAGCCATTTTGTATTTTTGAGATAGAGTTTCTCTGTGTAGTCTTGGCTCTCCTAAATTTGCTTTGTAGACCAGGCTGGCCTCCAACTCACAGTGATCCATCTACCTCTGCCTCCCTGAGTGTTGGGATTAAAGGTATGTGCCACCATGTCCAGCTCTAAAAATTTTTTTAAGACAAGGTCTTAGTATCTGTCTCAGAACTCTTTATGTAGATCAGGCTGACTTTGAACTCAAAAGCATCTGCCTGCCTCTGCCTATCTAGTGCTGGTATTAAAGGAGTGTACTGACATACTCAGCTTTTTGCTGATGTTTGTTTCTGGTTTGTTTATTTTTGCTTTGTTTTTGAGACAAGGTTTCAGTATGTAGTCTTGGCTGCCTTAAAGCTCACTGTGTAGACTGGGCTGGTCTATCCTGAGGGTTCCTCTTTTGCTTTGGCCTCCTAAGTGCTGAGATTAAAAGTGTGAGTTACCACACAAGGCTACTTTTTGATACAGGGTTTCAAGCTGGTCTCAAAATTGCTATGTGCTGGAGGCTGGCTTTATGCTACTTTGTGATATTCCTGTTTGGCTTTGTAGTTGTTAATACTGAGTCGTCTTACATAGCTTAAGCTGACCTCAAACTCATGATCTTTTTGTCTCAACCTTGTAAGTCCTGGGAAAATCATGAGTTCTAGGAAAGACTATTTTTCTTGCTTTCAACATTCCTTAGTTGCTTATAGTGTTATCTAGGGTTGAGGCTTTGTGAACTTCCCCCTTAACAAGCATATAAAAGATGTATAGTCCAGTGGATTGTATATGAAAAGTAGTGATTTAACCTACTTTAATATATGTTAAAATGTTATTTTAAAATTTTTTGTACAATATATTTCAATCATTCTTTCCTTTCCCCCAATTCCTCCTAGATCTTTCCTTCTCCCTAACCACCCAACTCCCATTTAAAAAAAAAAAAAACCCCTAAGTAAGAAAATACCAAGCCTGTACAAAAAGCATGGAGTCTGTCTTGTGTTGGACAGCTGTTCTTAGTCATGGGACTTGCCCTGAAGTGTGGTTGATATAACACACAGGGTGGCTCTGTTGGAGAAAGTAGGTCTCCCCTTTCCTAGCACGTATCATTTGTAAATAGTTTCTTAGCTAGTTGTGGTACTTTGTGTCTACTTCTCTTTCTTCATGTTGGGATTTTGTCTGGGTTGACCTTGTGTAGGTCTTAGGCATGCTGTCACAGTCTCTGTGAGTTCATATGTTTATCAGTCCTGCGATGACTAGCTAATACTGTTTGAAAGATCTACCATCTCTGTCTCTTAGAATCTTTCCTCCTTCTCTTCTCATAGATTCCTGAGCCGTGAGGTGGGAGAGCTTTGATAAAGACATCTCATTTAGGACTGAGTGCCACAGAGTCACTCACATTGTCCAGTTGTGGGTCTATGTTAATTAAGCTGTTGCCTACTGCAAGAAGCTTCTCTTGTGAGGATTAACTGATGCGTTGATCTTTGGGTATAGCAGTATGTGAAGTCATTAATGTGTTTATTTAGCAGACTAATAGTAGTAGGTTTTCCACCTGGGCCCATTATGTAGTCCCAGATTCTTGGCCACTTTAGCAGTGACAGGCTCCATTTCATAGAGTGTACCTTAAAGCCAATCGAAAGATGTTTGTTTACACCCATAACATTTGTATTACTGTTACACTATTATATCTTGTAGGCAGGTTGCTGTTGTAGGTCAAAGAGTTTATAGCTGGGCAAAACTAATGATTATTTCTCTTTCTGTTAGTGTGCATAGTACCTTCCAGCACCATGAATGTTAGCAGGGGTGAAGCTCTTAGTTGGGCACTACCTCAGTTTCTCCAGTTTTGATGACATTATATAGTGAACCTAGAAATAAATACTCTTTAAAAATTTGGGGGCGGGGGGGAGGCTGGACAATAGCAAATCAGTTAAAAGCACTGGCTGTTCTTCCAGAGGGCCTGACTTTGTCAGCACTACATGGCAGTACACAGATGTCTAATTCTAGTTCCAAGGAATCAGATACCCTCTTCTGGCCTCCCCAGGCACCAGGCAGGCAAGTGGTGTGCAGACAGACATATGTAGGTAAATGCTCTAAACAGTAACACTTTTTGCCAGACGTGGTGGTGCACACCTTTAATCCCAGCATTTGGGAGGCAGAGGCAGATGGATCGCTGTGAGTTTGAGGCCAGCCTGGTCAACAACATGAGTCCAGGACAGACAAGGCTACACAGAGAAACCCTATCTCAAAAAACCAAAACACACAAAACAACAAGAAAAACTAGTTTGAAGGCTCCTGTTGAAGTGTCTCAGTAGAGAAGACTATGCCTGGAGATTTTAACAAAAATTGTATTCTTACAAGACATCAGGAGCTTACTCAATTAACTACTTTTATTTTTTATTTTTAAAATTTATGTGCACTGGTGTTTATCTCCATATGTGTTTGTGAGAATGTTGGTTCTCCTGAAACTGGAGTTACAGACAATTGTGAGCTGCCATGTGGGTGCTGGCAATTAATCCAGGCTCTCTGGAAGATCATCCAGTGCTCTTACCTACTGAGCCATCTCTCCAGTCCCAGCTCACTACTTTTAGATAATAGTGTTGTTAGACTTGAAGTGTAGTTACTAGGTTCTCTAGAACTTGTAAGCCCGAGCTTTATATGTCTCAAATATTTTGGAAGAAGTTTGAGAGAAACAACATTGTTGAAATCAGTAATCTCCCAGGGAAACTTGATTATAGACTCAGACATTCCTTTACAATAAAACTCAGTTTTCTGTCAGTCAACCAAACTCCAGCATGACGGCTGTCATGAACAGGAGAAGAGAAGAGGCTTGTGAGTAATAAGATGCCCCTGGACATTTACCTTTGCAGTCTTATCTTGCACACCTCCTGTGCTTCATTCTTTGCAGTTGAGTTCCAGTTTTGTTTTCTTTTCACTAACACAGACAATGATACTGATTTTGGTTGAAGTTTTGTCCTTAATATTTTACTGTTTTATCAAGTTGGCTTTTGTGGGCTGACCTAGCTGAGGCTTCATTTTACAGTATTTTCATTAAGAAGTTAATTACACAAGTTAGTTGTCACTCTTCAGAAGTAAACTTCTGGGATACGTTGGTGTCTGGTACATAAAATGCACAGAAAGCATGTTTCATTTTGGCTAAGTGGACAATCTCAAGGAAAATTTCTTTTCTGCCAGAGCTGTTTAAATGGTGCTAGGTTATTTAAAAAAAAACATATCTTCTCTTTCCTTGCCTATTTATAATACTAATTTTGTGCTTTTTCTTATTTTTAGTATTATTTTTACGAGTATGGCTTTGATGAACTAAGACGAAGACCAAGACACGTTTGTCCATATGCAGTTGTGTCTTTTATTTACAAAGATGATATACAAACTCCAAAGTTTGTGTCTTCACTGAGGTAAGATAGTTTGACACAGAGAAATGGTTCAGAAGCTACCATTGCCCTCTTCAGCTTTTTTTTCTTTTTTTCTTTTTTTTTGGCATTAACTAGGTGTTTTCATAGTCATGATAAGTAGGATAGACCATTATGTGGATATAGGAACTGAAATTCATTTTGATTCACCTAGCTAAGTTGTGGGTCTTTTTTTCTTTTTAAGATTTATATGTACTTAATAAATAGCTGCTTATAAAAGTGTAATTTCAGCTGGTTGTCACATATGCCTGTACTCCCAGCACTTGGGACAGAGAGGCCAGCCTTGGCTACTCAGTCAGTTTGAAGCCATCTTCGCTACATGAGTCCTTGACTTCCTCAAACAGAAAATTTGTGGTTTTAGCTGTCTATAAAACTCTATCCCAAACCAATGACATATTTAGTGGAATGCCTAGACATTCCTAATTTTAAGAATCAGGTGATAATTATTTTCTTTTTGAGTTCATAAACTTACTTAAAAGTAATTTTTCAAACTACTGTTTTGTTTTTTTAACATTTTTAAAGATAATACACATCTTCTTTAGGGTGACCTATTGGATTTTAAAGAAGTCAAAGTCAAATGTACCTGATAAAGAGTGCTTTGGGGTTTTTTTTGTTTGTTTTTTTTTTGTTTTGTTTTGTTTTGGAGGTAAAGTTTATTCTGTACTATAGCCCAGGCTGGCCTGGAACTAACTGTAAATAGCTCAAGCTTCAGATTAAGATGATCCTACCTTAGCCTCCTGAGTGTTGGTATGAGCCACCAAGCCCTCCTGATACTGTAATTTTTTTCATGTTAATTAATAAGCCCTCAGAACTTCCACAAGTACCAATTCATGTAATGCAGAGATGAGTGTTTCTCGTTTTTGCTTTGTATTTACGGGAAGCAAATGTGCTGACATACGCATTTACTATAGCTTTTTTTTTCCATAAGTGTTTTTTAAAAGACAGAGCACTTTTAACTGAGGACAATATCCCTGAAAATAGTGGCTATTGATTTTCTTTGTTTTCCTATCTCTCATTTCTCTGTCAGTCTCTGTCTCTTGTCTCTTTGTGTCTGTCTGTCTGTCTCTATGTAGCCACGGCTGTCTTGGAGCTTGCTATATAGACCACACTGGTCTCAAACTCACAGAGATCCACCTTCTTTTGTCTCCTGAACGTTGGGAATATCTGGCTCCTTTCCTACTTTTTGAATTCCTTTTGTTGACCCAATATTGTTTGAAACATTAACAAAGCATCCATCCTCTATTATGAGTGTGCCATGAGGACGTTTGCCTTGGGATCCCACTTTTACTGGCTTTTCCTTTTCCCCGGTTACTGCATAGCGTTTCTTAAATTAACCTCTAGCCTCTCCTATCATTGGGTGTCCTCTGATGTTTGTTTTCTTTTTAAACTCTTGTACTTGATCTTTTTCTGTATAGCTCTTGAAACCATCATCATCTAATACACTGCACTTGGTGACAATTTCCTTTCTTCATCATTAGATTGTAAATTCTTTAAAGTAAGGGACTGTGTTCTGTTTATATTTAGAATTCTGTTACCTAGAAATGTGCTGGTCGCTAATAAGAGCTTGAAGTTAAATATTTATCAAATGGCTAATGGATGAATTTACATAGAGACTTTTTCCTAATCTTATTTCCAAGGTACAGTCTACAGAGATATTAATACTCTTATGTCTATTAATGAATACTTTTTAAAATATAAAACAGCTTTTGTCAAATTTGGCAAATACAGAAATAGAACAGTAAGTAGTTTTCTAAGAAGCTTTTCTTATTTGGAAGAATTTTGTTCTCTTTTGTAGTACCAGTGAAAATAGCACTTATAGGTTGATGCTTTAGTTCAGTTTACATTGTTTGCTGTGCATATGTGAGGTGATGGGTTCCATCCCCAGCACTAGAAAATACACAGCAACAACAAAACCATAGAAGGTATGTCAGGCTCCTAAATGTTAACTTTCATGTTGTTTCCAATCAGTAATAATTTTCCTTTCTTTTTAAAAAATTATTTGTAGATCTAACAGCTTTAATGCAGATAGAAACATAGGTAAGAGTCTTACTTTTTTTTACTTTTATAAGTTGAAAGTATAAATAGTGAAAGATTAAGTTAAGTGTTTTGTCTTACTTTCATAATAAAAATATGAAACATAAAGCAGGTGAGGTCATGTAGCATCAGTACTTGGTTATTCAAACATAAAAATTTCTTTTAGAAGATGCTACTACTTCAGAATGGACCAGACTTTCTAGCGCTTGAATTGAAAAAAAGATAAATTGGGCTTTACAATTGAACACTTTAAAAGCATTATATTCACTAGAGATTTTTTTATTTCAAGAAAGAATATTTTTAAAACTATTTTTAAAGTTTCTTAATCGCAAAGATAAACACACAGAAGATAGGAGACATTAACCAGGTTTAATATAGTCTCCTTTGGGATAGTGACTGTACTGCTTTCTAATGAGGGCACTTAGATAGATTAGCTGCTCTTTGAAGTTGGAATGTGTTTTTTCCTTTGTTGTTGTTGATGTTGTTAAAGGGAAAAGATACCTGAAGCTAAAATCTTAAACATTTTGAACCTTTCCCTGAAGGGCATGCCAGTCACTTCTGTGTTTATTTTGTACTTAAAACCTTATTTCTAGATACTTTTCAGTTATAGTAAATATTACCATCTGGGCTATCAGGCTACTAGACTCTTATTTCTTTTGTTTAGATAAGCTTAACTACACCTTGTGGAAAGGACAACTTTTAAATAAAGGGAAGCTTCTATGTTATATTTCTTTGAGGTCAGCCACTCGTGCCTTTTTGCCTGTCAAGCTGTAAGTATATTGCATTAAGAGAATATAGTGGGAGGTGGCAGAGGGCGGGTCATAGGGAAGGGGAATAAATGAGAACAAAGTATATGTCATATATAAGACCTTAATTTCATATGTTAACCTAAAAAATTAATTAATTAATTTTTTTTTTGTTTTTTGTTTTTTTGTTTTTTTGTTTTTCGAGACAGAGTCTCTCTGTGTAGCCTTGGCTGTCCTGGACTCACTTTGTAGACCAGGCTGGCCTCGAACTCACAGCGATCCGCCTGCCTCTGCCTCCCGAGTGCTGGGATTAAAGGCATGCGCCACCAAGCCCGGCCTAAAAAATTAATTTAAAAAATTAAAAAAAATAGTAATTGTTAAGGGACAGTTGGTTTCTTCCTTAGTTATTTATTTGTTTCTTTTTAAAAAATCTTGTTTGAGATTATCATACTGGATTGGAACTCACTATATAGCCAAGGCAGTCTGCTTTATGTATGACAGGATTATAAGTCTATACCACCATTCTTGGCTTGCTTGCTGTTTATCGTTTTTTCAATTTTCAATTTTACAATGCTTCATAAAAACTTAATGTGCTTCTAAATGGTTGATTTTGTAACTTCAAAAGGTAGTTGGCACTCAGGAGACAGAGGCAGATGGATTGCCGTGAGTTTGAGGCCAGGCTGGTCTACAAATTGAGTCCAGGACAGCTAAGGCTACACAGAGAAACTCTGTCTTGAAAAACTGAAACAAACAAAACAAAACAAAACGAAAAAGTAATTAGCAAACAAGCTCAGGTTCTCTGCTTTGAAGATGGCTAGTCAGATGTATGGTGTATTCTGAGTTGTTTTAAGTCTGAAAGATGAATTAGAATTTTTATTCTGGGGGCTGGCTAGATAGCTCAAAGGTTAAGAGCACTGGCTGCACTTCCAGAGGTCCAGAGTTCAATTCTCAGCAACCACATGGTGGCTCACAATCATCTATAATGTGATCTGGTGGACTCTTTTGGCCTGCAGGTGTACATGCAGACACAATGTTGTATACAAAGTAAATACATAAATAAACCTTTAACAATTTTTTTTATTCTACTTAGATTTAGTTAGCAGTTTGTATATAATAGACATAAAAGCAGACAAATTTTAGCTATGTATGGTGTTACATACTTGTAACCTCAGTACTTAGAAGACTCAGACAGGATCTTTTGTTCAAAGACAGTCTTGGCTGCATAGTAAGTTCTAGACCTTTGTGTTGCAGACTATAGTGAAGTCCTGCTTTAAAACATAAAAGAGTTGTTGATGTTGGTGGTTAAACATTTCTTTGTTGAAAAGAGCTTTGATGTGGTTAAGCTAATGTATATGCACTATTTACAATTCATGTAACATATATTAAAACTAAAAATGTATTGCTAATATCACAGAAAATGGTGTAGATGCTTGAAGATGTAGGTCAGTGGTGGAATGCTTGCCTGCTATGCAACCCTTGGGTTTGATCCTCAGCATCTCCAAAAGAAAGAAAAACTATAGTAGCTTATACTTTAACTGTAAATAACAACTATTACTCTTTTTGTTAGTAAAATTGGCATTGTAGGGTTAGCTTCTGATTTAAGAATGTAAGATTGGCAATATTGCCAGTTGCTACTTACCTGTATGTAGATATGTTTCCTGTGTCGGGTCCTCTTTAGAATAAGGTGAGTTATTAATAAGTACATATATTTTCCCATCACGTATATTTTATTTTGTTTACCTGGAGGCAAGGTTTCAGGTTGCAGCTGGTCACAATTCACTGTGTCCTTGAACCTGTGATCCTCCTACCTTCTCCACCTCCCAACTGTTGGCATTACAGAAATGTGCCACCACACCTGATGTATACAGTACTGGAGACTGAGCCCAGGTCCTTCTGTATGCTAGGCAAGCACTGAACCAGCTGAGCTGTGTCTCCAGGCCCCACCCTCATTAATTATATTTTAATGTGTCTGATAACATTGCTAGAGTTAAAAATATAGGCATGCCAAACATGTTTTTATATTTTCTTTCAGTCCTGAGAAGTTAGATGTTGAAACAGTTATGAGTATTGATTATTTAAAACAGAAAATCCCTCCTGCATTGTTTTATAAAGACACATACGTGGGTCCTAATGAAGGTACAGTAATTTCATTTTACTAAAATATGTAAGAAGTAGACCTGATTTGATATTTTACTGTGTATTTTTTCTTTTTCTCAGTTTTAAAGAATGGGATGTATTGTAGCCTTTATGAAGTTGTAGAAAAGACAAAAATTGGAAGTAACATGGAATGTTTACTGCAAAAGCTGGAGAAAGAAAAGCTTGTAAGTGAAAAGCTTTAAATATTCCCATATCCTTTGAAAATATAAGTAGTTATTAATACTTCAATTTATTTTTGCTTCTGGGAGTCCTACAAAGTCTCTGTTGGGTGCTCTCATTTAATTAATAGTATTTTACTATTAGTAGTCCTATTTTATTTTGGAGATCAGTTCTTGCTATGTACTCTTAGCTGGCCTGGAGCTTGCCATGTAAAGCAGATAAGTACTCTTTATCCATGACAATAGGCTTTGTGTAGATCTATTTTTATTATGCGTTGGGATTATAAATGTTGTGTGATTATCAAAAATATTTATGGAATACTGAATGAGACTTCTGAACAAAGTTATTTAAATGTAGTTTGGTTGAGGAGAGGCAGTAGCATTTGTTTTTATTTTGTGTGTTTGCATAAGTATATGGATGTGCACTGTGTTCATCATTGATGCCTGTGGATGCCAGAAAAAGGCATCAGATCCTATGAAACTGGAGTTACAGGTGGTTGTGAACCTCCATGTGGGTGCTGAGAATTAAACCCAAGTCCCCTGCAAGAGCAGGTGTTCCTAATTGATGAGCCATCTCTCTATGTCTGTCATAGATTTATTTAAAGTTTCAAAAATAATACACTTGGTGAATGTTTAGGAGATACGACAACATTGATCTATCTGGGAGATATGTCTCAGTGTCTTTGAGCAGTATTGGCATGAGAATTTGGGTTTTGTCTTGAGAACAGTAGATTTTGAAGGAGATCAGGCCTTCATTAAAAATAGGATGAGAATAAAAATAGACTGAAAGAGGTATTTACTAGGTAGTATCCATGTAATAGATACTGAGAACAGATGTCAGATTGTGATCGAAGAAAGTATGTGGTGCCAATAGGTGTGGTTTATCAGAGAAGTGTAAATGTAACTTTTATTCAGCTTAGGGACTTAGCACCTCTGCTAACCTAGACCTAATCCTGGAAGCTTCTAGCCTTCATACAATCTAATTTAGGCCTAGAATGTTTTCAGTCTCTGAGATGTACTGCTGAATAAGCTCATCCATACTTGTTCTTTCTGAACTCAGGCTGGCTGGTTCAACTCAGCTGTTTTGGCTCCAAGTCCTCTTCAAAGTGACTGATTCAAACTGGCTTCTCTCATCTTCTCTGGGCTTTGCTTGGCCTCATACTAACGTTGGCAATCTGTTTTGTTTGTATAGCCTTGCCTGTCCTGGACTCACTTTGTAGACTAGGCTGGCCTCAAACTCTGGCTGTCTGTTGTAATCTTCTGGCTCTTTCTGTCTTTCTTTACCTGTATCTAGCTTGTTCTCTTTTCAACCTGTCAATAAAACTGCCTCTTTTGTTTTCTCTGAGAGTTGGGCATATCCCATTCTGTCAGATCTTCCTCTGATTTGTCATTGTCTAACACTCAACTAACATCACTTTCAAACATGGGTGCTTCCTTCTACAAACTAACTTTACCTTCATTGTGTGGGATTAAAGCCATGTACTACTGTACCTGGACCTATACCAGGCTGGACTTGAACTCAGAGATCTGCTTGCCCCTCTCCTGTAATTACAGATGTGTGCCACCACCACCCAACTTGTCTGCATTCCAGCCAGATCAGAAAGACCTAGAAGGTCTTTGGATATGAGCTCTTGCCAGAGCAGCCACATCTGAATTAAAATTCCTCTACAACTTCCCCCTTTCTGTTTAAGCTAAAAATTGTACATCTTTTAACTTAAGATAGAAACAATTATCAATCCCACAAATTTAACAGTTCTTATGAGAAGCCACTGATGTGGTGATCCTTCATACCTGTGGCCCAGATCATTTGTCTACAGCAACAGAGAAGAGGTTAGTTTCAGAGAAGAAAATTGTTTCTTTTATGAGAAATGAGTGTAGTCAGCTATCAAGTTTCTGTAGAGATGTAGAATGTTTTTGTATAGTGTGCTATTTAATACAAGTTTTTCAACAGTTAATTTTTTATTCCTCACATTATGTCTCCATTTCTAGGGAATCAAATGGAGATTTATGTCAGTAATTTTTAGAGCTTGCAACTTAAATGGGTACATAGAGTTTGATCATGTGTATAAATGTGAATTTAATCAGTGTCTGGTATAATAATAGGTGTCTTTATTATTATCAAAGTCCCTTCTTCCTTGTAAATACCTTTTTTGGTATTTACTCAGGCTACTATATAGCAAGGATAGCCTTGAACTTCTGATCCTCTTGCCTATACCTCCTGAGTGCTGGGGTTGCAGTCACCTACCACCACCCCTGGCTTTTTTTTTTTTTTTCCTGAGACAGGGTTTCTCTATGTAGCCTTGGCTGTCCTGAACTCACTTTGTAGACCAGGCTGGCCTCGAACTCACAGCGATCCGCCTGCCTCTGCCTCCCGAGTTCTGGGAATAAAGGCGTGCGCCACCACACCCAGCGCACTACCCCTGGCGTTTATTGTGAATATACTTTTATATTTAGATTTTTTAGTTGGCTCTGAATGCCTGACACTGCTGTAATTATTTCTTATAATGAGAATTCTATTCTAAGTTGAGAAAATGAAATTTTAAAACAGTACACTTGATATGTAGAGATACTAAGTTATCCATATCTGTTTTGTTACTCTGTTTCAGAAGCTACCTATTAAGAGTTTGTATAGAAGGAGGTTTTGGTATTTGTTCAGTTCCTTAAAAAAACACAAACAAATCAGGATAGGAAAGATGCTGATATTTGGGGCTTCAACTAACCAAATATGTTAGGGTTTAAAAGATAGGGTCTTCCTAAAAAAAAATCTTAAAAGGACACTGGCATTTCACAAGGACATGATTCATTGATTGCTGTACTCAAAGTCATTCTTTTACAGTCATTTACCAAGCAAAATAGTATTTTACTGTGATTTTTTTTTTTTCTAGACAGGGTTTCTCTGTGTATCCCTGGCTGTCCTGGAACTTACTCTGTAGACCAGGTTAGCCTCAACACAGAGATCCTCCTGCCTCTGCCTCCCATGTGCCATCACACCTGGTCATTTGAGTCATTTTAAAAAATTACTTTATGTGCATTGGTGTTTTAAAGTGGAGTTACAGACAATTGTAAGCTGACATATGGGTGCTGGGAATTGAACCAGGTCCTTTGGAAGAGTAACCAGTGCTTTTAACCACTGAGCCATCTTTCCAGCCCCCAATTTGAGTCTTTGGTTTTTCAAGACAGGGTTTCTCTGTGTAACAGCCCTGGCTATCCTGGACTCGCTTTTGTAGACCAGGCTGCCTTCGAACTTAAAGTGATCTGCCTGCCTCTGCCTCCCAAGTGCTGGGATTAAAGGCGCACGCCACCATGCCTGGCTTGAGTCATTTTTAAAGAGGGTAGTAATTAAATATTGTTCAGTAGACAATTATTTTCTGACCATTATTACTATTTAATTCTGTAATGTTTTGTAACCTAGTAGGGTACCTTGTAAACCATTAAACATTGACTCTACTTTCTTCCTCCAAATCACTCATAGCCATTAATTTATTTATTTATATATGATGGGCATTCTGTGCTCATAAAATCACCCACTATATGTCCTGTGTACTCTTAATGAGTATATATTCATGTTATGTATCTGTACTTTGTTCTCTTTTATGGCTGAATAGTAGTTCATTGTATGGATAATGCCACATTCTGTGTGTCTCGTGAGGTTTTTTGTTTGTTTTTCACTTCTTGAATATTCAAGAAAATGTTTTAAACATTTGTTTATAAGGGGTTATGTAAATAAATTTTCAGTTAAAATACTTTATAATGTTACTGTTTACATCTTTAAATTATCTTTTTCCTACTGAATCTCATTTATTATAGCTTATCTCTTTCTAGGATAGGTGATGCAAGATGTGAACTAAATTGCATGTAGTATTTTTTTCCTTTATTTTCATGTATATGTGTGTTTTGCCTGAATGCATGTGTGTTCACCACATGAGTGCCTGGTGCCTGTGGAAGCGAGAAAATGATGTTGGATCTCATATAAGTCTGGATTTACTAATAGTTATAAACAATCATCTGAGTGCCAAGAATCAAACCTGGGTTCTCTGGAAGAGCACGTAGGTGGTGCTTTTAACCACTGAGCCATCTCCCCATCACCTCTAATAATTTGTTATTGTTCCACATGGCCTTGAAATCCTGATTCTACCTTCTAGGTACTGAAAGTGTCTGTTTATGCCACCATGCTGGGCACCTGTAATGTTACCTGAAAAGTCAAAACAGTAGAATAAAGTAGAAAAAAAAAGTATAAATTATATTAAATATAATTTTAAAAGGAGAACACAGTAGTCAACATATAGTGTCTAGAGGCAACAAAAGCATATAGAACTTTAAGAATTTTTCTTTCTTTTCTTTTCTTTTTTTTTTCAAGACAGGGTATCTCTGTGTAGCCATGGCTGACTCACTTGTAGACCAGGCTGGCCTCGAAATCACAGATCTGCCTGCCTCTGCCTCCCCAAGTGCTGGGATTAAGGACATGCACCACCACGCCTGGCTGAATTTTTCTTTCTTGTAGGGCTGAAATGTTTCTCTTTAGGTTTATGCTACAAATAGGACTTACAGGGCCTTTGGTTGTCTTAGTGTTGTTTCTGATTATAGACTGCTCAAACTCCATGGCGTCTGGATGCAGTGGTTCTTTACACTAGTGTGTAAATCATTAAGTCTGTGGGATTTTAAAATATGGTGTTACATTTGGAGTTAGTGTGAAGTTAAAGGCAAGTAGCTAATGTCCCTCAGTAAGCAGACTCATTATGCTGTTCTAACACCTAGGACTTGATTACAATATTAAGAAAAGGCATACATAACATGTTTGGAACATTTTGGATTAGGGTATTTAGGTTTGAAATAATTATACAGGTGCATTATTTATGTGTATACTGTGAGATATCTGTGTCTGTGTCTGTAAGATTCATGGTAATCATAAGGTCAACTTAAGCATCTTTTTAATTCATACTTCATGCCACTTAGCAGTATGATGTAGCCTGGCCTGGACGTTTCCAGAAGACTAGGAAAGACCACCTTAGTGTGTATATGTATATAACTTTTATAAACCTTAAAACAAAAATCTTATCCTTGGCTTAAGCTCCCTATATATCAGAAACACCTGGCAACTGACCTACACTAAGTATAATTATTTTTTTTAAAAGATCGGGGCAAGGCTCCCCTAAGTTTTATGAAAGATATCTAGATTGAGATCTTTTGGGCTCCCACCCTTGCCACCCTTGCCCCTGTTTTGACTCATGCTACCAGCCAGCCTACTTAACTTGTTGGTCTAAAGAGTCTTGCTAGATCACCAGGCAGTTATTTTTAAATAGATTGAATTAAAGGAGAGAAATTACTCCTGGGAATAGGCTGGCTAGCTGGAAGCACCTTGAAACCCAACCATGACACCACTGTACTTTGAATGTTTTTATTAGGGCAGCTACTTTTTATCTTTAAATTACAAGTCCATATGCTGACTGTTGTTTGTATTGTTAATAGCAATTCAAGTAGCACGATTTTCACAGTACAAATACCCTTTTCTGTTCAGCTCATCTCATCCTTTAATCTAGAAGCTATTTTAGTAGGTCTTAAATGCTTTACATTAGCTTGTTGTCTTTTCCTCTGACACTGTGCTCTCAGATCTTTTCTGTTACTGTTTATGAAGGAAGTAGTTAAGAATGTACACACTCAAAGATGTTCTAGTTAAATTGGGGTTCTTCTTTTCTTTGCCTCTCTTCCTCCTTTATTCCCTTCCTCCTGCCCTCCTTTCCTTCTTTCCCTCCTTTCCTTCTTTCCTTTCTCTAGTTGATCTTTGCATCTTGGTGTCTATTCAACATTTGCCTTGCTCTGTTCTTGACACTCAGCCAGTCATGAGTACCAAAATGCTTGCAAACTGTCTCTTGTGTTATAATTTGCTCTGCCTTACAGTGTTGCCTATTCTGCAGCCTTGGTGATCTTGTCAATATCCTCGTTATTCAAAGTACAACTTCAGTGCATACACTCTGTCTTTCTTGTCTGCCCTTTGCTAGCATAAATGAGCTGTGCTTTTTCATTCTTACTACTCTGTAAATTTTTCTTAAAATACATTTTATGTGCATACTTTTTTTTTTTTTGGCGTGTGTGTGTGTGTGTGTGTGTGTGTGTGTGTGTGTGTGTGCGCGCGCGCGCCTGATGGCTATAGAGAGCAGAAAAGGGGCATTGGAATCTCAAGAATTGGACTTATGTTTTGAGTACTAGGAACCAAACCCTGGCCCTCTGCAAAAGAAGCAAGTACTTTAGCTGGGCAGTGGTGGTGCAGGCCAAAGGCAGGTGGCCCTCTGAGTTCAAGAACAGCCTGACCAACAGAGTGAGTTCTGTAACAGCCTGGGTTAAACAGAGAAAACCCTGTCTGGAAAGCCAAAAAAGAGCCAGGGGTGAGGTGGGGTGGTGGTGGGGGCTTAGAGAAGAAAGTACTCTGTTGAGCCATCTCTCCTGCTCCTGCTTTTTAAATTTTGGGGTAAACTTCTTTGTCCTTTGTAGTTATAGTTAAGAAACTTATGATTAAGGACCTTACTGTTTATCTTTCAGGGCATCTTGGGCAGGTAAAATTATGTAATGAATGGTATTTATTAAATAACTGTTAAGATTTAGATTCTGGCAGCATAATTGAACATTATCTTGAATTTTCATAGGCAGTGCTTTTCTTTTTCTTTTTTTTTTCAAGGCAGTGTTTCTCTATGTAGCCTTGGCCATCCTGAACTTGCTTTGTAGACCAGGCTGGCCTCGAACTTCTCTCCCTGCCTCTGCCTCCCAGAGTGCTGGGATTATAGGCACGCACCACCACGCCCAGCTTATATATGCCCAGTGTCTAGCATACTGCCTGGCAATTAATATCTTTTGCACTGATAAGAAATATTGGGAGTCTGTATTTTAGCATCAAGTTATTTTTCACAGATACTTGTAATTATTTCAAGAATATTCTCAGTATAAGTAAAAGTTTTCCCTTGATTGGAATTTTAACAGTTAGCTCAATGGTTTTAATGTTAGTTGTTTTGCAATAGTGAAGTTTTAACCTAATTTATTAGCATGATTTTCTTTAAAGAACTGATTATAGTTCTTTATACTTAGTAGAAAGAGTTGTGCCTACTTTAAAGTGGTAGTAATAATAAGGCGTATACAATTTCTATCTCCCCAAAATGCAGGTTCTTGTTAAACCTTTAGGAGACCGAGGATACCTTTTTCTTCTCTCTCCTTACCAGATGACTTCTCCATATGGTAGGTAGTCTGGCTTTACTTTTTATAATTAGAAAAAAAAAGTTAAAATATTTTGCTAATCAATCTAGCTTTTTTTTTTTTTTTTAAATTAGAACATCAGACTGTGAAGTCTCGAATCCTACATGCTTTGTTTATGTTTCAAGAACCTAGATGCCTAATTATCGGTAAGTTATTTTTTTAGTGTTGAAGTAGAATTATACTTACTGGTAGATAATACTGAAATCTTTTCAGTAAGCTTGCATTCTATCTTTTCTACATCCTACTTCTGGAAATATTGGAATTATTCTGTGGACTTAGCAATATAAAGCATGTCTTTGTGTTGTCTATTTTTGTTTATGCTATGAAATTTTTTCAATGCTTTTTTTTTTTTTTAGATTTTATTTATTTTATGTATATGAGTTTTCTATCTGCTTGTACACCTGTATGCCAGGAGAGGGCATTAGAGAGTGTACACATGGTTGTGAGCCACCATGTGGTTGTTGGGCATTGAACTCAGGACCTCTGGAAGAGCAGAGAGTGCTCTTAACTGCTGAGAGCCATCTCTCCAGCCCTCAGTACTTTCACTAATGTAGTTTTATACTTGTCTTAGTACTATAGCTCATTAAGAGTTTTTTGTTTTGCTGCTGTTGTTTGTTTGTCTGTTTTTGGTTTTTTGTTTTGTTTATGTTGGTTTTTCGAAACAGGGTTTCTCTGTGTAATCTTAGCTGTCCTAGAATTGCTTTGTAGACCAGGCTGGCCTCAAACTCTCACCAATCCTCCTGCCTCTATTAAAGGTGTGCGTCACCATGCCTGGCTCATTAAGAGTTTTCTGTGACAGATTTTTCTTTAATTCATTTGTGCATTCAAATTTTAGTGATTTTAAAGTGTTGTATGACATATTAAACTGTAAACCTTTCAAAGTTAATGAAAATTTGGGGTGTTTATGGTAGAAAACATTTTACAGTTTGCCTTTTCTAACAATAGACTCGAATACTATATTAAGGAATTTCCACCAATGGGCTTACTTTTGAATTAAGCCTGGATTTTTCAGTTATGGCTACTCAGTGCATGGGTGCTTATGGGGAAATATATTTATATAAGTAAAACTTTAAAGTTACTTTATGAATAAAAGAAGCGATATCATTTACAGACTGACACTACTTAGAATCTCAAATCTTGCTTCCTGCCTGCCCCCTGGAATTTTCTTGCCACCATTTGTGTTGCCTGTGGGGGAATGAAGTGAAGAGCGTTATTGAAGGGATTTCTTTCCATTAAAAATCCGATCTCCCTTTTTATTTGTTTTGGGTCCTGACTCATTTTAAGGAGAAGCATACTGCTTGTCAGTTTGCTGTACTGCGTGTGTGGCTCAGCCTTAATGTTCAAATCTTGTTATACTTGTGTAGTATGGAGATTTGTATTTGATTAGTTTCCTTATTGCTAATAACACTTAACTTCTTGTTTATTTGCAGCACAAAAAGGTGCAACGAATACAGCACCACAGGAGAAGCATGAGAACATACCAGACATGTTAAAAATAACTCAGTTTTTACAGTATGCTTTGATTCAATGTAGAAAAGAATTCAAAAATATAAATACTATAAATTTTCATTCTGTTGTTGAAAAGTATGTAAGTGAATTTTTTAACCGAGGTTTTGGTTCAGGTAAGCGAGAGTTTTTCATGTTTTCATATGACTCACGATTAGATGATAGAAAATTCCTGTACTCGGCACCAAGAAATAAATCCCATATTGATGATTGCTTACATACCTACATTTTTCAGCCAGAAATGTATCAGTTACCTATTTTTAAACTAAAAGAGTTATTTGAAGAAAATCTAAAACGTCAACAGTTTAGTCCACTTTCAGATTATGAAGGTCAAGAAGAAGATCTGAATAGTTCAAAAATGAAATTTGGAAAATGGAGTAACTCACAGAGTGAAACTACTGAGCCTGGACAACAGAAGTCATCTCATTCTTTGGATTATGATAAGGATAGAGTCAAAGAATTGATTAATTTAATCCAGTGTAAGAAAAAAAATGTGGGTGGGGACCCAGATACAGAAGATACAAAAAGCAAAAATGTCTTGAAGAGGAAACTTGAGGATCTACCTGAAAATATGAGAAAGTTTGCCAAAACCAGTAATTCATCTGAAAATTACCATCAATATGAAGGTAAAATAGCACACTACTTTTATGATAATAGTCAAAATATATAACCTTGGTTCTGTTCTTCATGTGTTACAGAGATCCTCAGATTACTAAGACTAAGAGCCAAATACAAAATGTCCTGGGTACTTAGATGGGTTCAGGTTTTGTTTTTGTCCCCATCCTCTCCCCCCCCCCCCCCCCCCCAATCTTTTTTGAGGCAGGTTGTCACACTGGAGCTCTGGCTTGCTTGGAATTCTCACCAGTCTTCCTGCCTCAGCTAACCAGAATGTGTAGTCACAGGCATGAGCATGCCTGCTTGGCTTGTTCAGAATTGGTTGGCTGACGTTTAAAGCTTTTACAGTTCTCCAGCTTTGTTTTTGCCAGTGCAGTCCACTGACTTTCTTCATTCCATTCATGTGTTCCTTTTGCTTTTTGTTGTGGTGCTTTTCTTCCTCAACAAGCTGTGTTCTTCAAGTGTGTAATAGGGCTCAATTTTTCTTTGTACAATCCAAGAAAACACAAACCATCCTGAATCAGTTACCTTGCCACCATCAAAATGGGTTCTGAATACAAACACAAGGATCTAGTTTGGTTTTGTATATTTCATGTTTCCTGAATTTCTTCTGTTGCCTTCTTCCTATGGTAACAAATTTAATGATCACTGATGTATTTCGGTATTTGGTTGGTTATGAACTTTCTGGTCTAGATAGTTAGATAAAGTGTACTCAACACTTTTAATCAGAACTTGAAGTTAACTCCTACACTTCTATATTTTGTTTTTGCAAATGAGAGATGCTTTCTGGGTTATTTTAGGCTATTGCTTAATGAATGGACCCTTTATGGATTTTAATGGACCCTTAAGTGGAGTTATAAAATTAGACTTCTTAGATTCAGGTATACAATTACTGTTTTGCTGTTTCATTGTATCTTTTTCAGTTGATAAAAAAAGAGAGATTCCTATCATAATGTGTTTAAGTATTACAAGTAAGTTAAATATTTATACGGTGTTTTAAAATTTTTATACTGGCTAGCCCAGAAGTATGCAGTGTGACATTTGCATTTTTGTTTTGTGCTCAGGAATCTTTGATGTAGTAACTCACATTTTGTGCTGTTTTTAATGTGATGACGGTCTCAGAATTCTTCCATTGTTTTTTCAGATGTTTGTCTCTGACTAAGTTGGGCAGATTAATGCCCTGTCTATATTTACTCGTACACTTTGATCAAACCAAAAGCCTTGTTCATGCTAGATAAGCGCTCAACCAGTGAACTGCATCTCAAATCTCTTTTTTTTTGAAGCAACATTACACTAAGTTGCCCAGATTGGCTTTTAACTTAATTCTTTAGGCCAGGATAGGCATGTGTCACCAGACCTGAAGCCTTTACTTTTATTCTTGAATTATCCATTGTGATAATCATTACACACATATCTTTAATTTAAATGAAATAAAAATACATTTCATCAGCCATACAACCGTATTAGATCATATTTATAGGAACATTTCGATCATTGCAGAAAATTATATTTGACAGTGATGTTGTTTTATATTACTTTGAAGGCTTTTTCTTTACTCAGGTATTTCTTTACTTTCAGTGTCTATGTCTTATCTCCTTTGTGGCTTTCCTGGTTTTTAAATTTCCTTGATTCATTTCAGTATCCTCCCTGTATTGTTTCCTTAACTTAATTAAGATCAATTTCATCTTCAAGACTTTGTTTCAGACTAACCAGGGTCTGGCCATGCTTATATTACTCTTCCCTGTGCTCTTCAAATTTTCAAAAACAGTTACAGTAAAGGGCACACATATTTGTAATTTCTAAGCCTGAAATATTTTAGTCCCTGCCCATAAATGTCTTACATGTGACTTTCAAGTAACATTTAATGTTCTTGTTTTGTTTTTTAAAGATGTATTTATTTATTTATTTATTTATTTATTTCACACACAGTGCTCTACCTGCATGCGTGCCTGCATGCCAGAAGAGAGCACCAGATCTCATTATAGATGGTTATGAGCCACCATGTGGTTGCTATGAATTGAACTCAGGACCTCTGGAAGTACAGCCAGTGCTCTTAACCTCTGAGCCATCTCTCCAGCCTCCTGTTATATTTGATTTTTTAAAAAATATATTAAATTTTGTCATCTTGTAATATAAACTGAGTATACTGGCTTTTAAAATATAAGAGATGACTTTTTTCTTTTTCTCAGAATCTCCGCAGTCCATTGGCTTACTTGGACATGACCCTAACTTGAGACTGCAGCAGGAAGATACATGTAACACTGGAGACACCCACAACTTTTATAATTGGCTATCAGAAACACTAGCAAATGCACGACGGTCAGATGCATTCCTTACAGATACAGTCAACAAGGCCTTAGGATTGAGTAGCAGTGCTAACTATGAAGAGCTAAAACAAAAGTCTGAATATGAGCTAAACCCTACTTCAGATAAGAAAGACTGTGAACAGCCTGCTTGTACAAAAATTGAAAATGTGCATTTTAAGGGTGCTCAGAGCCCATTGCTAGAAGTTGAAGCAGCTTCTGTAAAGTATCCTACTCTTTCTACCAATGAGGTAGGCATTGGCTATAAGCTACATTTGAAAGTAAACATGTCCTTCTGATTATCTGAGTTTGCTTTTGTATGTGTCCTCAAAAGAGTGTGAGTATATTTCAAGGAGTTGTTTTTCTTTTCTGAGAGAACTAAGACATACTCTTAAGTAAAAGTGGTGGTGGGTGCTGGGCTGGTGGGTTGGCGTGATTCTAAGCTGTTCTTGTTGAAAAAAAGGTAAATGCTGAAGTAATTGTTTTCTATATGCTTATTGCTTTATATAAAGTTTACCTATTATGATAAAACTAGAGCTAGATAGTTTATCAGATTGGCATAGCAGGAGTCAGTTTCATACTGTTTCATAATGAGATGAGTCCTTGAAAGTGTCTGTTTTCTGGCTGAAACAGAATCAAAGTGAGGTAGATGAAGCTTCTGAATGTAGTAACATAATGTCCTAAGTTAGGTGTCCTATATTGTGCACATACCAATGGGTAGCCTTTGGTATTATCTCTAAGGTGTTTATCAGCTTTGCTTATTAAGGAATCCAGTTTATGTGTAATTCGTGCTTAGTAAACAAGTGACTTCCTGTACTAGTGTTTTCCTAAAAGAGTAGCTGAATCATTGTAGGATAATAATGAATGGCTTATGGCTATGCATGTCTCAGCCTTTCTGTTTGTAGTTTTGGAATATTTATGGAGAAGATAGTGATAGGTTTCTAGGGTAGGCATTAAGATATTAACCTGTATTGTTAATGTTTCTCAGTATGTTTAACAAGAGTGTGGGCTGAACATAGCCTGCTTTCTTTCTTTCTTTTTTTTTTCAAACTTTTATTCCTGCTTATTTAAGTATTGTCGGTATTGTCAAATTATAGTGACAGAGTTGAATATATGGTATATAAAATTTAAAATATAAAAGTATACCAGTCACTACTTTAAATCAACACCAGTTTTGTATGTGTGATGTATGTATTACCTGTTTTTAAAGTTTTGTTTGTGTGTGAATATCTTCCCTGCATGTTTAAATATGTAGGACATACACACCCATGGTGCGCTCTGAGAGTAGTATAGGTCAGATCTCTTGGAAAAACTGGAATTAAGATATTGTGAGCTGCTAGGTGGGTGCTGGGAATTGAACCCTGCTCCTCTGTAAGAGCAGTCAATGTTCTTTATTGCTGAGCCATCTCTTCTGCTCTGTTTTTTTTTTTAAATGAAAACATAACGACTATAATTTTGTGTACATGTGTAAAGAACAGGGGATAACCTCTAAAAGTTCATTCTCTTTCCACCATGTGGACCCTGAAGAGAGCTGCTACCTCAGGTTATCAGGCTTGGTGGCAAGTACTTTTACTCACCAAGCCATCTTGCCAGTCTCCAGATAACCTTTAAGAACAGTATATATTGCTTATTTTGTTTGTTTATTGGGAGGAGGTTTGTGTTTATGACAGAGTTTTACTCTGACCCTGTGGCTGGCCTGTAACTCACTGTATAAACCTGGTTGGCAGCACTCGGGAGGCAGAGCCAGGTAGATTGCTGTGAGTTCGAGGCCGGCCTGGTCTACAAAGCGAGTCTAGGACAGCCAAGACTACACAGAGAAACCCTATCTCAAAAAAAAAAAAAAAAAAAAAAAAAAAAAAAAACACCACCACACACAAACAAACAAAAACAAACCCAAGAAACCATACCAGAATAACAGCAGCAAGATTTCATTTGGGGCTGGAGAGATGGCTCAGTGGTTAAGAGCATTGCCTGTTTTTCCAGAGGACCAAGGTTCAATTCCCAGTACCCCACATGGCAGCTCGAAACTGTAACTCAAAGATCTGACAGACTCACATAGACATGCATGCGAGCAAAACACCAATGCACATAAAATGAAAATAAATAATTGTAAAAAAACAAAACCAAACCAGGTTGGCTTCATACTTTTGGTCTTCCTGCCTCTGCCTCCTGAACTTGATTATAGACAAGCACTATTATTCCTAGCCTTGGCAAAATGTGTTTTAACTTTGAAGCTAGAGTACTGTAACTTTACCATGTTGGTTTTACTCATTTGTAACGTTTAGGCTGAAATTTTTGCATTTGCTTTGAGGAAGTAATATAGTCTGACATAATTAAAAGGAAGGCTATTGAATGCATGTACTTTTATTTTTAGGATCCAAGTTCAATTAAAGTCAATAATTTTGAAGAGTGCAGTCTCTGTCCCACAGTTTCCATTGAGCATGGACTCCTTAGACAACATTCTAAGCCAAATGATGATGAAGAGACAGAAATACATTGGAAATTGATTCCAATTACAGGTGAGGACTGGTATATTCACTCAGTCATAGGTTTGCTTCTTTTTACTTAGCCAACCAGTTTCTTGGAGAGTTTCATCTTTGCTAGATTTCAGTCTTGTGTCATCTTTACTTGGCTCTGCTATGAGTCTTTATTTTGAACAGTGTATTATTTATCACTATTCTTGGTTGACATCAGCAAGTGTCTGCAAAAGGGCCTATTGATATAGGCATTTAGGGCATAGTTACTCTTCTTGAGTTCAGTGTGCTTATTGTCAATTGAAAACTGTTGACAGAAACTGAACTTGGAGAAGTAGATCTTGGAATGAAATAATGCTCTTGGGTTGGCCGTTACTTTTCAACTTACTAATAACTAAACTTCACTATAACAAGCTGTCTGTCATCTAGCAAATGGTCGTGTTGAGGCTCATCTGTGTGATTTTCTAATGATTGATTCTGGAGTTAAATGACCACATGCAAATAACTCATGAAAGCTTGTTGAACCACTGGCGTTCGACAGTTGTTGAAAGATTGTCATTTATAATATTCTTAACTTGTCCATGAACACACTACATGCTCTTAATATTTCAAGTTCTTATTCATCTCTGTTAGCTAAATATGTTTGGGATTGTTTTCTGGCCACATCTTTCCCATTACTATACCTTTATTTAGCCTTTGGAAAGAAATCGAAGAAAGAATTACTTTTGCTAAAAAGTAGACTATCTTGTGACCTACAACCTATGAGATCTATAGGGACTTTGAGAATTTCTCAAACTTGATGAGTTTCAATGGGCTCCAGCACTCTTTTCTATTTCACATCTTACTAGAGAAGGCAAAAGACTCCAGATCTGATCCTAGAGAGGAAGCGATACTCTTTTATGAAATGGAGGCATAGTAGAACTTTGAAATAAAATAGGAAAGTAGTTCGGAGATGGTGGTTATCTTAACCTTTATTCGTTTAAACACCTTCATAATTGCTGTTGAGTCATTTAAAGAAGTAATATAGGTGTTGTTTTTTCATCGCCTAAATGGAAAGGGAAACAACTTCCCATTTCCAAATGATCTTTCAAGAATGTTTAGGCAAAAGAAGGGATATTCCTTTGTTAGCATTGTGGTTGTCTGAAAGGTGCCTGATAGGCGTCACTGGTGTCTGAAGAGAGTCAACAAATCTAATGGATGCTTTCCTCAGGAGGGAATGCAAGAAGCCCAGAAGACCAGCATGGGAAACATGGTGAGAAACAAGTATCAGGTGAGAAGGCTCACTTTGCTTTTCTTCCCAATGTGCCCTTCTTCAGAATTGCTACTTGCATTCTGGTTCTTCATCAATAGGGCATGAGTTTTACTTTGTGCTTCGTCCAGAGAAGTCTACACAATCTCGCTCTCTTTTTTTAATTGTCATTTTTAAATTATTTATTTATATCGGATGTTTTTGTAACAAATATAATCTGTGTTCTAGACTAATTTAAATTTAGGAGGATGAAAATATTTTCTTATTGTGTTTCTTCAGTTACTCTGTAAGAACCAATCTTTTTTTTAAAATACCAGAAGGTAAAAACCATTTTTTAAAACTTTTCGTACTCTGTTCATAATCTTGGAAAGTTTTTGGCCTACTTTTTAAGTGTAAAACTAACTTCTGCTGATGGTTTTAAGAGACTGGAAAAACTATTTCCAGAAATAAAAATAGTTACAGTGGATACATAGAAGAAAGTCTTAACTTGTCTGACTGGGCTCAGTCAAAGTCAACTTCTCTGCACATGCTTGTGGGCATTTTTATTTTTTTATTTTTTTATTTTTATTTTTTGGCCTGAGTTTGATAATGTTTCCATTTGTTTTTAATAACCTTATTCTTTAAGAAAGCTTGTGGGCCTTTTGGTTGTTTTCATTTAGGTGGAAAGATAGATGACTTTTTTAGTATACTTGGAGAAGTCTGAGGTTATTTTTAATAGAAGTAAAGCTAAATGGCTTTCTTAGTAAATTAGCCCTTCTCATAATATTCTTGAAGATCTTTACTTCCTTGGAAAAATAAAAATGCATGATAGGAGAATGTACACAAATTTTAGTGTACAGCTTAGTAATGTTCACATATGTATCTGTTTGACTAATACCCAATCAAGATTAGAACAGTCCCAACACCTTAGCTTCTCATCTGTATTTTCCTGGTTCATGATCTCTCCACTTACACTAATCTCACTCTCTTTACCATATTTTTAATTTTATTGATAAATTGAATCCAGTCATGTCTGTCTGTTTGGCCCTTTTACTTAACTTTATGTCAAGGTTTCATCTATGTTGTATATTGTCAGTAATTCTTTCTAGGAGAAACAGTTACCTTGTTTGAACTTCCTAATGTTCCATAGGCATACATCTTTCTCTTCCTTGAGATGCTGTATTCATATTTTGTGTATGAAAGTTAGGTCTAAATGACATGATTGTCTGAGAAATAGTACATTCTCTTCACATGTTAAAAGTCAACTGACTGGTACTTCGTCAGCAACTAGTAAAACATGTATTATAGATATTGACATGTATCTCTTATTTATCTATTGATGAAGATGTGCTTTTTCAAAAGTGTTAATCCCAGCACTCGGGAGGCAGAGTTTCGAGGCCAGCCTGGTCTACAAAGCAAGTCCAGGACAGCCAAGGCTACACAGAGAAACCCTGTGTCATAAAAACAAAACAGACAAAAACGTTGATTTTTAAGTAATCTTGAGTAATTCATGCAAAATAAAATTAAATGGTGTTTGTTTACAATTTTAAAGAGATTTACTTGGGGCTGGAGATAGCTCAGCAATTAAGAGCACAGGCTGCTTTTCCAGAGGTCCTGAGTTCAATTCCCAGCAACCACATGGTAGCTCAAACCATCTGTAAGGAGATCTGGGAGCTGGAGAGGTGGCTCAAAGTTTAAGAGCACTTGCTGTTCTTCCAAAGGTCCTGAGTTCAATTCCCAGCAACCACATGGTGGCTCACAGCCATCTGTAATGAAATGTAGTACTTCCTTCTGGCCTGCAGTTTTTATATGCAGGAGAATATTGTATATTTAATAAATAAGTCTTTTAAAAAAAAAGAGAGATCTGGTGTCCTCTTCTGGCTTGCTGGCACTCATGCAGACACAATACTGTATACATAATAAATCTTTATTTGGCTTATAAGTGACAAGTGTGAGTGTGTATTAGGTATGAGGAGTACATTTGAGTATGTAGATGTGAATAAGTATATATGGAGGCCAGAAGAGACCCTTGGTTTCTTCCTTTTTTGCTGTTTGCCTTACTGCTTTGAGACAGGGTCTTCACTGAACCAGAAGCTTGCCCTAATGTTTTGCCAGCAAGTTTCTAAGGTCCACCTCTCCCAACTCCACAATGTTATAGGCATGTGCATCCAAGCCTGACTTTTCACATATACCCTAGAGTCCTAGACTTTGTATAGTAAATGCTTTTACGTCTAGAATTATCATCATCACCATTGAAACAGGATTTCCCTGGCATAGCCCTGATTGTCCTTGAGCTAGGTCTGTAGACCAGGCTGGCCTCAAACTCAGAGATGCGCCTGTCTCTGCCTCCCAAGTGCTGAGATTTAAGGTGTGTACCCCATTCCTGGCTTGCCCCTAGAAATTTTTAATATGGAAAAAATCTACATGAGGATTTAAGATACACTTAATTAAAAAAAATATTTATTTATTATGTATTCAATGTTCTGCTTGCTTTGAATCTGCCCGCATCCTTATCTTGATGTCTTTCCCTCGTGTTATGGTGGCTTAAACCTAGTACTTATTTCAAACATCTGTTAAAGACAGACAACTATATTGTCATAAAATAAATACTGAAAACTACCTATATTTTCAGAACTTTTATTACTGTAATCAAAATAGTTGCTCTCAGTTATCTAGTACTTAAGATGCTGGGGCAGGAAGATTTATGAGTTCAAATCCACCGTGACCCTGTCTCATAAAAAGGGAATAGGGGTTAAAAAGAAAAAGTATTACTTTTATTTTGCCCTCAGTAGGTCAGTTATGATTACCAATTTCTTATATAGCCATCTATATATTTTATATGTATCTTAAACTACATTTTTAATGTCATAAATTTAAGGGTAGAACATTGAGAATTCCTCATTCTTAAAGAACTTGAACTTTATATTTCATACAGATTTAGTTGTTGACAAATTGAATGTTTTGCTTTCTTGTTTTTGACCTTTGTGCCTGTTCTTACTGTATAAATGTTTTTGCAGTAATTGAATGAAGTGGTCATGACATTGAAAAAAGAGTGAGTGTGGGGAAAATAAAAATGGAATGTTTTTTGGTAGATGGAATGCAGTTATATTTGAGCATAAACTTTAATTTTTAAGTTCACTGTAGGTACCATAGTTTTAAAAATTTATAAGTGGATTTTCTATATTACAGTAGTGATGTTAGGGAATCATGTTGGCTAAGTCTTAAGAAAACTTTCTCGTCTTTTAGCCTAAAATTGTGATAGTTTTTAAGCAAAAATTTTGACTTTATTATTTTAAAAATACAAGACTATAAATGATAGATATATTTTCCTCTTATTTAAAAATAAGTAGACTTACGGTGCTTGTTTTGAAAAGTAGTTTAACAAAATTATACTGTTAGTATAGATATAGTATAGATATGGTATAGATAGCATAGAGTATGTGTATACACACACACACACACACACACACACACACACACACATCACAAGCCAAATGTTGTAGTCTCATTAGCACTAGATTACACAAGGACCTTGTAATCCAAAATGTGTAGTGGCTGTCCTATTTCTTCTGGAATTATTTACAAATTAAATGAGAATACTAGGAGAGCATTATCAAATATATTACTCAATGAAGCTATGAAATATTTTCAACTCTTATTTTGTTGAGCCTTTCTTTCCTGACAGAACGAGTCTATTATGCTGTAGGTAATCCATCAACAACCTTCATGTAAGAGCCAGCCTAAGTTTTTTCTAAGATCTTAAGCATACAGTATTTCTGTTGGGCCTTCTTTCATTGCCTTCTATTCCAGTCTTAAACTAATATGGTATTTGTCACTTGACCATTGAATACAGTATTATAAGTCTGTTAACGACAGATGTAATGTGGTATTATTGTCACTTGGCCTTTGAATACGGTATTCTAAGTCTGTTAACATTAGATGTACAAAATGGTAGGAAAGCAAACATAGAGAGCTGCTTTAACATTTGTTTATGCCAAATACATACTTTTTTTAAAAAAAAAATCTTTTTCCAAAGAGACACTTTTGAACACTTGGAAAGAATCAAAAGAAACCTTTCAGTGTTGTTACTCTGTCTACTGAAATCCAAAGCCTAGCCTATGAGTACAACAGATAGGAGATAGGGTACACACAGTTTTTTGAGGTTTTTAATTTACTTTGCAATGCATATTTTTGAATATATGCCTGAGCTGGTGTATTTTTAACTGAGTTTTTGTTTGTTTTTAATGCTACCCATTTGGATTGCTCTTATAATAATAAACTCTTTTTGTATAGGAATGAAATCACCAGGAGAACAACTGGTGTGTCTACCACCACTGGAGGCCTTTCCTAATGATCCCCGGGTAATAAATAGAGAAAGAAGCTCTGACTACCACTTTCCACCCTCTCCGCTAACAGACTCTGTAAAGGGCACCACTGAGCAGGACCTGGTAACAGGCCAGGTGGTAACAGTGGAAGAGCAGTGTGTGCCTGCAGCAGAGCCTCCTACAGTGAGCGAAACTACAGAGAATACAGTGTTAGGAGAGTTCCATCTCTTTTCCAGAAAGATAGAAGAGATTTTGAAGCAAAAGAATGTTTCATATGTTAGTACAATTTCCACACCCATCTTTTCAGCACAAGAGAAGATGAATCGCCTTTCTGAGTTCATATATTCTAAGACTTCTAAAGCTGGTGTACAAGAATTTGTAGATGGTTTACATGAAAAACTAAATACTATTATTATTAAAGCATCAGCGAAGGGTGGGGATTTGCCACCACTAAGTCCTAACCATTCTCATACTACCACGACACTGAATCCTATGGGGAGGCATGTCATATCAATTTCCTCAAGTGACTTCAACAGTAAAGACCTTTTTGAGCCACTCTGTTCTGAACCTTTAAAAGCTAGCAGCTCTAATGAGCAGTATTCCTCTTCAATTGAAGTAGAAATGAACCAGCCACACCACCGCAAAGAGTTAATGGTGACTTCTGATCACACTGTACCTGGTGATACTGCCCTGGAACCCGCAGAAAAAGAAATAACAAAATCACCCAGCGATATAACGATTTCTGCACAACCAGCTCTTTCGAATTTTATAAGCCAGTTAGAACCTGAGGTATTTAATAGTTTGGTTAAAATCATGAAAGATGTCCAGAAAAATACTGTGAAATTTTACATTCATGAAGAAGAGGAGAGTGTGCTTTGCAAAGAAATAAAGGTAACTAATGAGAAGGCAATCATAGTACCATATAAGCTCAATGGTCTGAACTCTGTAAAACTGAGTATTAAAATTGGCCATAATATATTATCTGAATTTGGTAATTCATAATTGAATGGAATGGGAATGCATTGAACTAAATGTAGAACTTACGATCTCAATATCATGGCTATCAGAATCTCTCTTGTTGAATGCAAAGTGTTTGTATGTGTAACTATAAGGCTCAGGGCCTGGAGTTGGAGCTCTGTAGTAGGATACTTTACTTGAGTAGCCTGTTCTAAGCGTGGGGATAGGAAGACGCCTCTGGGCACAGTGCAGATTTACTTAAAACTTGATCCTGAGACTTAAAAAGATTTAAGTATTTATTATTATGGGAGGGTACTATGGTGCATGTATGGAGGTCCTAGGACAATTTGTGAGAATTAGGTCTCATTACTACGTGGGCCATGGGGATCAAACTTGGGTAGTTAGGCTTGGCCATCTTGCCAGCCTTTGATTGAGAGATTTTAAATACAGCGTGCTTACTTGGTTTTTAATGAATGAGAAGGAAAATTACAGAGAGGTAATTTAAGTTCTCATGTTCATCTCCATAGGGGGTTTTATCAGTCAAATGAAATCAACTGTCCAGAAATGGCATAATATATATTCATTTGCCATTTCTTGATGTACTGACTGTGTCAAAGCTCTTTTTTGTTGTTTTTGCTTTTTGAGACAGGGTTTCTCTGTGTAGCCTTGGCTGTCCTGGACTGGCTTTGTAGACCAGGCCTGCCTCAAACTTACAAAGATCTGCCTGCCCCTGCCTCCCAGAGTGCTGAGTTTACAGGTGTGCCACTGCGCTTGGCTGTGTCAAAGCTTTTAATTATCAAAAAACTTGACGCTCCCAAAGGACTCCAAGAGCTATAGAATACCATTTCAGGTATTTGATCTTGGGGTTTTGAAGTAACTGCTTGTTCCCATTTATGGAACTTATTTGCTATAAAGCGTTTCTGCCTGCTTTGCTGGAGGAAGCAGAGGAATTAAAAATGGCAAAACATGGTAGCTGAGAAATTCAGTATCGATAACAAATGTTTAATCTTTTTATCTTTATAAGGTTTCTCATGCTAACTTGTTTGATGTAGTATCTCAAGTAATACACAAAAAGCATTAAACTGGAAAAGGGTACATAGCACTAATGTGCTTTCCTTATGCTTTCTTAGGAAGATGAAAAAAGACTTGGTTACATTTTTGTCCTATGTGAGTGAATTTAGAGCTTCTTTTCCCCACACTCTAGAAACACATTTCTAATAGAACTCTATACATAACTGCATGTTGGTGTAATGCTAGGCAAAAGTTGAACACCTTTCTTAATGTCTTCAGTGTAATTCTCCCTTTTTAAAATAGATTGCTAAACACCCATGTGACACCTATATTAAAGAGATAGGCAATACAATTTCCTTTGAATTAACTTTGAATTATAGCATCTTATTACCATTATTTATGTTTGTCATTATTTACATAGATTAGCTCTTACAAATTTTGTAAAAAAAAATTAGATTGGAAGTAGGGTGCAGTGGCCCACACCTGTAATCCCAGCACTCTGAGAGGGAGAGGTAGGCAGAGCTCTGAGTTTAAGACCAGCCTGGTCTACAAGGCAAGTCCAGGACAGCTAAAGCTACACAGAGAAGGAAACCCTGTGAGTATGTGTGTATGGGGCGGCAGGGGGTGGGGACGGAGATTAGATTGGAATATTATTTTTTGTTATTTTAAATAAGGTTTCACCATGGCTATTCTGGAACTTATATATCGACCAGGCTAGCCTCAAGCTCAGTGATCTCCCCGACCCTGATTTATGAGTGCTGCTCCTGGCTGGGTATCCACAGGAAGTTTTCTTCCAGGTGTTAGGGTAAAAGATTAATAATTTAAACTTACCAGCTAAACAGTCGTATCCAGAATAACTTGAATTTTGAAGCTTCTTAAAGTAAAAAGATCACAGTTGCCAGCAGTCCTTTCTAACAGCAGTTTAGCTTTATTATCCTTTCTAACATTGTGAAAATGTCTGTTCAAACAGAGTGGATATGATGAGCTCTCTGATCTTCTAAAGTGAAAGTTCAGTGTTCTAGTTAAAGCTTATCACCTTGTGTTGCATTTTTCATGTTAAATTGACGTTTGCTAGAAAGTTAATGTTGACTTAGTTTTTCTTTGACAGGAGTATCTTACCAAATTAGGCAATACAGAATGTCATCCAGACCAGTTTTTGGAAAGAAGATCAAACTTGGATAAACTATTGATTATTATTCAAAATGAAGACATTGCAGGTTTCATTCACAAGGTAAAGTCCAGTTCACTATTTTGCTTTCTAAGACCTACTTCATTAAGTCTTATTCTGAGAACAAAGATTTTGTTTTAAAAATAAAGATAAAAGCTAAGTACCTGTCCAGGAGCTGGCCTGTGAGAATTGTGCATTTGCTGTATGTTAGGAATCATCCCTGTCATTCAGATTAGTTCTTTTTTTTTTTTCCTCCTATCCTTTTTGTTGTTGTTGTTGTTTTGTTTGTTTTTTATTTTGATTTTCAAGACAGGGTCTCTCTGTGTAGCCTTGGCTGTCCTTTGTAGGCCAGGCTGGCCTCTAATTCACAGTGATGTGCCTGTCTCTGCCTCTAGAGTGCTGGCATTAAAGGCGTGCACCACCACGTCCATTTGATGTGCTGGATTCTTAAACTCTTCATACTGCTACTATATTTGAACGCCCTCCTGATTTTTGGAACCTGCCTCAAATTGACCATTACTATTCTTACACCATAGCCTCTCTTCCTGCCCCATCTTTTGGAGACAGTATCCTATGTACCCTGGTCTGGCTCCAACTTTGTAGCTTAGGCTATCCTCCTAATATTGCTTCCATAACTCAAATGGTAGAACAAATATGTACCTGGCTCCTTGTCTTGAATGCTGGCTGTTTACAGGTTAGCAATACATTAGCATTTTATCCATTTTGTGTTTTCAGCCTAAGGTAAACTCCTTTTCCTTAGTGTTTGTTCATAGATGTTGGTTTATACTACTGGGAAGTAATACTTAAAATATTATGTGACTTTCCAATACCGAACAATACTGTATTTTAAAAAACTTTATTCTTAGGAAATTCTATACTTAACATATTATTAGTTCATTTATCCATCCTGTTTCTGATTTTGTTTGGTATTTAACAGGTACCTGGCTTGGTGACTTTGAAGAAGCTCCCATGTGTTAGTTTTGCTGGTGTTGATAGCCTGGATGATGTTAAAAACCATACATACAATGAGTTATTTGTGTCTGGCGGCTTTATTGTGTCTGATGAATCAATTCTAAATCCAGAGGTCATCACAATTGGTAAGGATGAGTGCTATTTTCAGCATTTGATTTGTGGGGTGTGGTTGCCTTAGGTTTTCATGAAAAATTAAAACTAAGGGCTTAAAAAAATGTTATCTACTTACTGCACCATTCATGGCAAACTGGCGTATTTCTATATTTTCCTTAGCTTTTGACACCTCAAACTTCTCTATTCTGTCCTTTTTTGGTTTTTCGAGACAGGGTTTCTCTATGTAGCCTTGGCTGTCCTGGACTCGCTTTGTAGACCAGGCTGGCCTCGAACTCACAGCTATCCGCCTGCCTCTGCCTCCCGAGTGCTGGGATTAAAGGCGTGCGTCACCACGCCCGGCTATTCTGTCTTGATATATAAATGTTTTCAATTTTCATGTAAGTCTGGCCTACACTACCTGCTGCTACACTTGGATCCCTCTGGTATTGTTACTGGGTGGTTTGTAGGTGTTATATTAGAGTTCTAATGATATAATGAGTTCTCTTTACCCTCAGAGCACAATGAATATATGGTACATATGAAAATAGATAGGTTTATAATAAACAAGCATTTCTTCCAAAACTTAGGCATGGCATAGACGGTTTAATACTGGTTTTTAAAACTGAATTTCATTGTCTTTAACAGAGAGCCTTAAAATTTTTTTGACATTCCTTGAAGAACTCAGTACTCCAGAAGGGAAATGGCAATGGAAAATCCACTGTAAATTTCAGAAGAAACTAAAGGAACTGGGCAGGTAAGAAAATACTGAATAATTGTTGGTTTTTAGCATTGTGGTCATACAACTTTTCTTTTCCTGAGTTTGTGGATTATGAAATTTTCACATGTCAACAGACCATAAATGGATGTAGATATTGAATTAGTTCATTCTCTTTAAGAAACAGAATTCTTAGCTGGTGATGGTAGCACTATCACTTGGGAGGCAAAGGCAAGCAGATCACTGAGTTTAAGGCCAGCCTGCTCTACAAAGAGTCCAGAACAATCAAGGCTACAGAGAGAAACTCTGTCTCGAAAAACCAAACCAAAACAAACAAAGTAGTATTCTTGTTGATATAGACAATTTGGTGAAATTCTCATAGTATATATAGTTAGAATTGCTTGTAGATCTGCATAGTCAAAAGGATCAGAAATTTTTCTACTTATTTGCGGTGCTAGATTGGAAACACACTGTGAGCTATATTTCAAGCCTTTAAAAATAATAATTGACTGATAATATTTACATACAGGAATGTATTTTGGTCATATCCACTCCTCAACCAATTCTTCCTCGCTGCTCCCTCCATCCCCCTTGCCATATCCAGGTCCATGTCCTTTTCTCTTCCCACTGGAGCACAGGCATACTACCAGGGCCAACACTTAATTGGCACTTCTTTACCAGACCTCTATCAGCTGCCAGTAGTTCCTTAGCTAGGGATGGTGCCTCACAAGCATCTTTCCCATCCATGCTGGCTTGGTTTTGGGTAAGTAACCCAAGCTGTTATACATTCTTGAGTACAACAGCCCAGAAGATAGTTTTTCTACGACATCTGGCTCTTAGGGTATTTCTGCTCCCTATTTTATATAGTTCTCCGAGCCTTGGGGAGACTTACTCATTTTCATAGCCAATGAAATAAAAGAAAGGGCAAGTTTTGCCTTCATATATAGTATAGAACATAACACTGAAACTCAAAGTCATTAAAGTTTAAAGTTACTAAAACTAAGAATAATTTATTTAGTAAAAAGAATGACTGTTTCAGGTGTTAACCTAACTGAATTACAAGACCCTCCCAAAAAACAGGCTTGTCAGATGCACAATATTACTTTGTCTTCAAACAGTAAGCAAAACAGCTTGTAATGGTTATTAGTTTCCTCAGTTGAAAAATGCTTTTAATTAACTGAAGCAGAAATTTCCAAACTGAATTTAAGATGCCAGTATTGAGGTATTGAACTCTGCTTAATCTCACAGAATGAACACTAAAGCTCTGAGCCTGCTGACTCTTCTGAATGTGTATCAGAAGAAACATCTGGTTGAGATTTTGTCTTATCACAGTTGTGATTCACAAAGTCGAAATGCTCCAGAAATGGACTGCCTCATCAGGCTCCAGGCTCAGAACATACAGCAGCGCCACATAGTCTTTCTAACAGGTAGGTGTATGCTCTTGCTGATACAGGAAAGGGGCTGGAGTTGGGGTTACGTCGTCTCTATTCTGACCATGTGGTGAAAAGGAATTTGTTGAGAGCAGCTATCAGTTTATATACATATTTTTTTAATTTAGAGAAGAATATCAAGGTGGCTTCCAGTTATACAGATAATGGAATTATAGTTGCAACTGCTGAAGACTTTATGCAGAACTTTAAAAGTCTTGTGGGCTATCACAACTCAGTCACAGAAGAAAATCTTCCGCTGCTTGGTGCTAATGAGAATCTTGAGTCACAGTCAGGTAACTTTAGTAGTTTTCATTTTCTTTAGGTGAGGCAGAATGAGGAATGGTTTTGTGTTTCCAATAATGAAATGGTTCTTTGAAACCTATTACCTCAGTGTCAACAGTAGACATCATTGTAGGACTTAGTATGTACAAGATCTGCTCATTTATTATACCAGAGTACAAGTTGTTCATTACTATATGGGATATATATATATTCATTATTCTGTACTGTGGACAGCACATACTTAGAGGATTATTTTTCCCTCTGAGCTATATTAAGCTTTATTGCCTGCTGGTTGCTGGCAGTTTTTCTTAAAGCCAGATAGAGGGATTGTTGGGCTACGAAAGCTCTTTAGATGTGCTAGTTTAACTACAAGATAATAAGAATATCTTACCTTCAGTCTTCTGTGAGATGGCCTCTGCTTGGTTCCAGACTTTTAAATTAAAAATGGTCTTAAATTATTTTTTGGTGAAAAGCAGAGATGACTGAGCATAGAGCTAACCAGTTTAGTAATTCAGTGCAGCTACATGTCAGAAGTTTTATTTTATATTTGCCTTATGAAATACTGAATTACCGTATAACTTTAGATGCTGTTTTGACATTAACCCCTTTGGAGCTGGGAGTTGGGATTTCCCAACATTAAACGTGAACACATTTCGCAGAAGCTTTTAGCATCGGATTATCTGGACACTCACACCTAGTGTGAGTGTTGTGACTAAGTGAACTTGTGGCAGAAGACCAAGCTTTAAGGGATTGTGGACTTTGCAGATCCTGACGCACTATATTGTGTGAGTAGTGTATAATTGTAAAAACTAAACAAATTGTATATTTCAATAGAGGAGGGCTTTTTGTTTTTTAAATGTAGCTCTTTTAGAAAACGATGAAAAGGATGAAGAGGATATGTCTCTGGATTCAGGGGATGAAATCTCACATATAGAAGTATTCAGCAGTTTTCATTCAGAAATATTGGCGAGAGAGACCAAAGGATCAAGTGGAACAGATCAAAAAAAGAATATTCAAATTGAATTGCAGTCATCTCTTGACGTGCAAAACGGTCTATTAGAAGATAAGACTTACCAAATTGATTGTGAAGAGAGAGCTCCTATTGATAGAGTATGCGCTGAAGGAGAGAACAGCAATTCAGCAGAACAAGATTCGTATAGCAACTTTCAGGCAAACCAAAATCAATTAAAAATGTCCCATCAGTGTAGTCATTTTAATGTTCTCACTCATCAGACATTTCTGGGAACACCATATGCCCTTTCATCAACTCAGTCTCAAGAAAATGAAAATTGCTTTTTATTTGCTTACAAAAACTTGGATAGAGAGAAATCGCCACTAATTTAAGGATGTGTTCAAAGAGAAATTACAGTAACTCAAAAAAAGGGGGGGGGGGAGTTTCATGGACTTTTTTCAGTTTCTCAAAAGTGAATTGATTTATAAACAAGTTTCTTGGCCTTTCTGAAATGTTTTTTTTTCCCTCTCGTATGTAAATCATGATGGCATTTGAAGCATCTGAAAGTTGAAATAAATGTATTTTTTGGACATATTGTAATCAAATTATCTCGTGTTGGCACCTTTGAGTTTTACATGTTACCTGTACTTGGGCTTCAAATTGAAGTCTGTTTTATATGTAAATTTTGATGTTTATAAAATGGTAAATAGTAATGACTTTAGAGTCAGATAACTAATTTTGCTGAAATGTCAACTATTTATTTTGATGAAAGCTTTTATACAGTGTTTTTACATAGGTATAAGCCAGTAGTGTAAATATTTATAAGATTTTGGCTCAGTACCTCAAGCTATACCTAACAGTACAGTTGCATTTCAGGTAGTAAACCTATGTACATAATACCAAGTAGCATTTTCTCAGTCTTTAGATTTAGCTATGGGAAAATTTACTTCACCTAAAATTTTGGTCAAGTTTTTTGAGATCTTTGACAAATACTGTTTTATTTATCCTTTAGTTAAATAAACTTTTTAAAAATGGGGCTTCTGTTTTCAATGGTATTAGATAATTTGAAACAGATCTTTGAGGTGGCTGTAATTAGAACTAGTTAGGCACTTGAGTGCTATACTAAGTCTATACAAAAAGTATATGTTGGAGATAGATTTTAAGACCTCATCACTTACATCTCTTGCCTAATACTAATGCTAACTTCAACACTGTAAAAACTGAAATCTCCACATTAATATGATGAAAACAAGATTTACAGATAAGGAAAAGCACAGAGTTCTAAAATGAGTTTGTGTTATTTCAGTAAGAGTCTATCTCAGTATGTTAAGAGAACTTCGCATGCTCTAAAAGAACCTTTCACAGAACAAATGAGCAACATAGTTAAGTCTAAAGGAAAGGAACACTGTTAGCAAGTCAGGAATCTCACCATTCTACTATGGTAAGTAGAACATACTTTTACACCCTAGTATGACAGAGATCATTTTTTTTTAAACTATAAGCTGTTTTATTGTATCTTTAAAAATACATCATTTCACTATATAATGTAGTCTTTCATTGAGTGCTTGAAAAATGCAGTTGTGTGGTGAGCATATTTAAAACGAAGAACTAAAATTATCTTCTTGATTTGCAGTTAAAGGTATGAGATTCGTTTCCAACTCCTTTTGTTTCTGGAGAAGACCCTGCAATCACATTGATATTTTAGTGAAGGTATATATAGCCAACTTAAATGTTTTTTTCTATTTTATATTCCTCTTAATCCATGATAGAGAAAAATTAATGAGCTCAGGATAGGATTGTTATTGGATATAGCTCAAGTTTCATCTTATTTAGTAATTCTTATAGTAGACCTCTTTTCTCATTTGGGTGTTGTCTAGCCAGCTAGAGTATTTTCTACTATAAAAACAACAGGGATAATTTCTTGTATCTTACTGCAACTGTGGATTTCTAAAATGAAATCCACTCTCAAGTGCTCTTAAGTTCATGAGAAGACAGAGTGAGAGTCTTAACATTCCCAGTGTTTATTTTGGCGCTCTGCTGAAATAGCATTAAGGTTATAGCGAAGTGAAACATGAACCACATTCCTTTCTCTTGCTCTTTCCTGTATGCTACCCAGGTTGAGATACGAGCTCAAGCTTGTGTACGTAAGCAGCTCAGCTATGTAAGCCGAGGCAACCCTTAAAGGACACAGGTTGAATCTCAAGTCTAAGCAGGGGTTGTTTGTAGCTTTAGGAAGAGTGATAAACGGTAAGCAACACACAAGCACATTTCCCCCAAATACAATGTAATAGGCCTCTGATAGGTTTTCAGCACATCACCAGCTTTTATTTTTGCCTGTGTAAAGGGTAGTAAAAGTTTACGTAAAATCACAGGAATGGGTCTAGGAGGGACAATCTGGTGAACAATTACATGTACAATTTTGTTTTTTGAACAGATCTGTCCTAAGCTCTAAAAAAAAAAAAAAAAAAAGAAAGGACCATACCGGTTAAAATTCATTGAAGCATAATTGTGTATTTGTTGGTTTTAGCACTATTGTTTATGTACATATTTTTAAATAAAAGCCGTCTTAATATCCAGACTGTCTCAGGATTTTCATTCTCAGGACTACTTTATATAGCCTAGACTGGGATCCCCCTGTTTCTCAAATGTTGAGCTCATACAGGTGGAAAATGGTAATCTGAGAGCAAATGGAAGGAAAAAGGTTCTTCTGATTTCTGTCTAAGATTAATATATGGGAATCAAAAAATTAACTATTATAAACTGGGATGCAAACACCGCTATGATATAAAGAGAACAAACATCTAAACAGTTATTTGGTGAAGAGCTTACCCGTCTTAGTTCTGAAAGCCCCTTAAGGATAGCTTGCTGTCGATCCCTGTTTTTCACCAATTTAGGATTAAGAAGTGGATCCCTGATTTGGTCAGAGTCAAACAGCTGTTGTTCTTGGTCATGATCTGAAGGACAGATAAGTTTTACAACAGTCAAGGAAATTACTAGTAGTTAGCTGTACTGGGTTAAAGCATTGACTAACATCGAAGCAAATTTAGGGTTGGGAGTTCGCTCAGTTTTGTTTGAAAGTTACTGAGTACTGAATCCAGTGTAAGTATTGGGAATTAAACTCTGGAAGAGCAATAGGCATCTCTGTAGGCCTTCATCTTTAATTCTTATAGTAATTAGTAATAACTATAATTATAGTAATTAGTAATGTAGTAATTCTTATAGTAACTTACCATGAGATTTTTGGTATTGGTTGTCCTGGGTTGAAGGCCTAGACAGCGGTGCATCTGGATCAAGGTAATATATCTCATTTGTTCGAATGTAGGGAATAAAATGAGATGGCTCAGACACCTCACCTAATAATTTGGTATGACCATCTCCTAAGGTCAGAGCCTGTTTCTCATAGTCAGTGGTTTTTAGTTGTAAATGTAATGTCTGAGTTTGCTGAGTTCTACTTTTTACTGCTGGTGATGGCTGTAACCTATTAAACAAACAAAAAAACTTTAATAAGAAATAGCATGTTTAAAACTGGAGTCATAGCTGGTTGTGATCCACCGTATGGGTGCTGGGAAGGGAACTCAGGTCCTTTGGAAGAGCAACCAACTCTTGGCTGCTGAACTCTTACCTCTCTGGCCCCTAGATACTGCATGTTTTAAATACAGCTAATCAGCTGGTGGCGGGTGGTGGTGGTAGTACATGCCTTTAATCCTTGCACTCAAGGAGGAAGAGGCAGGAGGATCTCTGAGTTCAAGGCCAACCTGGTCTACAAAGAGAGTTCCAGGATAGCTAGAGCTACACAGAGAAAAACCCTGTCTCAATAAATAAATCTAATCACATTACAGTTCATTCAAGATGTGCCTGATCTACCTTAAAGAATATAGCAGTCTAAGTTCTATAACTTTTCATAAAGCAGGACAATAGAATGTGGTTCATTTGAAATTTTAATAAAGGATATACTAATACACTCCAGTGGGCAGGGGGTAAATTGCTAGATTCTAAGAGTTGCCAATGTTGGGTGGTGGCTGGTTCAGCCTCATTCCTCTATATGATTTACCTAATCAATCGGCATATGGAACTGTCACCCAGATTTTGAAAGGGTCTTGTGTTTTTATCCAAGACAGGGTTTCTCTGTGTAGCCTTGGCTGTTCTGGACTCACTTTACAGACTAGGTTGGCCTCAACCTGATAGTGATGCGCCTACCTCTGCTTCCCAAGTGCTGGGATTAAAGGCGTGCGCCACCTCGCCTGGCTTGAAAGTTTTTGGGTTTTTTGTTGTTGTTTTTGTTTTGTTTTGTTTTGTTTTGTTTGAGACAGGGTTTCTCTCTGTAACAGCTCTGGCTGTGCTGGAACATGCTCAGTAGTCCAGGCTGGTCTCAAACTCAAGGAGATCCTCCTGCCTCTGCCTCCCAAGTGCTGGGATTAAAAGCATGCACCACCACTGCCTAGTTTGAAAGGGTATTTTGTATCCCACAAAAGCACCACTAAGTAGCTAAGGAAGTAATGTACATACCTTTCTTTACTAACTGAAGGAGTTTTCAGAGGTTCTTCTACCTAAAAGTAAAAATGGGGTAAGTATCATTTTCACACACCCCCAAATACTTCTAAAACTTGTGTATGTGTGTGTGCATATGTACAGTGTATATGTGGAAGTCAGAAGAGTTGCTTCTGTCCCTAGTAACCATGTCTCAGACTCAGGTCATCAGCTCTGGTGGGCATGCTCACTGGCTGAACCATCTCACCAACTTCTCAGACATGCTCAAATAATCTAAGCATATCTAAGTAAGAGAGATTGTATAGGATACAGTGTCTCCTTTCTACATGGACAATATATGAGTTAAAATAAAGTCACAGTATTCTAATTAATTGACAAAAACTTCATACAGCTACTTTAAAGAAGGGACTCAACTCTTGACCAGTCCAAAAGTTTGTCACAGTGAACTAAGTTAGGATGACCATTCTGGAACTTTGGGGTTTGTTGTTGTTGCATTGTTTTTCAAGACAAGATTTCTAGAGCTTCCAGACTGGCTTCAGACTCCCTAACTGCCTCCTGAGTGCTGGGATTAAAGACATGCCCCACTACACCTAAAGCCGTTTAGGGTTTTATACTTTACCACATTATTAATTAATTGTCAGCCACCAAAACAACAAAAACAAAACCCCCTTTATTTTATCTTCTTTCAGAGTTCGTGGGGTCTTTTGTCTATATTTCATCATTCCACCATCTATTGGTCTCCTTTCTAAATTCTTATACTCTTACATATTAATTTATATGTCAAATTATAAGCTAGGGCCCTCATAAAAGTATGAGCCTAATGTTTTCCATTTCTGAGTTGGATACCTTAATATATACTCCACCAATATCTCTACAAATTTGATTTCATTTTTGGGTTTTTGTTTGTGTGTGTGTGTGTGTGTGTGTGTGTGTGTGTTCAAGATGGTAGATTTCATTTTTCTTTACATATGAGTAGTATTTCATTTTATATATGTATAATGATTTCATATGCATCTGAGTACAGAAAGCATTCGTCTACGTAAGGATTTTTTTTGGCTTTGGGGCTACACAGTCTGATGCAGCCACTCAGGTGCTATATACAGCACAGTCACACAGTTCATACAGCAGGCACAGCTGTCTTCTTCTTTGACCCCTGGCATAATATTCTATAACCTACTTTAGATGAACCTTGGCCTTCTGGAAACATGGACTTGGGTGACTACTTTGATTTCAGGACCATCTAGCATTTTAGCAGTAGAATGAAAGAGCCCTACCTTTTTGGTGCTCTGTGATTCAGTTTCGTGATGAGATGAAGTAAGAACTTCTGGTGAAGTGCCTCTATTCTGGGAGAGGTTCTCGGGATTGTTTCTCTCTACTAAGTGAAGCAGCTCCATCTGCCTTCGTGCTCTTTTTTCTTCTTTCTCCTTCTGGAGATGTATAGGGTACTTCGCTGATGCAGGAACATACCTTTTGAGAGGCTTGTTTATATTCCAAGCAGGTTTTTTAGGACATTTCTTCATGAGTTTTGTTTGTTTCTCTGTTCTTCTGTACTGATTACACTGGTCATTACACCAGCTGTTTTCTTTGTCAAAATTAGTGCCTTTATCCATACTTAGTTCTTGCTTTTCTTGTTTAATGCTAATCTGTCCACTGAATTCTGCAGAACTCTCCTGAGAAGAAAAGTTTCTAATGCCACTCTCTGTTGCCAATCCACAGTGTGGTAGTGCATCACTGAAAATTCCTAAGTTTATGTCATCTAAATAAAAATTTACAAATGGTTAATTTTAAAAACACAAGGTGAAAATAAAAAATTCTGATCACTTTTTCTCGGATATTTAATGACTTTATTCGTTGCAGTTATTTATTTATTTATTTGGAGTAGTGGGGCATGCCACATGGGAGTCAAAGGACAACTGGTGGAAGTTCCATGTGGGTTCCAAGAATGGATCTCAGATCCTTGGCCTTGGTGGCAGTCACTTTTACCTGCTGAGCCATTCTTCTGTCTCCTCAAGATGAAACTATACCCATTCAAGAACTGCTAATTATCCCCTTTAAAAGAAGTTTGTAACCACTATTCTGCTTTGATGTTCTAGAAATCACTACTCAAAATCACTACCCTGGGCTACACACCTATCATCCCAGCAATTAGGAAGCAGAGGCAAGTGGACTGGATCAAGTTCAACGCCAGCCTGGCCTACAAAGTTTCAGGAGACAAGTTCCACATCAACCCAGACACCATATCAAAAAAATAAAAAGAATTTAAAAGTGATAAACATGAAGTTCTCAAAGTGTGTAACCATGTTAGGTACATGTCAGAGTTTTCTTATGCCACATCCACTGTTATTCCTAGTTTTGTTTATCTGCATAGACACTTAAGTTGGAGGCAACCTAAGTAATGCTGCTGTGAACCCAAGTTTCTATTTCAGGAAGACCTGGGGTCTTTTGTTTTTAATTATTGTAGGTGTGAACCCCAAAATGGAATTCCATTAATTTTTTAAGCAACTGTACTCAGGGAGGTGGAGGCAGAGGCAGGTGGATCTCTGAGTTCGAGTCCAGCCTGGTCTACAAAGCAAGTCTACACAGATCCTGCCTCAAAAAAACCAAAAAAAAAAAAAAAAAAAAACGCATTTCAGTAGCACCACAAATACCACAATACCCTATTACCACTTAAACCATCTCTGCATATGAGCTGTAGCTATTCTGTTGTACTGAACAAAAATCTCAAGTAACTGGCAGAAAATAGTGATGTATTTATGGCTGTTTCCTCCAGGAGAGAGGCCCTTGAGTCTCAGATTAAGAAAAATGGACACATGTTTGAGAGAAGTTTCTTGGAAGATCCTTTGGGTTTTTTGTTTGTTTTATTGTTGTCGGGTTTTTTGTTGTTGTTGTTGGTTTTGTTTTTTTTTTTTTTTTTTTTTCCTCGGTGTAGCCTTGGGCTGTCCTAGACTCACTTTGTAGACCAGGCTGGTCTCGAACTCATAGAGATTGATCTACTTGCTCTGCCTCCCCCAAGTGTTGGGGTTACAGGCATGTGCCACCGCACCAGGCTATCTTGGAATATTCTTGAGAGTCCCTTCCCAGCACTATTTAAAAAAGAAAGAAAGAAATACTTGGTGTAGGAGACTGGCCAGCAGATCCACAGAGAGAGCTCCACTGTGGAGCTGTCTGCAAGCAGTACAGAGCTCCAGGTTGAAGCTTTCAGAGTGGGCTCTTTGGTGAGGCGGCTGCTTTTGAGTTATCCCTGATGCTCAACATTGACCCCAACAAAAATAAGACTGGCTCACCAGGAGAATATTGGTGCAGTTGTTACTCTGATCTCCTGAGCTTCCTTCCCAAGGGGAGAGAAGTTGCATCTCCCCAGGAAATGTTTGTCATAAAACCATGTTATATGGGTATTCTGAGTTTGCACCTATCCAACTCCAGAGTGGCGTGGGTATTATGACCCCTTGGCTTAGGATTGTAGTTACTGTAAGGGTCATCAGGAGCCATAAATACTAAACAGGAAGAACCACTGGTAACTCATTTTAAGTGGGAAAAGATAAAAATGACTTGACAGAACTGAAAAAATTAGATGAAGAGTTAAAGGCTCCTCTGGGCCACTGGTCACAAAAATCTTCAAACCCCGGGGCCAAAGAGCAGACCCAAGCAGTTAATAGTAGTACTGCCCTTAAAGTCTGGTTCCCAGTACTTACTCACCTGTAGCTCCAGCTCGAGGGAAATGGACAGACCTCTTCTGGTCTCCACAAGCACTGTGCTCATTTACACATGCCCACCCACCCCTACCCAGACACCAAATTTTAAAAAAGTAAAGAAAAAGGTTCAAGGGTATCAAACATCGATATTGACTTATCATTTAAATTTTAAAAGCCACCACATGAAAACATGCAATATCAGTCACTGGGGTAATGCAGATCAGAGTCCACGAGTTGGCGAGTGCATGAGAGGGTCAGAGCACCTTTACACTGCTGTTAGGTGCTTTGGATGACAGTTCAACAGCTCCCCAAAATGCTTAATACATCTATCACATAGGTCACAAATCCTAACTCCTCTCTCCTAAAAGAATAGAAAATGTGTAACTATTCACAGTGGTACTATTTACAATAGTCCTAAGTAGAAATAACCAAAATGTTGATAGACTTGGAATATCCAGTGTAATTCACAGTGGAGTCTAAGGAATAAATGGAATTTTATCATATCTACAAATGGATACACCCATATATCACACTGAAAGTCTCTTGGGCTGGAGAGATGGCTTAGTGGTTATGAGCACTGTCTGCTCTTTCAAAGGACCTGGGTTCAATTCCCAGCACCCACAGAGCACCTCACACCTGTCTGTAACACCAGTACCAAGGGATCTGACACATTCATACTAATACACTTAAAAAAAAAAAGAGAGAGTAAGCCAGACATGACTGCTTACAGCAATATTCCAGTTACATGAAAAGTACAAACTAGGTAAATAGTCTAAGACAAAATGAAGTGGAGAGTGAAGAGTATTTGTACACTGAAACCAGGGTGAGAGTAGCATGGCCCTGTGCAAGGATGATGTGCAAATTGGTTAAGTGTCCCATATTTTAAAAAAAGCATCTTCCATAGAAAATAAATTTGAATAACTTTAAAGGTTCTAGAAGGTGATGGTAACTGCACAGGTATGTGCATGTTACAGAACACAAAACAGCTGGGCATGGTGGTGCATCCTTTTACAGGAGAATTTGGAAGGCAGTTTTCTGAGAGTTCCAGGCCAGCCTGGTCTACACAGTGCACTAGTGTCCCTTAAAAGGGTAGGCTCTGGGCTAGGCATTTTGCCTAGAAAGTGTAAGGTCCTAACTCCTCTGAACTATAAAAGAAAATAGGGAAAACTTAAAGTTTCTGTCATGTGAGTTGGATCTCAAAATAAATCCAAAACTAAAAGCAAGAGATCCCTTTATTTTGCTAAAAACCTCACATTTCTGAGCTAGAGACAACTAATTTTGGTAGCACTTGCCTAGCATGCATTACATCCTGGGTTCAGTCTCTAGTACCACATAAAGGGTGTGGTGCTATATGCCTTTAATCTCAATGTTCATCAAGCGGAGGCAGGAAGATTAGTTCTAGGTCATGAGACCTGGTCACAGACCCAAAATAAAATCGGTCAGATGTCTTCATTTTAAACATGAAACAGAATTTAACAAAAACGCTTTGCATGAATACCTGTCTGCACGCCAGTGTCCTTTTTGGGAGAGTCTGTAGAAGTGGCAGCTACACTTGTTTCATCAGCAGCAGCCTCAGTGTCACTTCTTGAACTGGAAATGTTAGTGGATGCCTTATAATCCACTTGTGCTGCATTAAAAGGCAATGAGAAACAGACCTTAAAATGACATGTAAGAGTACTAACACACTCCATGTGGGGGCTAGGGATGGAGCTGAGTGACTGTTTGCCTAGCATACAAGGCCCTGGGGTTAAGCCCTTCCTCTGAAAGACCAAAGTAGAGCTAAAGTCTTTCTGACTTAGTCACTCACCACAAACTGTAGTAACATTTTTGAAAAGCTAGACTTTAGTGTGTAGCCTAAATTTATGACTAAAAGTGTATTCTTAGCACTTGCTTAATTTAAAATTTTTAAGAATGAATATTAAAGTACATATTTTACCTGGAATGTCAGGATTACTGAAAATTTCTGCAAAAAAGATACTATATAATGTTTCAAGGCAGCTTTCTAAATGATTATACATGGCTTAGTTAATGTGTGTTTTTAAGGAATTAAAGCAGACACTTAAAATCATCTTCAAAACCAAAACTAAATAGAATTCTCATTAGTCACTTACCACCAAGATTTTTAATCAGCCTGGATGCATCATGTCCTTTCTGTGTTAGGTCTCGGATCCTCTGCTCCTGTTTGAGTCTCTGTGCCAACTCCTGAGCTCGCTGCATTGTGTGGAATAGCTCATTTGTCTTCAGAGTCATGATTTCCTATCACGATTGGCAAGCACAGTAAAAAATTACCAAGTGCATTCAATGAAGTGACTGTTACCATGCTGCATAAACGCTCATGCTTTCCTGACAGACGCTGGCTTAGCTATCAGCTGGAGAACAGTCAACAGGGCAAAGTGCTTGCCTTGAAGAGATTACAATTCTAACATGCTATTAGAAAGGGTCTCACTGTGTAGACCAGGCTGCCCTTGAACTCCCAAATACTGGATTACAGGTGTACATCACCTGTCTCAGCCTACTTAATGAAACTGGACTGCAAATCTGTTGTCCACATCCCATTTTTGAAAGTTACCAAGTCAAAACCAGGGCTGGAGAGATGGCTCAGCTGTTAAAGGCTAGGCTCACAACCAAGTGAAAACCCAGCAAGCAAGTGCAGACTGTGTATGTGTGGTTTTTGTTTTTTTTCTGAGATAGAGTTTTTCTGTGTAGCCTTGGCTGTCCTGGAGTCACTTTGTAGACCAGGCTGTCCTGGAACTCACAGCAATCCACTTGCTTCTGCCTCCTCCCTAGTGCTGGGATTAAAGGAATGCACCACCAGACTTTGTGGGTCTTTTGTTTGTTTGTTTTTTCAAGATAGGGTTTCTCTGTGTATCCTTGGCTGACCTGGAATCACTTTGTAGACCAGGCTGGCCTCAAACTCAGTGATCCGCCTGCCTTCCGAGTGCTGGGCACCACGACTGCCCAGAAGACTTTGTGTTTTTAAAGCTGACAACTGAATTACATTGGATGATCTCAGTCAGGTCAGGTCAAGTCAGATACAGCACTTAGACCACCCTACCTACCCTGTCGGAATCAGTAATGGTTTTGCTAGACAATAAGATATATCTCTCTGAAAAGGCTATTAAAGAGCCCAAAGGAAGCCAATTGTTACTTTTTAAAAATATCTACAATCATTATTTATTCCAAGTTATTTAGGAGGTAGGGAAGTGGTAATGGTTGTACCACAGTGTGTATGTGGAGTTAGAAGCCAGCCTTTAGAGTCCTCTTCTGGAACACGGGTTCTGGACACTGGTGGGTGGCCAAGAGCCCTTACTGCTGAGCCATACTTCAGGCCCAACACTTATTTGTAGGTTATATGTACCATCCAAATCACAGTAAAGCTTGGTGTTGCATTTGCCCCAACCACCTCCCTTAACAGGCCAAACATCTGAAATGTGGACCATGTGAAGATGACCTTGCCAAAGCCTCCCTTTCCTTACTCAGCCATAGTGTCTCCACACGTAGCTGCATAACGGGAAAGGCATGCAGCCCCTCAGCCCCACGACTTCCTCGCTAGGACTCCTACTTCTTTCAGTTTCCGCTCCAGCATGTCCTCTTCATACTGCCTCTGCATCGCCTCCCGCTCCCGGGCCAAGCGCCGCTCCTCTTCCTGCTCTTCTTTCTTTCTCTGTTCTTCTTCCAGCTGCTTCTTCCTGCGGTTCTCTTCTACCTGAGCCGTGATTGCTTTCTAGTCATAAATAATTACATTACTGTCACAAATAAAACCTCCTGTGCAGCACTGGCTTTGATAACGAGCATACCATTTATGAGTTACACACGCAGTAGGGTGGGGAGAGAATTGTGTTTACTTAGCCTGTGGATCACAAAAACCATCACTAAAGAAATAACCTCAGTGCTCATGACACTGCCTGAGAAATGAGAGATGCTCTCAGCTTTCACTGAGTTCAAGAAAGAAAATTAAAACAAAACAAAGAAAGTTAACTGGTGCTGGGTGGTGGCGCGGCCTGTGATTTCAACACTCGGGGAGGCAGAGGCAGGAGGATCTCTGAGTTCTAAGCCAGCCTAGCCTACAAAGTGAGTCCAGGACAGTGAAGCCTATACAGAGAAACCCTGCCTCAAAAAAACAAACAAACGATAAAAGAAAATTACTCACATAAAATGTTTAAAATGAATTTCTGGTACAGTGCTGCTTGCTGAGCGCCCATCTGTGGCTCCTGCTACTTAGGAGACTTAAGATTCTAAGAAATGTTTGAGCTACATCTGAGCAACATGGTGGGAGCTCATTTCAACACACAAACACACCCACACACACTCTCCAGAGGAAAATGAACCACCAAAGTCACTCAGACCAGTAAGTCCCTCTAACGTCAGCCTGAAATGAGTTTTAATCTCAGCTGAGTCAACAGTCTACTTTTTTTTTTTAATGTGTTTTCTTTCAAAGACCTGAAAAGAACTCTGAGGAACTAGCTAACACTTAATGATAGTACAAAATCCCATATACAACACATTCATTTAAAGGCTCCACCAGAAAGCAGGCAGCATGGTAATAATACTGTCTGGTCCTCAGCCCAAGCTTAATTCTACTATGATGCCAACAGTGTTAAGAGGCTGGATTTATAGCAGGATATAACCGGGCCCAAGGTGAAAATTTATATCAGAATTTCCAGCTGGGTGTAGTGGTATATGCCTGTAATTCTGGAACTTGGGAGGTAGAGACAAGATCAAGAGTTCAAGGTCACCCTGGCTACATAGCAAGTTCGAGACCAGCCTAAAATACATGAAGGTTTGTCTCAGGGGAAAAAAATTCAATTTTCATTTCCTTAGGTGTATGTTAGCCATGATCATGACTTAATATGGAAACAACACCAACTGTCTTACAGTACAATACCTGATGTTCTAATTGCTTTTGTCGGCGTCTTTCCCGCTCCTCAATCTGTGCTGGGTCCAAGAGTGCAGTCATAGAACGGAGAAAGCTGGGAAGATATATACATTTGCTAATTCAAAACTGCAGAATGGTTACGCATCCTTTGCTTAATCTACATCTGCTAATCATTTCTATTAAAGACGAATGCCACACTGAAACTAAGTGGACAATGATAGTTCTATTCAAATATACTTTCTTAAAGGATTCAACACTAAAAAACAAACTTACTTTGTTTTCTGACCATGTGACACAGCCATATCCATAACAGGTCTGGCTCTTTGTTCGTCCTCTGAAGGCTCCACCTGGATTCCAGGTGGCGGTGTGTAAACAGCGTTGACATCAGCCAGCTCCTGAGTGTCAGGAGACACACACACCGACTCCAGGCATTGGTGGGTCAACTGAGAGGACAGTCGAGACTGAGAACCAGGATGACTCCTTAATGAGTCAGAATGCACTGCCCATCTGTCTTGTTCCTCACCCTAACAGTGACAAATAGGAAATGCTCAGAACTTGTTCACCTATTCCCTTACAAAATTATAAATGACAAACACAATCTATAAGCCAGCACTGATGGGCTGGAAGCAGCTCACTGATTAGGTGCGCTGACTGCTCTTTACAAAGAGACCTGGCATGAGTTCCCAGCGCCCACATGGTGGCCAGCACCTGCCTGTTACTCTACTTCCAGGAGATCCTCTGCCCTCTTCCGGCCTCCTTGGGCACTATACACATCCAGGCAAAACACCCATACAAATAAAAAGTACATAAAATCTCAAGAAATAATTTAAAAGAAATTTAGTAATATACACATCATAAAGACTAACAAACATATTTTTGGATTCCTTGTATAATTGGATATCTTGGGAAATTTTAAAAAATGCATTTCTAAACTTTTTAAAAGCTATGTAAAAACATACTAAATACATTCAGTGTAAACAGTTTCATAAGGATAAATGTATAATTTGCCAAGTAATTTTAGAATGTAAGTGTATCTGAGTAAAGACTTGGAATTTATTTCCCTTAAAGCCATAAACTTCCTCGATTAACTTTGAATATATCATTTTTTCCCTCTGTTTTCCTCTGCCAGTCATCTTCTGCTTGTTTACTATCCACTTTCTCTGCTGCTCCTGTTTGGCAGCTCTGCAAGGGCCCTCCAACTGAAGTCAGGCCCCTGTACTGTCGACCTTACCAAGGTACTCACAGACCTAACCCAGGCGGCATCTGCCCCTAGGAAAGAATCTGACCACACTACTAAGCAGACATGCTCTGACCCTCAGAATGGTGTTTTAAATGTATACTGGTAGAGGATGTAAGACATCTCAGTACACAGAAAGAAAATGTTTTATCTATTGATTCTTTACTTAAAGCAGTCTATAAAACTACAATCTTGGGAAGGAATACTCTGATGACTACATCTATCTTCCAAGAATAAAAACAGCAAAACAAGGACAAGTACACCCAACTTCACAGTACTTATTCAGCAGTGTTCACAGGAGCTGGGAAATGGCCTCTGATTGATGGAGCATGAAATGTGGTACCTAGACACAATGCTATACTACTATGCTGGAAAGGAAAAGAAGGAAAGGGAAAGGAAGGAAGGAAGGAAGAAGGAAGGAAGGAAAAGGAAGAGAGGGGAATCTTGAATCATGACATGTGCAGGTAAATGGATGGACTAGAAAACTGGACGCAGACAGACAAATGATGAATGCTGTCTCACTCGTGGCTCCCAGCTCCCAATCTTCAGGTGTGAATATATAACTTAGAGCAGCAATTCTCAACCTGTGAGTTCTGACTCCCACAGAGGTCACATGTCAAATATCCAGGCTATCAGATATTTATGCTATGATTAACAATAGTAGCAAAATTATAGTCATGAAGTAGCAACAAAATGATTTTATGGTTGGAGGGACTTCATTACAGGGTCACATTAGGAAGGTTGAGAACCACTGACCTAGAGAAACTGCAGAAACTAGGAAAGTAAACAGGACTGGGGGGTGGGGTGAGGGGAACTCAGTGAGAGGAAGGCAGGTAATAAGGGAAACGAAGAAGGGGCTTGCATAGGGGAGGAAGGAGGGAAAATGATACAGGAGATGGAAGGAGGAGGCAAAAGTAGTGACGCTTCAAAGTGATAGGGAGTTATCATTTAATAATAAACACGTTATTTTATTTACCAAAAATATATCTAAGTGTATGTGTATACAAATTTATATAGTTTAAATGAAGTTATACCACTTGAGGTCATAGTACCCCCAACAAGAGGAACCTTAGATTATCTAACTAAACTCCTAATACTAAGCATGAGAAACCTTTCATGTTGCTGGTCAGGGCAGTCCAAGAGACTCCCAGAACAATACAGGGTATTTCTACTTGGTTGCCTCCTAAAAGTTAAGTCTATATTGGTGAAGACACCACAGCCCTGGAGGATTTGAGCTGGAACCGACCCAAAAGCATCCTCCCTGAAGACTAACTTTCATAACACAGGAGGGTAATACATAAGCTACTAAGGGAGGAAGCAAACAAAAGTCCTATACAGCTGTAATGCCAAAACAATGGCCAGCATAGCCAAATATTCCTAAAGGTACAATAGTGGCACTAACATCTTGGTGGTAACCAACAACTGTTTAATTGGACTCATGGCCCACTTAACAGGAAAGAAATTATGCTTGCTACTGTAAACCTAGTCAACTACATATGGCTAATGAGATCATGGATGTAAGAGCATCTACAACTGCCACTTTCTTAAACCAATGTAGTCCTGATTGTATTCTAAATACTTATCCTTACACCCACAGGTCAGTGTAGATCTCACCTCTCATCAAAGCAGCAGCAGCAGCAGCAGCAGCAAATCATTATAGAAAGGCACAACTTGTCAAAGGTCCAACTGATACATTTACAACACAAACTCCACATCTACAACACAGCATCTGTAACACGGCACCCACATCTGTAATGTAACACTCATCTAAGGCTCAGGGAGCATCACAGAAGGGGGTGGAAAGATTTTTAAGAGCCAGAGGAATAGAAAAAAGTCAGTTGTGTGTCTTCTAGCTGTGACAGGGAAGCTACACCCATGAAATCGCAACATGAGTGCTTAAAGACATGAACAATTCCAACAGTGGACATCCCAACCAAGAAGAGAAAATCTCTAGGCCTCACCCACAGGTGAAAACCTACAGGGGAGGAAATTAGTTTCCCCCAGAGACAAGCCCCCTGGTTATTTAATACCAAGTGGTCAGTCCTAGAAGCATGTACATGCAGGCAACACTTAACTGACTCAGCAGGTTATATGTGTGTGTGTGTGTGTGTGTGTGTGTGTGTGTGTGTGTGTGTGTGTGTGTGTGACAACAATAGTTAAAGAAGAGAAAGCTGTGAGCTTGGTAGAGGGAAGCACAGGAGAGGAAAATGATGTAATTATATTTTTAAAGTTTTAAAAATTACTTCCAATATAAAATTACATAAGGCCTCTCTGAAACCAAATGACTTGTAAAAGTTTAGCATACGGTTCAAAGTCTCAGTTTCTCACATGTTTACTTACCATGCTTGGAGTTATAGCTATTCAGAATCTCTTGCCCGATTTAAAAAAAAAACAAACATATATGCTAGATTCAAGTCCTTCAAGACATCATTTGTTTCTTCTGTGTGTGGATATGTGATGTAAAGAGCAGAGGTCACCCAGAAGCATTATTTCTTCCTTAGGAGCCATCCACCTTGCTTTTGTACACAGGGTTTCTCACTGGGACCTAAGACAGGCTGAAGTGGATGACCAGCAAGTGGATGACCTGCATGTCTCCACATGCCCAGCCCTGAACCGCACCACCATTTAGGTCCTCCTGACTGTGCTATCTTCCCATCATTTTGCTTTTGTAGGTCATCTTTTTAATGCTGTGTTAGGGACTTTTTAAATATTAATCTTTTTTATGTTTTTTCAAGACAGCGTCTCCCTGTGTCGCCTTAGCTGTCCTAGACTCGCTTTGTAGACCAGGCTGGCCCCAAACTCACAGTGATCCACCTACCCCTTCCTCCTGAGTGCTGGGATTAAAGGCATGCACCACCATGCCCAGCCTGTAAATACTAATCTTAATCTAGCCTTCTTATTGTTGTTTTGAGTCAGAGTTTTTTGGTGTAGCATTGGCTGTCCTGGAGCTAGACCAGGCTGACCTTGAACTCACAGAGACCCACCTGCCTGTGCCTCCCAAGTACTGGGATAAAAGGCATGCACTACCACCAACCAGCTTAATCTAGCCTTTTTGATTAAGTTTATCCTATGGGTATCACTAGTGTGTATTTATTTTTTATAATTTTTCTAATGTTTCTAGTCGTTTTAAGCATCAAAGATGCTTTGTCAGTCTTATTATCAGGCTCACTAGTCAACATCACACTGCAAACCTTCCTATTGTAAAGACATCTGGGCCTGGAGTTTACTTTGCTGGGGCTCCCTACCTTCCCTTCTTCAACTTTGGTTTGAGATAAGGGCTCACTACATGGTAGCCCAGGCTAGCCTCAAACTGATGATCCCAGAGCCTCAGCTTTCTGAGTGTAGACACTTTAATGAAAATTTCAATTTCTCCAGGAATACAGTACCATTTAATCACTGTTTCATTTGCCCATTTTACATTAAAATTCTATTATGTCGGCATAAGGTTTTAAGATTTTAAAATATTTTTATGTGCAGCAGTGTTTTGTCTGCATGTATGTCTGGGTGAACGTGTCAAGATCTTGGAAGTTACACACAGTTGTGAGCTCCCATTTGTGTGCTGGGAATTGAACCCAGGTCCTCTAGAAGAACATTCAGTGCTTTTAACCACTGAGCTATCTCTCCAGCCCTGGTTTTTATTATTTTTAATTACGTGTATGTGTAGCTCTGTGCAGGTTCCCACAGAATCCAGAACACTATGTCAGATGCCCTGGAGCTCGAGTTACAAGCATTCATGAAGTACATGGGTGCCGGGAACTGAACTCAGTCCAGTATAAGAGCAGCCTGCATTCTTAACCACTGGGCTCTCTCTAGTACCAACTGTTCTAAATGTCCTCTTTTTGAAAAATGTTCATAAGCTGTACGTGCTTTTTAATTCATGCTAGTCTTCTGAGGAGCTTACATGTTGTAACGGACAGTGTTATGTCAACTTGACACAAGAGTCATCAGAAAGGAGGGAACCTCAATTGAGAGGCCTCCGTAAGATCCAGCTGTAGGGCATTTTCTTAATTCGTGACAGATGTAGGAGGGCTCAGCCCATTGTGGGTGGTACCACCCCTGGGCTGGTGGTCCTGGGCTCTGTAAGAAAGCAGGCTGAACAAGCCATGAGGAGCAAGGCAGTAAGCAGCATGCCTCCATGGCCTCTGCGTCAGCTCCTGACTCCAGGTTCCTGCCCAGCTTGGGTTCCTGTCTGCCTTCTGTCAATGATGAACAGCAATGTGGAAGTGTAAGTCAAATAAACCCTTTCCTCCCCATGCTTTTTGATCACGGTGTTTTATTTTCATTGTAGCAACAGAAACCCTAAATAAGTCACATAATTATTGACTTTTTAATAACATAGCTTTACTTATTCCCAGTGTACAAGTTGACCTTGAGGCCCAGTGAGATGTCGCAGCACGGACATTTGTCTAGCATGATGAGTTAAGTCCTGAACCCACTGACTCTTAAATGTTGTCTACTGACCTCCACCCAGGCTGTGGTGTGTGTGCACTACCACATACACACCCAAACACAGACACACACACACACAGACACACACACACACACAGGCACACATAAAATAAACAAGTGTAAAAAACATTTTAAAGAATGGTGTATGTGGGGAAATAGAAGGATCCAGAGGGTCCTAGAAACCTACAAGAACATTATGATGGGTGGATCTGGGCCCAGAGGTCCTGCTCAAACTATGGCACCAGCCAAGGACAATACATGCAGTAAATTTCGAACCCCTACCCAGATCTAGCCAATGGACAGGACATTCTTCACAGTTGAGGGGAGAGTGGGTACTGACTTTCACACGAACTCTGGTGTCCCATATTTGACCGCGTGCCCTGGATGGGGAGGCCTGGTGGCACTCAGAGGAAGGATAGCAGGCTACCGAGAACAGACTTGATACCCTATGAGCATATACAGGGGGAAGAGTTCCCCTCATACACAGTCCTAGGAGAGGGGAGTAGGGGAAAATGGGAGGGAGGGAGGAATGGGAGGATACAAGGGATGGGATAACAATTGAGATGTAATATGAATAAATTAATAAAAGATTAAAAATGGTGTATGTTAGGCTGTATGTATTTTATTTCAAAATATGGGGGTTTTGTTTGCTTTTAATTAGGTAATGTACAAAATAACTTTCTGTTGGCCAACTGCAGAACTATGGTCTGAAAATGGTAAGCAGTGGGCGTGTGGTCAGAGATGGTGTGTTAGGACACACCCTCCTTACTTCACAAGGGTCTAGGGTCACCAGTCCTGAGGAAAGCTAAGAGGTCAATTAGGGAGGCAAGCTCAAAAACACTGATGCTAAGTTAACTCAGACACACAAAAGCAGTTTGAAAACACAGTGTAAAGGGATGGGGTTCTGTATTACACACTTCGGTTTTTCCCCAATAAAATAGTATTCCTCCAAGGGCTGAAGATGTACTTCTTACCTAGCATGTACAAAAAGAAAGGGCAATAACAAAAACTTCCCCAAAGGCCTATCACACGCACAATGCATAAAGCCACCCTTCAAAACCTTTGAATGGACAAGCAGCTCATTTCACTTCTTGCTTATCCAGTGTTAGAGCTTGTGTATGTTAGTGTTCAGACTTCCACTACTGCGCCACAGATAAAAACCCTTGACTAAGTGTGAGGATGTCTGGACCACTGGGGGTTGATCTGGTGATATGTATTCTAATACTAACTACTGTACCCCAAGATCTGGTTGCTGCCCAGCCTCATGTACAATGGTTTTTGTTGTGTAAACCTTCTCTCTACCTAATTTAAAGTTGATTAGTTAATAAAGTTGCTGAAGCCTGTAACTGGGCAGAGAAGAGGAGGAGCTGAGGCTACAGGGGTGGGAGTCTGAGAGGGAGCACAAGCTGGGAGGAGGAGGAGAGAGAAAGAGAAGACGGAGCAGGAGGAGAGGAAGCTGGAGAGAAGGAAGCTGCCATGTGGCAGGATGGACCATGAGCATGATGGAACAGCAGCAGCCCAGACAGGGACGAAGTAGGCAAGTAACATGGGTGTATAGCTGGGAAATAGCAAAACAGCTTAGAGGGTTGATACCTGCTCAGTTACTCTGATATAAAGCTTTTATAAATTCAAGAGGTCTCTGTCCCAGGAACTAGTTGAGGTAGAGAAGCCCTCAAGGGTTCTACAACACTGGACACCCCCATATAAATGCCAGGCAGTTGAGGGGCCTGTCAACTCCAGCATGTGAGCTCAATTCCCAGCCTAACTGAACTGGGAGCTCCAGGTTCAAGTGAAAAACTTTGCCTCAACATACAAGGTGAAGAGTGATCTAGGGAGACCTGGAGAAATGCCTAGCACTTGGCAGACTGCCCTGCAGACTGATGCAAGGGTGAGGGGGCCACCTTGGCCAGATGCCTAGTTGTGCCTACCTCACCTTAATCTGTACTTTCCCACCAAGACCCTGCAGATGGATCTGGGGAGATGCTGGATCTCTCTGTTGCTCTTCCCAACATGGCAACACTGAAAGAGTCTCCTCTTCTGCTTTTCAGTATGAGTTTGGCTCTTTTAATGAGCTTTCCAAGAACATGGCCAAAGCTGCCTTGTTGGGGCACAGGCTGTGACTCCTGAGACCACTAACAACAGAGCTGGAGAGATGGCGGCCAAAACTGAAGGCCTGAGCTCAATGCCCCAATCCACTCAGGTGGCATACACAAGCCCACATGCATACGCGTACACTAACACACGAAGGTAAGTGTAAACAGAAATGCCACACTTACAGATTAGGGGAGGTTGCTGTGGTCGCAACATGTAACCTAGCAATACAGCAAGGCAACTTAGAAAACTAGTTTGGATCATGATTAAATTAAGTACCATGTCAACCCTAAGAAAAGTACAGTTTTTCATTTTTAGTCAATAAGCACTAAAAATAAAATTGATAGTGCTGGGCATAATGACATATGCCTGGAATCCTAGCACAAAGCAGCTAAGGCAGGAGGACTGCCATTAGTTTGAGGCCAGCCAGGTCTACATAGAGTTCCAGGACAGCTAGAGCTTTTGAGAGCTTGTCTCAAAAAAAAAAAAAAAAGCAATAAAGACGTCTTT